>NC_141079.1:34587792-35187792 GCF_041138505.1 Cibotium barometz | reverse complement strand
TAATCTTTTCATCTTTTACAAATCAAGGCCTTTAATTAACCCCTAATCATAAATTAATTCACATAATTGAGAACATCATTGGATAGAGCAAGGAATTTCTAAGCTATGTGCATCAACTAATGTGTAAATTAATGTATAAATGGAGATTAATTAAGCTCTTAATTTTGGTCTCTTCTTTTAAGGCAAAATTAAGCAAAAGAGAGTCAAATTCTTCCAATTGATGAAGAAATTGATGTAATTAGGTGTTTTGATGCATGAAGGTGCTCTCAAAACACTCAAAAACACTAATTTCCACTACTTACATGATCAATTTGGACCCCAAATAACACATTTTCTAAATTTTTGTCTCTTAAAGTAGATTAATTACTCTTAATGACAAAAACCAGTCCATTAAGAGAAATTAGTCGAATTCAAGGGTTTTTTGATGGTTTTGAAATTTTTTTAAAGGATTAAGCTACTCTTATGGTGACCAACACTCTAATGTAAACAATTTCAACAAAAAACACACCAATTAAGCTAAAATTAATGATTTTAGTTCTATGTACTAAAAAATGCATTCTTATACATTGTTTGATGCAATGGATGCAAACTAAGCCTAATACAAACTATGTGCAAGCCCTAAGAACAATAAAAACCACATTAACAATAACAAAAACAATAAATTAAGCAAAAAAAACATTCTTTACAAAAATAAAAAAGAGAGCTATTCTACACCAAATCACCATCAAATCCGTAGCTTTTTCATGGGAAACCATTAATCAAGATAATGGGCAATGGTAATGCGTAGATTAGAGGAAAAGTTATGGAAAAAGCTAAGGGGGATGGATCCCTGGCAAAGCCGCGCCAAAAATGTTATGGCTCACCCTAACCCCCCTTGAAACACATCCAACAAGAGATTACCTGGTCAACCGTAACTATCATGAGGATATTTCCAATGGCCGAGCTCGTAACCCTTGAGGTCTCCAAGCTCTACAACTCCTTGAGAAGCAATTCCAACGTGCCTCCCGTGAGCGTTGTCACACCGCCGCATTGCACTACGGGTACTCGTCCCTTCTCTCACCTCACTTCAGTCACACAAACTCACTAGCATGCCTTAGGGAGACAGATTAGCAAGAGCAAGACTCAATTGTACATTGGGAGAGTATATTGTATTATGAGAGAAATTCACTTATATACATGGCCATAAGTGTTCACATTCACTTAAACTATGGCCGGCCGGGCACTTTAGGCTCATAAAAGGCCTAATGCTATTACAATGACTACTCTCATAATATATCCTAAAAGTACATCACTTGGGACTTCATCCTACATGTTACCACATGCTCTTAAAGAGGGAATTGCCATAAAGAATTCGTCACACCATCGTCCAAATTGTAGCTTTGGATACCATTGCTTCATATCTTGAATGTATGACCCTTTGGTGTATCTACCTTGACTCCTTGATGTAAGATAATGGTGGTAGCTCTTGTTAACCCTAGGAATGGGTTAACAACATCTATCTTAGTAGTGCTTTTGCCTAACCATTTTCTTACGAGCTTGCCTTGTGGTGATGCTTTGTGTTATCAAATTCATTTCTATCAATTCAAAAATAGTCTCAACTCTCATCATCATGATAGAAGTCAAGGGTCTATGCATCCTTTGTGTTATCAAATTCATTTCTATCAATTCAACAATAGTCTCAACTCTCATCATCATGATAGAAGTCAAGGGTCTATGCATCCTTGAGTCCACATCCATATACGTAGTTCCTTGACTAGGGAATACATTGATTATTAAGAATATGTGCATCCAATTCTCACTAAAATTTGGAGTGGGAGCGATGCATACATCAAGTCCCTTCCTCAACCTTGTTTGACGTAATCTTTGGTTCTTACACACCTCCCCACCACAATTATGAAGTTTGATCAGTGGTGGTGGGTGACGTACTCATTTCCAAAGAGGTTACCATCCATAGGGCGAGTGTTCTAAGATTGTAAATCCAACTTTAGAACTTGGGGTTTTTTTTGTAAATATATTTGATTTAAGGTCCATGCACCAATCTGGCCTCCCTCATAAAAGGTCTTCCAAGGATGACATTGTAAGAATCTACAAGGTTCATCACTATAAATGTATGATGATAGCAGAATGAAAAGTTTTTTAATTTTTGGTTTTGTTGCAAAACTCCCATGGTCTTATAGAGGCTCCATCGACCATCTTCATGATAAGATCCATCCGTTCTAGAGTTGGTTTACCCTACTTTTCCTAGCATCACTTGATGGGAAAAGGTTACTGGGACTACATTGAAGGTGAACATGAGGAGGCACTAGAGATACCGGAGATTAATCCAACTGCTGCAGATATAAAAGAGTTCAAGGATTGGAATCAAGGAGCAAGGAAAGTCATGTATTGGCTTTCTATCAGCATACAGGACACTAAGATTGTGGGCATATACAGGATGCCAAGTCACCTAAGGAGGCATGGGACACCTTGGTGAAGCTGTATGAAAGTAACACCAAGGCATGAAAGATTCAGTTAAAGAATAAGTTTCATATTGTGGAGAAGAAGAATATGTATGTGAATGATTATGCTTTGAAAGATCAAGGACATTGTGGAATCCCTTGCATCAATTGGTGTTTCTGTTGATGATGATGATAAGGTGGAAGTGTGTCTGTGTGGTCGTGGACAACAATACAAGGCGTTCAAGACATCTATTCAGACTTGGGAGAACATTCCCAACTTCACAGATTTGGTGTCAATGCTGATCATTGAAGAGAAGAAGATCAACAGTCTTCACAAAACAGAAACAGCTTAGAGTAGAAGGCCTTCTACACAAGTGCAGGTAGAGGACGAGGTAGAGGTCGACATAGCCAAGGTGGTGGCCGGACAGGTAATCAAAATTATATGGTTAGTAGCAGCACAACAGTCCCAGGATTCACAACAACAACATACAGGTGGAAGAGGCTAGTTTAGAGGCAGGGGGAGTCAAAGATGTCTGGTAATTGGCAAAGGCAACATAATGATACACGAGGTTGTTTTTATCGTGGTAAGCCTGGACATGTGTAGGCAGATTGCTATAAGAAACAGAGTGATATGTGAAATGGAAAAGTGTAGCAAAACAACTATGCATCCTCTAGCAGAAATAATGAGGATAATGAGAGGTTATTTGTTCCGCAACATGTGGTTAATGTTGTGTCTGGAAATGATGTAGAAGCATGTAAAGATGATGTATGGTATGTTGATTCAGGTGCTTCAAACCATATGACAAGTCATGGTGAGTGGTTCAAGGAAATGAAGAGTCTTGAAAGACCAGGCTTTGTTGAAACATGGGATGATACTGTTCATCCGATTGCCCATGTTGGAGATGTGCCATTGTCTATGTAGGATGGTAAAGTGAAGTACCTCTTGTAGATGTACTTCATGTTCCGAACATTACAAAGAATCTGGTTTCTGTTGGCCAAATGATTCAAGAAGGTTTGCAGGTTCAGTTTAACCCTAATGGTTGTTATGTAGAAGACTTCAAAGATAAGTGCAGGTTGGTTGCAAAAGGCAATAGAGTGGGCAGAATGTTTACATTGAATGTGAATATGCCTGAAGTGAGTGCTGTAATGTTTGCAAATGGTTTAGGAGTTGTTGTAGATACATACATTTGGTATAAGAGAATTGGGCATGTAAATGTGCAAAGAATGAATTCTATGCAGACTAAACAAATTGTGACAGGGCTGCCTAAGTTTAATGTTAAAGTTATGCAGAAAGTTTGTGAAGCATGTCAATTTGGAAAGCAAACAAAACATGTATTTCCACATGACAAAAATGTGAGCAAGAATGTGCTAGATATTGTGCATTCAGATGTATGGCGTCCTGCTGCGAAGACTATGTCTATGGGTGGCTGCAGGTACTATGTAACATTCATTGATGACCACACGAGGAAAGTGTGGGTGTACTTCATGAAGGAGAAGAGTGAAGTGTTCACTCATTTTCAGAATTTCAGAGTTATGTGGCTGAAAAAAAGACAGGAAAGCATGTGAAGTGCCTAAGGTCAGATGGAGAGGGAGAATACTTCTCCAATGAGTTCTCTGAATTCTTGCGAAAGAATGGCATTCAGAGACAATTTACATGTAGATACACTCCGTAACAAATTGGAGTTGCTGAGCGAAAAAATAGGCACATTACAGAGATTGCATGAGCATTGATGGCAGAGAAGAATATGCCACATAGCTATTGGGTTGAGGCTGTGTCTACAACATTTTATATCATGAACAGGACTCCTATTGTAGCCATACATGATGTAACACCAGAGGAGAAGTTTACTAGCAAGAAACCTGATTTGTCTCACTTGAAAGTTTTTGGATGTATTGCATATGTGCATGTGCCAGATGAGTTACGTACCTAGTTGGATCCAAAAGCAAAAAAATGTGTGTTTATTAGGTATTCCCTTGAGTAAAAGGGATATGGATGTTATAATCCTGCTACACGTGAATTGAGGGTAAGTAGGGATGTTGTATTTAATGAGATGAGTAGCTGGTATGCTACTGAAAAAGATGCCTTGTGGCTTATGTACGTGGAAATGTGGTTGCATAAAATGCAACTCAGTAATCACAGTCATTCAGTGGACCATTAGAGTCCTCATCCAACAGTTCTATTGATAGACCATGGAGTAGTAGGCTGCGTCATAATACCAGTTTTGAAAATGTAGTTGGTACATCACATAAAGGCAAAGAGAAAGTGGTTGAGCCCCTTGTTGGTATGCCTGATATTTCTATAGGGCATTCTCTTGTTGATATAGATTCCTTGATGATGAGGAGCTTGGGATTCTAGCAATGAGGACACCTAGTGTGAAGAAGGCTATAAAAGCCATGAATGCAAAGTTACGAAGATCTGGAAGAGTCAAAAACCCTGTGCAGAGGTTGACTTATGATAGTTATGTGGCACATCAGTATGCTTATATGGAAAACGTTGTGCAGGTTGTAGAACCCACATATTTTGATGAGGCTATTGTTTGGAAATGTGTGTTGGGAGAAAGCTATGGATAAGGAGATGGATGCATTGTATGGAAATGAGACTTGGGATTTGGTGCCATTGCTTGAAGACAAGAAAGCTATTGGCTGTAAGTGGGTGTATAAGGTGAAACATAATAGTGATGGTAGCATAAGCAGGTATAAGGCTAGATTGGTAGCCAAAGGATATGCACAGACATTAGGGGAAGGTTGAGGTCTATGGGGGCCCTTTAAGCTGCCATATTATGTTTTTAAGTACTTTTGCTTAAGGACTCTAAGCAAACTTTGACTAGGCCTGAAAAGGGGATCTTTATGCAATCATTATTTGAATTTCTATTTTTTCAAATATATATTTGCTTGAGCTAAATTGGGGGTAACTTTTTGGTTTTACCAAATTCAAAATGGCTGAAAAGCCTTCCCTCCTCTCTTCCCTCCACTTTTAAGACCCCCACCACTTTCTTTCTCTACATTCTCTCTCTAAGATGCCCTTATCTCACTAAAACTCTCTTTCTCTTCCCCTTTCTCACATTTGGACATGCCATGGCCAAGCTCTGATTAGTAAGCTTCCATAGCCTCTGCACTTCCAAATGCTGATATCTCACTCTCTCTCATCCTCCATGCCTCATCTTTTTATCATTTTTTGCTCTCTCTCTCTCTCTCTCTCTCTCTCTCTCTCTCTCTCTCTCTCTCTCATGTCTTTCCCACATTGAAGCGCAAAAAATCCCTCTGTCAACCTCCATAGCTTCAGAGCTTACCACTTTCCTTTCTTGCATTGTTTAGCATACATATCCCCTACTTCTGTCTACATTCTACATCTCTCTCTCTCTCTCTCTCTCTCTCTCTCTCTCTCTCTCTCTCTCTCTCTCTACTGTATTATGCTGCAAAACCTCAATCTACCATCTTCTATGCCTCTTGCCATCTTCCTTGTCCTTTCTCCTATTACCTAATCACTATCCATCTATGATCTTCTAATATTTTTTACAGCAAAACTTCATTGCACTCTCCTCAGAATACCCTCTCCTCACTCTCGCATTGTGTTCTACAAGAAGCACTTTTTAGCATTGTCTAAACCTAAAGAAAATGCCACTTGAAGATATATCTAACAGAGCACCAAAGTTCAGGTTACATGTAGATTTGGCTGCTGACATTAGGACCTCAATGGAAGGCTTCTTGGGCCCTTTTATTTGGCAGTTTAAGGAGTCAAACCTTTTCTCTTAAGAAGAAACGTTTTCTAATTAGAAGCTTCAAAACGGCTACTTTATTCGAATTTCAATTTTGGAGGGAAAATAGAATTTAAAATGAGCGGACAAAACTATATCATGTAACATATCTATGGAAAGCTCTTGATGCGTAGATCACGGATCTATAATCTCCGCTCAAATCGGTGCTTGTATGTAGAAGTTATGGAGGTTCGAAAATTGTAAAATTGCCTCCCCCCTTTTTGGGAGAAAAAGTGCACCCTTTGACCACTCTTACACCTCTCTTACAAACCCAACATTTCAGTCCACATGGCAACCCCCCATTTGGCTATTCCTTAATCACCTTGATTAGGCTTGGGCAAATTAAAGGGCCCAAGAAGACCCCATTCACCTAATGGTATGCTACCATCCGCCGCAGCTCAAAAACAAGTGGTGTGACCAATGTGCCATTGGATACTCTTCGATCACAAGGGCAAAAATGTATTGACGTCTGGACGAATGGATTCATATACCCTATTGACCCACTCACCAATTCTCCACCTCATTTTGTTAATATCACTACATTTCTTATGTATGTAGGTGATGGAGCTAATGGTTTATTTGGCTATTGTAGAAGGCTTTCTTTTGTTGCAGCTCATGAATCGCATTCAAGAGTGCATTTTTTAGGCTTATGGCATGAGTTGCAGCAGCAACACAAGAAGGACATTGATAAGCTTAAAGAAGTGGTAACAACTTGAAAACTCAGAATTAGGAGCTCCACAAGAACAACTTGTTGCTTAAGCAGGCCTTTTATATTGAACGAGACAAGATATGATGCAGCCAAACAAGATGCACGAAACAAGCAACGACACCTTGCAAGCCTGAAAAAGCTTCTAGTAGGCTTTCGACAAAGGAAAAGAAAGCGTCAGTCCCTAGAAACCTTGGCAACTTAAGTGGAGCAAGAAAACGACGTATACGAGAAACAAGGTAACTTTTATTCTTGCCATTGTTTTGTAGGCCATTTTGTTTTGTGAAACATATTGATGTTATTTTGTATTTATGTTCCATGTAGAGATATTACTGGGGATATGATGGGATATGAAGGTGGTGCTGAGGAATGTAGAGCAGGCATATTGAAACATGTTGTTAAGTTATCAGACATATCAAAGCTGCTAGAAGATCCCACATGCAAAATAGCTAAGCAGATCCAAAACAAAATTTATGGAGGGCTACAAAATATGGTAAGCCCCATACAAATTATGGATGCATGTGATAGTACTGGTGTCAGTAGGAAGAGATATGAAGCCATTTACAGGGTGTTTGCACTAGGTCATCGTGCTAAAGGACTTCTACGACCCATGCTACCAACTCCATACAGTGTAACCATGGCAAGAAAAAGTGCAAACTCAGACATTGCGAACATGTTAGGTGGCTACCGTCATGTGGAGGATGCTCTGCCTGTATGTACTTCTAAGGTATTTGAATACAACAAGTACAACAATGTCTTTATTGATTTAAGGACCCTTCAAAGAGCTATGATTTCTTATTATGGTCTAAGCATTGAGGAGTGCCAAGGTCAGGCTGTGTTTGTGTTAAAGCTTGATGAGTGTCAAATTGTAAAAGGACAAAAATTAGAAAGAGTCAGACTAACACTTATGAACAAGGCTATCAAAGGAAATCCGGAACAGGATGATAATCTTCTTGACTGTAGTGCACAAGCCTCAAATTCCAACACGGGAAGGCAATCTCTCAGGGAAAAGATTACTATGGAGTGCAATCAAATAAGAATATATGGTGGTTGTCAGCAGTTGAGCTTCCATAGGAGAGACGAATGATACATTGCGATGGTACCTTACCCGAACAGGCATCCCAAACGTCATATCATTGCAATCAAAAGGAGAGACTTTACATGTGGAAGATGTAGGAACATTTATATAGTTGAATGGCACATGGCAGGGGATTTAAAGACATTGAAGTGTATGCTAGGAGCTCTATATTAGAGATTCCACTTTCCCGTGTTCATATTTGCACGCTTCATGCTAGGTTACGCATAATGGACAAATTATTGAAGTTACATATCAATTATGCATGGAATATGGAGCCTGAACATCTTCGCTGAATGCATTAGTAAGCTGGAAGATGTCCTTTCAAGCGTGGGGCTTCATGGTGGTGTTGTAAAGTTAACTAAGGATACTAAAAAGTCAGGACCGGGTCAGGATAATCCAAACAAAATATGCATGGGTGGGTCCAAAGCTAGACACCTTCTCTCAAATTACGAGGGGTACAATAGTCACACAAAATATGAGATATGGAAGGCCATTTGTGAATGCACCACTTATCGTGGGAATAATGTAGAGCTTGGTCTCAAGCATGCAAGGCTGTGGGAGTCACTTGATAAAATGATTCAATTGCTAGAAAAGGCTCCACTTGTTTGTTGAGGAGATTAAAAACTTAAAGACTGCAATACATACATTTACTCAGCAAATGGTTGATGCATGGGGAGAAACACATATCACCCACTATATGGTATTTACCTTTCTATCTATTTACTAATATTAATCGCCAAATAGTAAAATTCTGATATGATCTTTGTTGCAGCACATTATATTTGCCCACGCACAGTTTTTTCTCGACCAATATGGTCCAATGGCAATTTGGAGCACCCAAGGAATGGAGCGCTTTCATTATCAAGCTAAGGCAGCATACTTTAAGAACACGTGACATGGTGGAGGTGGTAAGGAAAAAAGCAATGCCTTGCATGAGATATTTGATTGGCTTTATCGCAGTTTGGGAGGTCGATGCCGACAGAAACCAAAAGGGCAGGTGTCATTACTACGAAAGGTTGTAAAAAATGTCAATCTACAAACAACGAGCAATTGCATGGCGAGCATCAAGTGCCATGCATGGGATGCGTGAGTGGTTCGGTGCGCGTAGGCGTATCGATCAAAAATGGGTACCATATTAAAAAATTGTAGCCTTTTTTAAGTCAAAGCTTTTTTTTAAATTTCTAGAGATATTTTTTTTTCAATAAGTTTTTTCAAAAACTATATAAACCTGTAAAAGTCAGTTTTAAAAGTACATTTTTCAAAAACTATATAAACCTGTAAAAGTCAGTTTTAAAAGTACATTTTCACATTCATTCACTCGTGTAAGTCAATGGATGGCTAGACCTAAGCACACTGCATGCAAGACTGAGAACCCAAACGTACCGTCTGGTGCACACAATTTGATAAAGGCAGTCATCGCGGCACAGGCATTTCAACAAGTGCAAAAATGCATCAAAAAGAAGCATACAAGCATGGACAGAGAGGTAGAGACTCAACAGGAAGGTGTACAGCCTGATGTGTTGATGTGTTTTCAAGACTGGACAATATTGAGGATGTCTCCAAGCAGCCTGGAGACACCGGCTCATTTAGAGCCACGCGTACACCATTCCCCTGACCTCTCTCAGAGGAGACTGAGCAGCAGCAACGTGTGCTAGAAGAGCAACAATGCCAGATTGATGAGGAGGCGCATAGAAGAAGAGAGCAAGAGCAAGCCATACTCCCTCAGTATCTAGAAGACGAGCTAAGGGTCGCATTTGAGGAAGACGAGCTAAGGGTCGCATTTGAGGAAGACCAAGAAGCGCCTCTCTGTACTAAGCAAGAGCAGTATCAACAGGCTATTGACTTCTATATGAAGCAGAGGAAATAAGCCATCGTGAGGAGCAAGATAGGCTCTTAGCACAAACACTACATGAGGAACTTGAGAGGTGTCAGCCCTAGCCTCCACCTAAAAAACAAAGAATCAAGATTTGTGTCAAGAGAAACAAGGAACGTGCAAACAGGCAGCCAGAGGTGGAGATGGAAGAGGAGGAACGACGACAAGAAGAGGAGTAAAGGGAGGCGGAAAGACGGGAGCAAGAGGAGCAATGGAAGAGGGAAAGACGGGAGCAGGAGGAGCAACAACAAAGAATTCAAGAAGAACGCAGATTAAAACAAGAACAAGAAAAGAAGAAGGCAGAAGCAAGTACAAGAAGACAAACTTTAGATCCAGTCGAACAAGAAAGGCGAAAAAAATTTACAAATGATAAACAACCATGGGAAGAGAGTTCGCATCCACCACCACCCCCTGTAGCCAAAAAGAAGAGAAGATGGAAACCAGGGACCGTGGCTCTACGAGAAATTAGAAAGTACCAAAAGAGCACAGGCCCCATCATGGCGAAGGCCCCTTTTACAAGAGTTGTAAAAGAATTCATCGACAAGTACAGTGACAGGGTCACTCGGGTCCAAAGTACGGCACTCAAGGCCCTCCAAGAGGCGTCAGAAATAATTTTGGTCTCTCTATTTCAAGATTCGGTGATGTGCCATGCTCACGCCAAAAGGGTGACCCTAAAGCCTGTTGACATGGCACTTGCACTACGTCTATGTCAGGATAATGCGCTCCATAGGGAAGGCTTTATTGGATAGGATCAAGCTTTTATGCGGCCTTTGTGCCTTTTGTAATCTCCAACATTGTAATACATTTTTTTGAACCTATAAGATATTGTAAATGACTTGTTAACCAACGTTTTTATTTGTTTCAACTGTGTTATAAAAGCAGACATTTCATTTCATGTACTGTGGTTTGAATGGGTAAAAATGTTGATCATGTATTAAGAGCTTTAGTCAAACAAGAACAAAATTTGTATTATTGGTAAGGTGATTGTGAAAACAAATATGAAATTTGATTATTATCTTGTTATACGTGGTATTGTTGTTGGCATTGAATAAAGGATCCTTACATAGTTCAAAAAGAAAATTAAACTGAATTTATTTTAGGACAAAAAAAGGCTTAAAGCTCAATAAGGCCCTAATCAAGCCTCAGAAAAGCTCAGGGACAAAAAAAAAGTTATTTGGGGCTCAAAATCACCTGGTGAAGTCTGGCAGTAGATAGAACAATTTTAAAAAAATCAAATTTTTTTTTGATGTTTGTAGGCAGATTAATCATCAAAAAGTGTGAACAATGCATGAATGAGTAGAAAAATGAAAAAAAAGGAATGTGCGCTACGGCACGAATTTAGGCCTTTCTTCATCTTTGAAAAGCTTAAATTCGCGCTGTAGCGCACATGCCTTTTTTTTTCATTTTTCTACTCATTCATGCATTGTGTACACTTTCTTGATGATTGATTTGCCTAGAAATATCAAAAAAATGAAAAAAAATTGATCTTTTTTAAATTGTTCTATGTACTGCCAGATTTCAATTGGATGTTAATTGACAATATTTGAACAAATATTTGATCCATATTAATGAAATTTCCTACACATTCACATGGCTGCCAATAGTTTATAGGGCACAGTGCTGACACAACAAATAAACAAGAGAAATGCTTGAGAATTCTTGAAAACATTACAATTAAAAAAGTATACATTTTGTATTGAATTCGTAGAAAGAAAATTACAAGTTGGTGAGAAGATTTCTTAGAGCTTCTTTATCTTGGTCACTCTGCGTGGCTTTCTCACCTAGGCTATTAGCTATAATACTAGGATTGGTTACACCTTTGGAGATTGATGTAGCACAATGGCTTAGCACATGGCCGGTGTAGTTGCCCGCAAATGTATACATAGCTACCTCCTTGCTAATAAGTATACATTTGTTTGCATTATTTGCTAGCCCATCTTCGGTGAGAACCCCACTTAGAGCTTTACACTTGATGAGCTCTGCTTGTGCCTCCTCAGAGTACTCTATGGATTACTCGAATAAATGATGGAGAGAGGCTAGGAAGGTAATGAATCAGGGAGGTGTCTCGTCCATCCGATTGCACACGAACTCCACCTCCATGAGCAGCAAACTTGTCAAAAATATAAGCTTTCTACAAGAGAAAAAGTTTAGGTGTTAGTAACAACTCACTTATAAATATGAAGGCACGGCTTCTTAGAACTTTGATTTAACCCCACCTCAATGTCATCATTACATTGGCTTGTGCGTGCGTTGCATATGTCTATACTGCTTCCACGCTGCTCAACTGATGTATCTACATACAAGCGCTT
Organism: Cibotium barometz; assembly: GCF_041138505.1. NCBI lineage: Eukaryota > Viridiplantae > Streptophyta > Polypodiopsida > Cyatheales > Cibotiaceae > Cibotium > Cibotium barometz. The sequence goes on along the minus strand of NC_141079.1, from coordinate 35,175,633 downwards.
ATGTGGTTGAAATGCTTCTTGAGGGACACTTTCATACTCTGCTGCTACATTTTCTATAGCAACAAGAGCATTGGAAACAGTTTCCTCAATTGTATGTTCTATCATAACCTTGGAGTGCTAGCGCTTTGGTAAGATCATGGTCATCAAAATCTATCTGTACACCTGCAGTCTGTTGTGCTCAGGTGTGTCTTCTTTGCAGAAACTAGACCCAATTGCTAATATGCTTAGGGCCTCATCCTCCCTTAACCCCAAGGATTTACAAATGTCATCAAGGAAAATAAATTCCTTGTTATCCATGATGATGGGATTCAAAGTGGTTACATCCAACTCAGGGATCTCTTCCACAATTTCATCCCCCTCGAGGTCACGATGAGGCTCTTCATCCTCAGTTGACCCTTGTTGGAGAAGCACCAAGGCCATGGACGCTTCAGCTTCATTTGAGGCTCTTCATCCTTAGTTGACCCTTGTTGGAGAAGCACCAAGGCCATGGACGCTTCAGCTTCATTTGAGAAAACCTCTTCTAACTCGCCTTTGGATTCCTTCACAAGAGCTACTTCTTTACTCATTGCCTTTCCCTTCTTTTTTTTGCATCCCTGGCTTCTTGCAGAAAGAGTTCTAACGTCATATCCCTTGAAAGGAAGGTGGTGCCTACATTACCAACCTGCAATTCATAAATGGTGTCATCATCTTCGACCCTGTAATTGCTAGATGTAAGCCCTTTCTAAAATCGGTTGAGCCTGAATCGGGAACGACTTGTCACCATGGTACAGATGCCTGATTAAGTCCACTAGAACCCATTTAGTGGTGGACTCAGGCAATTGCACGACATATTGTGCCACTACATCATTCATGTACTGGGGACCTGCTCTTGAAAAGCCTCTGCGTGAAGGTCTATAGTTCTCTGCATATCAATCACCCCCTCAAAAATGGGGATGTTCTGACCTGCACCTGCTGCTGCTGAGAGCCCAATTTTCTCAAGCTTGGCACGTAGCGAGTTAGAGCTTGAAGCCATGGCGGGATATTGAAGGGAAATAGAAATTGTGAGATCTAAAGAATGAAATGAGCTTTAGAAACAAAAACTTTTTCTTATAAAGCATTCCTGTGAGATCCTTGTTCCCACCGAGCAACGGATTTAGGGTACTGGCAGCCGAAGTAGCACTTCTCGCGCGGGACAGGGGTCCCACACTCGGGGCCTCACCCACGGATATCCGGATAAGAGACTAATCCGTCGATTGTTCCAAAACCGAACCCGGAAAAACTTCCTTTATCGGAAAGCACGGGCGATTCCACCAGGATAACTTTTTACTCTAACGTAGTCAAGATCATTTCTGATCGAGCTGACCAATTGTATCTATAAGATACTTGGTCAGATCAAGGAAGAAACTTGCACTTGGATCATTGGGATCAACGCTTTTTTCCCATTCAAGAGGCACAGCCGTTGATTCCTATCCATAGAACAATTACTGTCCGGGATTTACTTTATCTATCGTAATAACAAAAGTTGAGTCTCGATTTACGGATCCATCAGCCCAGCCTAACCCCATCTGGTCCCATGGGTTAGACCGCCCAACCACTGTAGTGATGGGATCCAATTAGGAATTTGGTTAGGTTTTGTCCTCCCGGGTACCAAGGAAAAGAGTTCCAAGGCCCCCTAGCCGGAAGTTCATGCAAACATAAAACTAGTCACACCACTTACACACCCAATATGAAATTGTCTTTTTCTCAACATCAGCTAACTTTAAAACAATCTTTTAATGAAACCATAGTATCACTGATCACAATCTTCCAATTTATCCGGTTGATTCAATTTCCCATCATTCCTTCATCAGAGTATCTATGGCATCATTGGCAACTAGAACGCTCACCACCTGTCCACTCATCAGGGGCCTTTTCAATAGTTCCTAGCCCATAATACTCGGCAATATAATCACTTATCAAGATGGACTCTTGTTGAAGATCAGCAAGATCAACCAATAGATCCATATATCACATCTCATACACTTCTTATCACATCCTAACTCCTCTTATCACATCCCAACTTATCCTTTATGCATACCTCTATGCAAGAATTTCAGTTGTGATAAAAGTAACACTTTTACAATAAAATAATCATTTTTTGGGTAATATTTTTATAATAAAATAATAATTTATTTATTTTTTTATTTTTATGCACGAAATTCAATATGATGAAAATAACATTTTTATAATAAAATAATCATTTTTTTTCTTTACAGTTTTATAATAAAATAATAAAATATTCATCTTTTGTGCATATCTCTATGTATGAAATTCAATTATGCTAAAAAAAACACTTTTGATATAAAAATTTATCCATTATGCATACTTCTATGCATAAAAATAAAAATGATAAAAGTAATACTTTTGATATAAAAATTTATCTATCATGCATACTTCTATGCATAAAAATAAAAATGATAAAAGTAATACTTTTGATATAAAAATTTATCTATCATGCATACTTCTATGCATAAAAATAAAAATGATAAAAGTAACACTTTTGATATAAAAATTTATCTATTATGCATACTTCTATGCATAAAAATAAAAATAATCGAAGTAATACTTTTGATATAAAAATTTTATCTTTTATGCATAATATAAAAATTCAATTTCTCCATGATTACAATGAAATTCTTTCAATTAATCTAGGATGATAATTCTTAGAATATGGTAGAAAATCCTCTTTTCATGCTTTGAATGAAATTATTTTATGTGTAAATTTTTATAAAATTTTGCCATAGCTCCGCTACTATAACTGATAAATCTCAATTATTTTAAAAGATAAGGTTTATCTTTAAGGAAATGATTAGAATGATCCCTAATTGGATCATTAACCTTTAATGGATTGAATAAAAAGTAATCATGAAATACATAAACTAAAAGCATAGATTAAAAAAATCATTAATTTGTTCTTAAGCATAGATTAATCTTGGATTAAGGAAAAGCTTTATGAAAAGCTTCATTTGGATTGAGAGTGGGTCATGAGTATGACCATTTCTTAAGTGAGAGAGAGAAAAAACCATTAGAATTAAACATAAATGGAAATTTATGTAATTCTTTACTATCATTAATCAATTAACTTCAATAGCATTCAAAAACCATACCAATTAAGCTTCTCAAGCTTGAGAGGGGTTGAGAAGAGAGAAACATTGAGAAATTATAGAAAAGATCAAAATTCACCATACTTACCTTACAAATTGCTTGATTCTTTGTTTACGGTAGAGGCCCCCAACCAATCAATTGGTTTAGTATGTTGATGGAGCCACCAATGGGGATTGAAAAAAGAGAGAAGTGTCAAAAATTAGTGAATTATTAAAGAATTCACAGTTCTTGGCTTAGGTGGAGTAGAGTAACAATGCATAAGACACTATCTATTTTCAACAAGGAGAGGCTTCTATTTATAGGAAAAATTGAGCTCCTAACCAAACAAACTGATTCTAGAATTTTCCAAGTCAGTTTGGTCACTTTTTGACCATTTTTAGGTCAGTTAAGCTAACTTTTTGGAACTAGACTTGAATGAGGAGAGAGGAGAGATAAAATATCTCAATTTTTATGAGTTTAAAACTCATTCAAGCATGTGTTTTAGGCGCCTCATTGAAGGCCCTCCTTTTCCTTACTGATGTGTCAAAAATGGAATCCTCACACTCAAAATATCTCATATTTTTATATTACTCATAGTTTTTTACTATTAAACCTTGTACATTTTCAACTCTTCATCTTATGTGAGCATTGAAGGGACTCACCTTCCTTACATAGGTGTCAAAATGGAATCATTATACCCAAAATATCTCATATTTTTAATATTGCTCATAGTTTCTTACTAATAAACCTTGTACATAGTCAACTCTTCATCTTATGTGAGCATTTACTCATTTTTGGGTATCTTCTTTTAAAAAATTAGATTTATCTCCTCCCTACACATGGATTGATCCTATTGGCCCCTAGGAACCTTAATTGGACCATAATCCAAAGATTTCTGAAAATCTAGACCCTTATACTAAGGTTCTTTATACCTATTTTCAATTACTTCTAATTGCACATTGAAAAATTCTTTTTGAATTTCTATTTTAGAAAAATTCATCTTAATTATATGAGATATTTTTCTATCCAAAAATATTCAAAATCTGAATATTCTCTCTCTAGAATATTTTCTCTCTCTAGGTTAAAACAGTTAGAAACAAGGTCTTTATATTTCTGAAGAGGAAATTGATTACAGGGGAAGATACTAGACATTTTAAGAGGCTGGGGAGGAATCTTACAATTCCATTTAAACATTTAATAAATTTTTAAAACATACTTGAAAATTTTAAAATTAACAAAATTAAAATCCAAATTGGAGTGAAAAATAGAGGACATTGGGTCTATGGTGCAATCAAAATTTTTGTATTCAAAAGTACACCACTACAAATTATCGCCAAAAAATCACTCAAAATGTTACCTAAGTCTGTAACCTAATAGTCTTTCAAGCTAAGGACCCTAGGGGGCTCCAATGACACATAGAGTGTATGTTTCTCTGAATTGGTTCCTTACATTAAATGACATGACAATATGCTCTCTTAAATGAGCGAAATTCCAATCATCATTAACTACCACTATATGCTCCTCTTCTGGGTAAACTTCAATATGAAGTTCTACCTCCTCCCTAGCATAGAGATTAGAGTCCAAATCTTCCCATTCACCATGCGAGCGTTTCCACCTTCTAATTGGGTACACCATAGTTAGATTTTGCTTGCCTATCTGATACCTGCATCTTACCATTGACATTACCGCGCTGAGCACTTTATTACATCGCCCTGATGTTCTGCCACCTTGGTGGTCCAATCGCCTTTTAGAAATGTATCTAGAGCTTCAAAGGCCCCATCTTTGCTTATCCATTGCTGATTTGGGGTTGCATGTGGAGAAAAAGGTTGTCATATATTGTGACAATCTTAGCAGTATACAGTTGGCTAGGAACCCACTTTTTCATGCGTAGACAAAACACATTGAGATGCATTACCACTTCATCAGGGAGAGAGTCTTGGCAGGCGCGACATCGACTTGGCCTACATCAGCACACAGGATCAGGTTGTTGACATCTTCACACGAAGGCCTTGGGAGTTGAGAAGCTTCACAGATTTTGAGATATACTTGGAGTTCATGAGCTAGAGTTGAGCTTGAGGGGGAGTGTTGAGATGTCAAGCTCAATATGAGCTGACACTCACGAGGTGCCTGCATGACCGTTCGACATTTATATCACTAGCGGATTTAGTTGGCATTGACATATCTTCGCTAGAGATTCTACAGTTGGACTACACTGACCAGTCCACATCTACCCACTCCTCTTAGCGTGTTCACTTTATGGACCACTTGTATATACTCTATTATGTGTGTTAGTCACTTTATCTTCATTATAGACCTCTTTTGTTGTGTGAAGAAGAAGAATAATTTTCAGCCTCTCACCTTGTATATATCTCTTTCACAATTACACCATTGGTTGAGTTGGTGAGATTATAGGAGTGATATGTCGCCAATGTTTTATAGGTTGTGTGTCCACTTTGGGGTATTAGAGGTATGGCATAGTTAGAGCATAGTTATAGCACCAACTCATGTAGTCAGGTTCACACTATCAACTGACCTTTATATATTATAGTAGGAGAGTACTTTCCCTTATAGTATGTATTCTTGTCTCTTTATGTTATGGTTATAGAGAAGAGAGTAGAATAGAAAAAAATTCAGCCATCCATCTCTCTAGTGTGCTTATCTACTCTTGTGTATGTATGTTTACTTACAAGGAGGTCAAGCTCATCCTCTCCCTCGCATTCTTCTCATTATGGTATTAAAGCACCAGTTCCCATGAAGATCTCAAGGGGAAAAAAAGAGGTAAGAAAATGAAATGGTACATGAGTAAGGGTAGCTTCATCTCTTTTCCTTTGATTTGGAAGCAAATCTTTGTAGGTAGCTACTAGGCAAGAGCAGCACGTAGGCACTACAGTAAGGTATGCTATCACATCTTAAGGTGCCCTTCTCACAGTGAAGCAAAGGGGAATTATATGGTGTAGGTTAGGTCTATAGGGTCTTTAGTTATTTCAAAATTTAGAGTCAAGGCCATTTCAAGCCCCATTTTAGCTTTGTAAGTTTTTCGCAGGCACTTTGTGAAAGTGTTGATTTTGGTTGTTTATGTGCCCAATTTTTGGATAGAAATTTGATTGCAAGATAGTATGTGCAAAGAATATGAGATTTTTTAAGTTGTTGATGTATTTATGTTTGTGCGACTGTTCCATATATAGTTACAGTATAATAGGTTTATAGTAACGTTGTGTTGGAGGTTGCATGTTTGTTCTAAGTGTGTAAGCTTTTACAAGCACTTTTTAAGAACTTTCTATAGGTAAAGATGTTTTTTGATAGATTGTCACAAATTGTGAGCAAGAAGCTAGAGAATAATTTCTAGTCTTGGAAATTTAAGATGACCGATTTGCTTATGGGAAAAGGATATTGGGAAGTCATCATAGGTGATGAAAAGGAGCTAGATATTGCTGAAGAAAATCCCACACCATATTAGGTGTAGATGTACAAAGCAAGGTATAAAGATCCAAAAAGGTTATCTATTAGTGTGACAGACTCTACGACTATACATATGTAGGATGCACAAATGCCTAAGGAGGCTTGGGACACCTTGGTGAAGATGTGCGGTGCAAACACTCAAGCTTGAAAGATGCAGCTAAAGCAAGAGTTGCACTATGGGACTAGAGGAAAGATGAGTATAAATGATTACTTGGTGAAGGTTAAAGGGCTTGTAGATGCCTTGCTTTTATTAGATCACCAATAGATGATGACGATATGGTATCTACAATGAATAGTCTTAGCAAGGAATATATCCGGTTTCAGATCTTCAATTAGAGTTCAACAGAACTTTCCTAATTTTCAAGAATTAATTACTCTCATTTGTGCGGGGATGAATATAGGGGGAGGTTGTTATGGCTTATTCTTAGCCTCATAAGAATACCATTCTAGAAATTTTAGAATAAGCAACAACCATCATAAGGCATTGGCCTTGCTTCCATCTTTGGACTCTGACTCCAAGCACCACCAGTGATTGCTAACTCTAAGCTATGGTTTCCTTCTTATTATCACCACCACAAAGATACTACACCTCCTCTCTCACTCTCACACAATGATCAAGACACACATGTACCAAAATTCATAAATTCTACTCTCAACTCTCTGTCTCTCACAATAACATAAGAGCAGGTGGACAAGCATAACTTAATTAGCACAAAGAAGGATTTTGTTTTGAGAAAATCGCTTATATATAATTGGCCCTTATTCACACCCAAACTTAAACTTACTCTATTAAGATTAGTCATATGATGATAGCTTTTCTCATAATATATACAACTTTTAGAGTGATGTTTACATAATACTTATTTGGCTACTCTTGTGTGGAGTAGGGAGTGCCTTCGTTTAGCCCAAAATGGGGTTAACATCCCCCTACTTGATGTTCCTACCAACCTCAAAATATTTAAGGGCCAAAAGCCTTGTCGCACTAAGCTTGAATTGGTAATGGTTTCTTCATGATTGCATCTTGTGGAGAGTGCATCTGAAATATGGTAGTGGTGTCTAGAAGCATGTGTCTCAAAGGTTACATGCATCTACCCTGATAGTAGATAGCATATACGGTGATATTATTATATAATACCTTGCTCCTATGGAGACATATTCATGTCAAAACATAGCACTTCTTTATCAAAATTCTCTATCGCTCCCTGTTCTAATCCAATAAGACTACTATGAGTTTCAAGAAGCAACTATTGTTGGGTCTAGCATCCACCTCCATGCTCTGATCCATAGAGCAGGAGCCCTTTCCTCTAACTCTCTATGTCAAACTTAGTAGGCTCAAAGATTGGAAGTTATAATAGGAATGGGAGTCCTTCATCTACTCTTTGTAAATGCAGTTGGGGTGAACCGCCTCTTGATTTGGCATATATAGTGGATCCACTATTGCGTCGATATTGACCATGTAGATGCTTTCATATTCAGGAATGGTGAGGAATCTTTCCTCCATTTTGGTTGGATCTCAAAATCTTCAATCTTTGTCTTGGCTTCATTTGTTAACCTTAGAGTAACCACCTTTTGTTTCAACCGGGTGCTCCTTCTTCCATCTTTGGCAATTGTATGTAATCATATATGTGATAAGGTGAATCTCCAACAGAGTTCTGGGTTCTCTAGCTTTGTGGACAGTACCACATTCTTTCAAAGAGTACCACCCTGCCATTAGCATCAATTGCTCCGATTCGAGCATGGGTGCTCTGATTGGATATGGAGCATAGGGTGGGCTATGGGGAGTGGTATTGTAGGCTTCTTGAAAAAGTCTCATTGCTAGGTTGAATCGTGTACTTGCACGAGAACTTTTTGAAAAACATCTTCAGCCTGAGATTGCCCACTTTTATAATCTTTTCTTGACAGTGGCACCAAGACATATTCATTAGAATACTCCGCTCAAGAATTTGTATAGGTTATGGGTTTACCTTTGTGTAGCTTGCTACTACAAGGGGACTAGTGTGATAGTGGGAAAATCATGATGTAAAGAAGAAGATTCTATATTAGTTAGTCCCTCATTATTACTAGGCTTGGGGGATTTCCCATGAGATGGGAGAAGATTAGCTCAAAGAGGCCTATGAAGTGGGTATGTATATGGATAAGCATTTCCCCCTTTCTTGTCATCATCATTAGACGGTGGGGGTGGAGGGGGTATAGTGCTATTTTCAAGAGTATTAAGCTCTACTTGAGATTCAATATGTTCAAGTGAAAAGTTATATGCCACATATATCAATTTTGTTTCTAGATGCTTATAGATTTTTTGATAAAGTTTTAAGATACCATAAGGGTGGTATAAGGTGCTTTCATGAAGGCTTATGTACGTAAAGGTATCATAGGCCTCTACCCACCCTTGGGTTTTGAACTAAGAAAAAGAGTTAGAGAGAGTTTCAATAGTAAGACAGAAAAATGTATATATAGCAAAACACACACACACACACACACACACACAATTATAATAAAAACACACTCATGAAGATTATATACACACACACACATTCACAAATTCAAAAAAAAAGAACACTCTTCTATACATATTATACACACACACACACACACACATAACCACACACAAACATATTATACCTACATATTATACACACACACATATATAATCACACACAAACATATTATACACACACACATATATATATTATATACACACAAATGTAATATATACACACAAAACATACACATACACACTCATATTATACAAACACACACAACACTATACATACACTATATACGTACACACACACACACACACACACACACACACACACACATACAATACACACACAACTCTATACATACACTATATACATATACACACATATTTTATATTTATACATACACACTTTTTATAAATCTACACACATTACGGGATGCAAGAAGGTTTAATTAAGAATTTATGTCTTATATAAACATTTTTTGGGACAGTGATATATTTTCATGAGGATTTATAAATAAACAAGAAAAAACACACACACTAATGCAGTGAAAAAATGCAGAGTAGTGTGTGTATTTTTTTTAAAAGATTTGCACCCAGTTGCATTAACTCAACATTAAAAAACACACCCTAGCTTCTAAATACAAATAGAAAAAAAAACCCACTATTCTTTTGAGGTCAGGGTAAAGTTTTTGTTTTTAGACTATTCTAGTGTAGTTTTAGAGGTATGGGTAATCTATGTGTGTGTGTGTGTGGAGGTTCTTAAGGTCATCTACCTCATCCCTTGCCTATGTTTTTATGGATATAAAACCTTCTTTTTGCCTTATTTTGGCCCCGAGACAGAGTTTGTACATTATGTGAAAGAGGAGGCATGATGCATTGTTTGTGGTTTGGTTGAATTGAGAAGCAGCACAACATAGCTTGAGTGAGTGAATTTATTCCTTTATGTTACCCAAAGATTTCTAAAGTGTTAGGGCTTATTTTAAATGGGAAATTTTAACCAACAAGCTTGTGGGGCTTCTATTATTCTTTTTAAAAAAACATAAAAGACACCCACCCCCTTACATTTCTCCGATGAAATGCAAGGGAATGGGTGTCTTTTATGCTTGAATACATTGTTTAATAAAAACATAAAAAAACATATATAAACAAACACATAACACACACACACACACACACACACACACACACACATATGCATAAACATTTCATATAAAAAAATATATAAATAAACATATGTAACAATCATATATAGAAATATATACAAACATATATAGAAAAAATATATAAATAATCATATATAAAAAATACACAAAATCTTAGATTTGACATTGAACATAAAAGACACCCATCCCATTGAGTTTGGCCAGCTAAATGCAAAGAATAGGTGTCTTTTATGCTTGAATATATTTGCATGCATATAAACAACACAAACAAACACATATATACAAGCTCTGATTTGACAAAAGACACCCATCCCATTGAGTTTGGCCGGCTTAATGCAAAGAATAGGTGTCTTTTATGCTTGAATATATTTGCATGCATATAAACAACACACAAACAAACACATATATACAAGCTCTGATTTGACAAAAGATAAAGACAAACAAACTTATAGTCAAACATATATACACAACCAAATATTTATTTACAAACTAAACTTAGATTTGACAAATGATATAAATAAGCAAACAAATAGACAAACATAAATATATAACATACAAGCTCAAATTTGACAATGAAAATAAAGTGTGTGGTTGTAAGTGTGCATAAAGGATGGCTAATAGTATTGTTGTGTGCCCATAAACTTAAAAAGCCCATCCTCCCTTGCATTTAGCTGATGAAGTGAAAGGAGGATACTTTTAAAAAAAAATGTACATAGTAATACTATTTGACATCCTTTATACCTTACACTTTATTTTTTAAAAAAGTAAATTGTACTTACAAAATGTTATTACACACACACATTTTAAAAACATACATAATGTACCCACACAGACACACACACACATTACATTATATACATACACTCATGCATATAGATACATATCACAATATATACACACACATTATATACATACACTCATGTATATAGATACATATCACAATATATACACACACATTATACATACAACCAATCATTTCAATGTACTTAAAAAAACATCCTCCCTTGCATTTCGGAAGGATGGTTAAAAAAAAAATTATGTGCACACACACATTACATTATACATATAGTCATGCATGCAGACACACATTATAATAACTACAAACCTTGGCATATACTTAAATAATTATGTAGATCCACACACTATTGCATTAAACACATTAAACACACATCACATTAAACACATTAAACACATTAAACACACATCACTATATACAATATAGTAACACATTAAACACACATCACTATATACAATATAGTAACACATTACAATATTTATACAAATACATAGGATATATATATATATATATACACATTACTACTAATAAACACACACATGAATTACTAAACATAATACAATTTAAAATTAATAAGCGCGCACACACACACACACACACACAAATTAGTGTGTTTAGGTGTGTGCGCGCGCATGCATGCATGTATATGAACGTTTATGTGTGTTTAATTACTAAGCATAGGTAATGTATATACCAAGCACACAATGAAATTTAATGTCCTCCTCTACATTTCTCTGACAAAATGCAAGGGATGATGCTTTTTTAAAATGTATAAACACACACACATTATATATAAACACACGCATTATATATATATATAATGCGTGTGTTTATATATAATGTGTGTGTGTTTATACATTTTAAAAAAGCATCATCCCTTGCATTTTGTCAGACACACAATTAGTATATATACAAACACACCTATTATAATTTATACACACCTACAATTAGTATATATACAAACACACCTATTATAATTTATAAACACACACAATTAGTATATATACAAACACACGTATTATAATTTATATACACACACAATTAATATATATACAAACACACCTATTATAGCTTATATACAGACAACTAGTATATATACAAAAACACCTATTATAGTTTACACACACACACAAACACACACACACACACTTAGTATTTATATACACACACATAATGATTATATATATACATATTTAGTATTTGTATATACACACACAATTAGTATTTACATACACACGCACCTATTATATATAAACTCACATATTGATCCACACACACACACACACACACACACACACACACACACACACACACACACATTTTTTCTGTGAAACCACTGTTTATATTAAATAGTAAACTATACAGTCATAGTCACCCGAAGCAGGTGGAACTATGAGAACGAACTAAAAAATTTGGGAAAATTCTTCAAACTGCTGCAGAGAAAGCTCGCCACCAAGATCATAGCAATCTCAAAGAGACCGAAGTAGGGCAACACGAAAATAGGGGAAGGGATGAACAACATTACCAGAAAAGTGCAGATGATTTTTGGTGGAACAGATGGTCAAAAGAGCCCAGAAGCACACCCATGGGAAGAAATCATCATACCCCGGTAAGGCCAGGGATAATCTGCCAAAAATCCAAAAAAGTCACCCAAAGCATTGTCGAGGGAATCTATACTGCAGCAGTGCTGTCAAGTGTTGAAGAAAATCATGGGAATGCAAGCAACTCCACAATAAGTGAGATACGGTCTCAGGCACAAGGCGACAACATTGACATAAAGCTGAAGCAATACGTTTTTGAGCTAATAGAGTGCCAATCGGTAGTGCGCCCATAATGCATCACCAAAAAAAGACCCACTACTTAAGTGGCAACTTTGGCTTCCACACCTTTTTTAAAGTCAATTTCCACTAGGGAAAAGGCTTATCCAAGTGCCATAGCCTGTTCCCATGTTCCACTATCCAAGGCTGAGGAATAAGCAAATGGTAGGCCTTGGAAGCAACGAGGAGATGGAATGGAATGAGGCATAACCCGATTGCCGACGATCAAAATGCCAATCCTATAATGAATCCTCCTCCTCAAGAGGGGGTACCGACTGAAATGGAGCCAAAAGTTATGGCATGCCATATCGGCGTATGATGCATGCTAAGATGCCATTGCCTGGTGGCCCTAGGGAAAGAAAGAACCATACCATGCTCAAAAGTCGATAGATGATAAGCCTTTCTTGGGTGATCTAGCGCTAAAGGTCGAGTAAAGGCTCAACTCCAATGAATACTCTGAGATCAAAGTGAGTTCCCTGTATCACACACACACACACACACACACACATTATATACAAACACACACATTTGAAAACATGTGAATACAAGCCCACACATTTGAGTACAAGCACACACACACATATTTGAATACATATGCACACACTTATTATGTATACACCCACACACATAATGTATTATGTGAGTACACATATTATAAATTACAAACATTCATGCACACACACACATAAATTAGTACATATACACACACACTTAATATATTTTACTATCAATCACAAAAACTATTCACATATTATTACAAATTATTAATCAATATAAGCATATATACAAACACAAATAGAATTGGATAGATAAACATACACACATATTGTAGTACATATACTCACACATACATAAACACAAGTAGATTATAGAGAAAAACATAATTATGTTTTTAATTAGAAACACACACACACATTAACTATAAACAAAAACATTAAAGTATAAAACTAAATCAACATAGATAGTGTAGAAACATACACACAACAAATAAATTTGGATAAATATACACTATTGGGGCTTATTTATTTCACAAAACACACACACACACACACACACACACACACACACACGTGCGCATGTACACATGCACATGTGTGCACGCGCGCATACACAGCCATCACCTAGGAATACACAAGAGGACAAATTTGAGTCTATTGGAGTTTCCTTTTGCCCACTAACAAAGTAAAGAGAAAGCATAGAAGAGCAGAGCAAAAAGAAAGGAGCATAAGAAAAACATGGAGCATCTAATTCTCCCATGCCCATGAGTCATGTTGTTGGCTTGGTTGAATGGAGCACACTCAAGCCCACCTTAGCTTCTTCTTCCTTGCTCTATGCAGCCTCTCACCTCTCTCACAAGTTACGTCACAAGGTATCACAAAAAGATTAGATTTTTAGAAGACTTCTCACTTTAAAACTAATTTGTTATTCTAATTTGACCACAAAAATTCGGTGTAGAATTAAACCACCTCCAAAATGTTCTAACAATTTGATTCTATAATAAGGTTGAATATTATTTCCCCATTATTAATGACTTGAAAATAAAATATTCCAGTTGGGATTACATAATTCTAAGGCGACTTTCACATTTAAAAGTCATCTATAGAACGATTTTCTTGGACATGTTCTACTACATTAATGAGCTCATCTATGTCATAAAAGCTCCCATAATTCCAGATGAGTTGGCTACACCTTTTCTTTTATTACTCATATAAGTTTATTTCACAACTAAGACAAATATTAATAAGCAAATAAAAATTAAGAGTTCGGTAATTCTAGGATTTATTGATGTAGGGAAGATACTAGTTTGATTTTTTAATACTCATGATTCACAATTTAAAATTAGAATTTATGCAAACTTCATATATTTGAAAACTTGCTTTGTTTCTTTATCTATATATATATATATATATATATATATATATATATATATATATATATATATATATATGTATGTATGTATGTATGTATGTATGTATGTATGTATGTATGTATGTGTGTATATATATATATATATGTATGTATATATATGTATGTATACATATATATATGTATATATATGTATGTATATATATATTTATCAGTTTACGTATTTTGATCTAACGATTCAAATTAGAGTTATAGAATTTGCAAAAACATAATTTTTAGTGTGTTTTAGTTTATAACGAGATTAGATTTTGAGCCATGAAAAAGACAGCAATTGTCAAACTGTTAGATCAAAATAAAGTAAACTAAAAAATTATAGTACTGACTATAGACTAAATTTTGACCGTTTAGATCGTTGGATTTCTATCTAAATCTAGAGACATCTTTGGTTTCAATAAGCCTCTTCTATGGCCATGGAATCCATATACCTACATGTCTTAATATCAAAATATGCTTAAATTCAACCATTGGATCAACTTTGTATACAAAGAAAATTTATTTCTTAGACAATGCACTAGCCCCATGTAAGAGAGTTTCATCGAATTATATTGGGTCTAAAAGTAACGTCAATTTTACCACCTATCAGTTTGTGGATAGCACGCTACATATAACATGCAGTCTAGAAATGTGTATTAGTACAAAACTTATCCGTGCTCAAGGGAAATTATGATCTAGAGATGCTTAAACAAAGAAAAAAAGGAAAGAAAAGTGAAATTCGTCCATGTGTGGACATGCCTAATTTGCATGATATAGAAATTCTTGTGTATGGATTTGAGTTAAAAAATTCTGCACACTTTGCTGACAGGCTCAAAAATAAAACTTAAAAAAATCATGTATACATATTTTAGGGATAGGGAAATGCCCAACGTAGCTCAAAAGGACTGCTTTAGGTGTGTGAGTTATGGCTTTGTAGGATTTTGACATTTTGTAAATACCTATAGCATAAGTTCTTGTTGTGTTTGTGTATACTAGCTGGGAAGTGATGACAATATTCTACTTCCTTTCCTTCACTTGACTTCAAAGGCCGTCGCAAATAGAAGGCACATGAATGGTGTGCTGGCTTGATACAAATCGTTATGGAGTTGTGTGCAGGACTGGCCTAGTTATTTCATGTGAAACACTCTTATGGGCTATATTTAGGACTGGCCTATTTATTTCATGTGAAACACTCTTATGGGCTAGCTCAAATATAGAAGGAAGTGGCCGTGGGAATAAGCACTTTTAGCTTAGGATCAAAAACATTAATTAAGGTTTTACACCTTAGAGGAAATGGGAATAGAAGCTTTGAAAGTCTGCTACATGAGACGACGTGTGGATAGGAGAGAAGCTGGCCATTTGGATGCGTCACAAATAGTAGTTGAGGGCTATGAGCCTCAGCATGCAGAGTTGCCCCACGAATGGAAGCAGAGAGGAGAGGGAAGGCGGGGAGGAATTCTGAGGGGAGAGTAGAGTTTTGAAGAAGGTTCTGGGGAAAAGTACATATAGAGGCTGGAACATCATCACTTTGAGGACATGATTGCATGGTTGTAACCTTTGAAGTCTTGTAAGGTGGAAGTGACATGCAGAAGTTGCAAGTATTCTGAGCAATATGTCATGCTCTTTTGGTAGAGTCTAATCCTGGTTTACACAAGATAGAAGGAGCTGAATTGCTTTTGGGTTGTCATGGTATTATTTTCTTTTCTATGAGTGAGTTGATATTTGAGAAATATATTAGCTTAGATGAAGGTTTTGCTGGTGTTTTGTGGTGAATGCTTATGTCTTTGAGTTTCTTTTCCATTCTAAACCATTTTAGCTCAACTATATTGATTATGCTGGCTTGAACTTCTAAGTGTTAGCTTACATCTATTGTGGTGGAAAGAAGATCATGGCCTTGTGTTGGTAGTACAAGTGTTTGGCAGGGCCTCTAGTGTTTTTCTGAAGCGTTTGGTGGTGTGACCCTTGGCTATAGAGGCAATCTGAGCTGCTCTCCGGTTTTCACCTACCATCCTTCTGGTGCATCCTAATGACTTTAGTAAATGTTGATGCTCAAGTGCATTATTGAAGGTTGACAATGGATCAATTATGTTGGGTCGGTTAGGTGAGTATAGAGCATTGTGGTGTTATGATCAAAGTGATAGAGGAGCTATAGAGAGGCAATGTGTGCTTTACCACAAAAATCTATCATCTTTTTGGTGCCCCTATTGAGGAATCGCTAGCATAATTGACCTTCTTGAAGAAAAATGGCGGTAAAGTTCCCCGAGTTCTATGGAGGGTCAGAGGAAAAGGCTGAGGACTTCATAGAAGATTTGGACTTCACATGTCTTACAAGTGACAAAAATGATCCAGTAGTACAACTGCAAATTTTTTAGTATTTTCTTAAGGGTGAAGCTAAGCTATGGATTCCACGGTAGGTGTAGCCTAGCCCCCGGTTGCTGTCACTTATGATAGGGTTCGTCAAGCTTTTTTGCAGGCATATCAAAGAGTTTAAGATCCGAACAAGGTTTGGCATGAACCTCATGAGCGTGTTCAAAAAAGTCATGAAAAGATTGAAGATTTTTTAAAAATATTGAATTGAAGAAGCCTCGGACTTTTGATGAGGCAGTTGAGGTGGCAAAGAATAAGGAGTGGAAGGTAGAGAAATTGATTCAAATGGGCATGTCGTCTGAAACTAGGCCAAGGGACCAAGCTTCCATGGTTACAAGGTAGCCACTGACAACCCAAAGACCAACTATAGTCACCAACGGAGGGGGTTGATCCTCTTCTACATGAGATGCATCAAGTGGTGGATCTAATGAAGAATCTTAGTCTCAATATGTTGAACAATGGTGGAAGAGGCCATGGTACTTCTGGCCTTGGTGGTTACACTAATGGAGATGCCATACAACATCAAGCTGGTAGGGGACGTGATGCTTATATACCCAGGTGGATGCCGACATGTTTTACGTGTGGAGAGGCGAGGACACTATAGTAATTAATGTGATAAGCCAAAAAGGATGGGTGGGGATATGTTTCCACTACCTACTATGGATTGTTCAAAGGATTATGCTATGGAGATCAAGGGTGGTGCCAACAAAGTTATAGTCTACAAACCAACCTAGCAGAGCAAAAGGTTGACATCACTTTTAGACAATTGCTTGGGATAGCCACCAAGTTAAGGAAGAAATGGAAGTCTCTTGTCAATCTACCAAAAGAGCCAAAGAGAGGGGAGGTCATAGCGCTTGTAGTTGAAGAATTACCAGATATATGTCCTATTGTGGATGCTTGGCATAAAGGCCAAAGTATTAGGGAAGTCTACATTTATGGAGCTACTCAAGTTTGTGCAATAACCCAGTCTTGTGTAGAACAATTAGGTTTGATAATCGCGGGAAGATTTGGGTTTAAGATCCGAATGGCCAACCATCAAAAGGCACGGTCCTCAGGCATGATCAGGAACATGGAACTAGAAGTCTTTAAAGTGAAGGCTTTGGCCGGCCATGGCTCAGAGCTACGGGAGCTATTCAAGACTAGAGGAGAGGATGCATCACCCTTTACAAAAAAGGGGAAAAGAGGCAGTTTGACATGGCGTAGTAGACAACCATGGGATATGGAGAATGACGAAGAAGAAACGGAGCAAGAGATGGAGGAAGGTAGTGAGGATGAGTTAGAACCTGATGATGAGGACTCAAGCATCGACAGTGAAGTGGCTAATGAAGGGGAAGTCTCCTTTATCCTGGCAGAATCATCGGAAAGAATTGAGGTAGATCTAGCACCCCTCCATGAAGAAGAGGCTATGTATGGGCCTTATGAAAACAGATTGAAGACTTAATGTAGTCAAAGGTGGATCCCTCAAAAAAGAAAGCATTGTTGGAAGGGATGTTGTGCAAGGATTTAACTCAAAATGAAAGAGATCAGTATTTGCAAATGTTGGGACAATTCCCTAATTTGTTCATTACATTAAAAAGATGCAGGGGGAAAGAGAGCTTGAGCTCTTGCAAGCACACACACACTCACAAAACCCTAAAAGAGAACACACAAGGTGAGAGGCTGGAGGCTGAAAATATTCTTCTTCTTCACACAACACTCAACACACCATATACAAAGATAAGAGTACCCACGATATGAAAGGGTACTCAACCAAATACATACTAGGGTTCTCTATAGTGTGAACCCAACTAAATGAGCTGGCGCTATAACTATGCCAGTCTCTAGAATGGCTATCACACAGCCTGTCATCCCACTAGCCGCATATCATCCATGTCAGTGACCTTATCTTGTGTGCTGACATAAACAAGGTCGACGTCTCCTACCAAAACCTTCTCTCTGACAAAATGGTAGTGGACCTCTATATGCTTTGTGCAAGCATGAAAGACTGGGTTCCTGGCCAACTGTATATTGCTAATGTTGTCACAGAAAATGACAACTTGTCTATGCACTGATAGACCCAAATTTGCAAAGTAGCTTTCTCAACCAAGCTACCTCACATGCTGCCATAGCAGCACCTCTGTACTGGATAGAGCAACCATAGGCTGCTTCTTGCTACTCCAAGTCACAGCAGCACTCCCCAAAGAAAACATGAAGCCACTAGTAGATCTTCTATCTGAGATACTACGAGTCCAATCAACATCTGTGTACCCATGTACACATATCTCTGTCCTAGTTTCATAAAATAGTCCACAATGCAAAGTAGACCTCACATACCTCAGTATGCATCTCAATGCATCCAAATGGGACTTCTGAGGAACCTACATAAATTGACTCACCAACCCAATAGCATAGCTCAAATCTGGCCTGGTGATCATCATGTAGCCTCCTACCATGCACCTACACAAGTAGGGTCCTCCAAAATCTCTCCTGAATCTGCACACTCAACTTGCCATTCTGATCCAATGGCACTGAGATGGACTTACAGCTTGTCATACCATACTTGGACAACATGTCCAAACCATATTGTCTCTGCAGTAATCCAATACCATGTGGTGACCTAATCACCTCAATGCCCAAGAAATATTTGAGCTCCCCAGATCCTTCATCTCAAACTTCTGTCTAAGCAAGATCTTTACATCAAAGATCTCTGCATCATGGTCCCTCGTAATGATCAGGTCATTTACATAGATGACAACAAGCACAACCTCTCTATCACTGTGTCTCACATACAGCGAGAAATCTACATTGGCTACATGAAAGCTAATAGTGATAAGATATTCAAAAATCTTGTCAGACCATGCTCTTGGTGCTTGTTTTAAGCCATACAAGGCTTTCTTCAACCTACAAACATGCTCGGGGTGACTCACATCCTCATAACCAGGTGGCTGTAACATATACACCTCTTCCCGCAAATCCCCATGCAAGAATGCATTCTTTACATCCATCTGATGTAAAGACCATTGCTTTGATGTAGCCACTACTATCACAACTCTCACTGTTGCCATCTTGGCAACTGGGTTGAAAGTTTCCTCATAATCAATGCCATATGTCTGCACATATCCTTTGGCTACCAATCTAGCCTTGTACCTGCTTATGCTTCCATACTGTTATGTTTTACTTTGTACACCCACTTGCATCCAATGGCTTTCTTGCCTTCAGGCAATTGCACTAAGTCCCAAGTCTCATTTCCATATAGTGCATCCATCTCCTCATCCATAGCTTTCTCCCAACACACATTTCCAACAACAGTCTCATCAATGCATGTGGGCTCTACAACCTGTACAACTTTTGCCATGTATGCATAGCGATGTGCCACATAACCATCATAGGTAAATCTCTGCACACAGGATTCTTCACTCTCCCAGATCTTCGCAGCTTTGCATTCATGGCTTCCATAGCCGTCTTTACACCAGGTGTTCTCATAGCTGGTATCCCAAGATCCTCATCAAGGTTCATCTGTGAGCCACTAGACTCTCCATCAACATGAGAATGCCCTGCAGAAATGTTAGGCATACTAAGGGGCTCAACCACTTTCTCTTTGCCTTTATGTGATGTACTAATCACATTTGCAGGACTGGTATTATGACGCAGCCTGCCACTCCATGTGTCTATCAACTGAACCACTAGATGAGGACTCTCCTAGTCCACTCAAAGACTGTGATTGCTGACTTGCATTTTGTGCAACCACATTTCCACTCACATCAGTCCCAAACAGCTTCTTTTTCAGTAGCATACCAACTGCTCATCTCATCAAAAACAACATCCCTGCTTACCCTCAACTCACATTTAGCAGGGTTATAACACCTATATCCCTTTTGCTCAAGGGAATACCCAATAACACACATTTTTTAGCTTTTGGATCCAGCTTAGTTCTCAGCTCATCTCTGGCACATGCACATATGCAATGCATCCAAAGACTTTCAAATGAGACAAATTAGGTTTTCTGCCAGTAAACCTCTCCTTTGGAGTTATATCATGTATGGCTGCAATTGGAGTCCTGTTCATGATGTAAACTACTGTAAAAATAGCCTTAGCCCAATAGCTATGCGGCATATTCTTCTCTCCCATCAATGCTCGTGCAATCTCAGCAATGTGCCTGTTTTTTCGCTTAGCAACTCCATTTTGTTGCGGAGTGTATCTGCATGTAAACTGTCTCTGAATATCATTCTTCTTCGAAAATTTAGAGAACTCATTGGAGAAGTACTCTCCCCCTCCATCTGACCTTAGGCACTTTACATGTTTCCCTGTTTGCTTTTCAACCATAACTCTGAAATTTTGAAAATGAGTGAGCACCTCACTCTTCTCCTTCATGAAGTATACCCACACTTTCCTTGTGTGTGGTCATCAATAAATGTCACATAATACCTGCAACCTCCCATAGACATGGTCTTTGTAGGACCCCATACATCTAAATGCACAACATCTAGTGCATTTCTACTCACATTTTTGTCACATGGAAATACATGCTTTGTTTGCTTTCCAAATTGGCATGCTTCACATATTTTTTGCATACCTTCAACTTTAAACTTTGGCAGCCCTGTCACAATTCCGCTAGTCTGCATAGACTTCATTCTCTACACATTCACATGTCCAATTCTTTTATGCCAAATGTCTATGTTTGCACCAATTCCTTAACCATTTACAAACATTGCAGCACTCACTTCAGGCATGTTTACTTCAATGTAAACATTCTGCCCACTCCGTTGCCTTTTGCAACCAACTTGCACTTGTCTTTAAAGTCTTCAACATAACAACCATCAGGATTAAACCAAACTTGCAAACCCTGCTCAATCATCTGACCAACTGAAACTAAATTCTTTATTATGTTTTCGGAACATGAAGTAAATCTGTAAGGTACTTCACTTTGCCATCCTACATAGACAATGGCACATCTCCAACATGGGCAATTGGATGAGCAATGTCATCCCCTGTTTCCATAAAACTTGGTCTTTTAAGGTTTTTCATCTCCTTGAACCACTCCCCATGACTTGTCATGTGGTTTGAAGCACCTGAATCAACGTACCATACATCTTTATGTGCTGCTTTAACATTTTCAGATATGGCATTAATGACATGCTGCATAACAAACAACCTTTCATTATCCTCATTGTTTCTACTCGAGGATGCATAGTTGTTTTGCTGCAATTTTCCATTTTCATGTCAGCCTACTTCTTATGACAATCTTCTTGCACATGTCCAGGCTTACCACAATAAAAGCATCCACGTGTATCATTATACTGCCTTTGCCGATTTCCACGATCGCTTTGACTCCCCCTACCTCTTCACTTTCATGTTGTTGTTGTTGTGAATTCTAGGAGTTGTTGTTGCTACTGCTGGCCATAATTCTGATTACCTGTTCGGCCACCTCCTTGGCCACATCCATGGCCTCCTCTACCTTGTCCTCTTCTTGAACTTGTATAGAAGGCCTGTTACTCTGAACTGTTTTTGTTTTGTGAAGACTGTTGGTCTTCACCCAAGCTCTTCTCTTCTATAATCAACATAGACACCAAATCTGTGAAATTGGGAATGTTTTCCCGAGTCTGAATAGACATCTTGAACGCCTTGTATTGTGGTCCGAGACCACGTAGACAGACTTCCACCTTATCATCATCATCTACTGAAACGCCAATAGATGCAAGGGATTCCACAATACCCTTGATCTTCAATGCATAGTCATTCACAGACATACTCTTTTTCTCCACCCACAGTATGAAATTCATTCTTCAACTGTATCTTTTGGGCCTTGGTATTCGTTTCATAGAGTTTTACCAAGGTGTCCCATGCCTCCTTGGGGGACTTAGCATCCTGTATGTGCCCAATCATGGTGTCTTGTATACTGATAGAGAGCTAATACATAACTTTTCTGGCTCCTTAGTTCCAATCCTTAAACTCTTTCACATCTGCAGGCAGTCGGATTGAAGGCTTCGGTATCTCCGGTATCTCCGGTGCCTCTTCATGCTCACCTTCTATGTAGTCCCAGTAACCCTTTTCCCATTAGGAAATTTGTCAACCTGAACCTCCAAGCATGGAAGTTGTTCTTATCAAGCTTGGAAGTTGTTCTTATCAAGCATGGAAGTTGTTCTTATCAAGCATGGAAGTTGTTCTTATCAAGCTTCTCAGAAACAATCTGGTTTATGCCATCATTTGTCATCTTGCCAGACACACAAATTTACTAGAAATAGCACTCTGGTTTATCCTGCACAAACTGCTGTATTTTTTGCAGCGGTACTGTACTACACTCAAATGTCACAACCAGTGACCTCAATGTGCATACATACACAGCCAATCTGTCTTCCTGCAGTTCTTAAAACAGAGTTCTGCATAGAATTGATGACTTACCCGCAGTGCTCGAAATCACCTGCTTTCTGAAAAATGGAGGTCCTAATGCGCCCAACATGCATTTTCGACTCGAAACGTGTAAATGTGGGGCCTATCCCCCAAGCGGGTCATCAGTGTCCACCGCTTCACTAGAGAGGACTTATGAGGAGATACATGGTTTCAAAGGAGAGGACTTATGAATTGTCTTGAACGAAGGAGCCAGGCTAGTAAGGCAAACGTTGCGAAGGTTGGGAGAAGAGCAGCTGCATGCTTTGAAAGAATAGGTGGAGAAGTTGCTTCAAGCGGGCTTCATCTACCCAGTAGATGCAGTTGAGTGGGTCATCAGTGTCCACCGCTTCACTAGATGAGCTCGATATCTCAACATACATCATATGAGGAGATACATGGTTTCAAAGGAGAGGACTTATGAATTGTCTTGAAAGAAGGAGCCAGGCTAGTAAGGCAAACGTTGCGAAGGTTGGGAGAAGAGCAGCTGCATGCTTTGAAAGAATAGGTGGAGAAGTTGCTTCAAGCGGGCTTCATCTACCCGGTAGATGCAGTTGAGTGGGTCATCCTCCGGTGGTGATACCAAAGAAGGACAAGAGATGGATTTTTTGTGTTGACCTCAAGCCCTTGAATGTAGTTACAAGGAAAGATCCCTTTCCCTTTCCCTTTATTGATGAAATCTTGAATGTTGTTAGCTTGTTATGAGAACGGTATAGTGTATGTGATGACTTTTCATGTTATTTTGAAATGTAAATAGCTGAGGAGGATCATAAGAAAACAACTTTTATAACTCCATGGGGATGCTTTTGTTATAAATGTATGCCCTTTGGTCTTTAAAATGCTCTTGCACATTATCAAAGGCGGGTGAACCAAGTTCTATCACCATATTTGGGGAAGTTTTTACTGGATTTCATAGATTATTTATGTATTCATAGCAGTAGGATTGATCATTGTAGCAAGCTTGCACTAGCTTTCAAAAAGTATGATGAAAGTGCGGGGCAATTGAATTCTTAAAAATGTCATTTAGCTCACCCAAGGGTAAAGTTATTGGGCCAAATTGTATCAAAAAATGGGATTGAAGTGGATCTTGGCAAGATTAGAGCTTTGGTGTTGTTGCCAGCTCCCAAGGACACTAAACAACTGGCTACTTTTATCCAAAAAGGTGAAATATATGTCTCGTTTTATCTCTCTAGTTTCACAACTATTGTATCCCTTGCAAAAAGCAGCGAGAGTTGATCCTTTGGATTGGACCAAAGAGTGTGAAGAAACTTTTCTTAAAATAAAGGAGTTATTGGGAGCCTTGCTAGCTCTACTAGAACTAGATTTTGAGCAAACTTTCTATGCAAACCCTTTTGCGGGTGAGGATACCATTGGTGCTATGTTGCTGTCTACAAAAGGGAAGAAATTCGCATTATTACATGAGGCCTATCTATTGTGCGAGTAGAGTCAAGATGGTTGTAGAAAGGAAATACTTAGAAGCTGAGCTTGTGTGATGGCCAGTGTGGTTTATGCATGCAGACAATTTAGGCATTATCTCTTTTCTAGGCCCTTTGTATTTCTCACCAATTATAGCTTACTTCCCCAGTTGTGATAAATGGAGTGCATATGTCAAAAGATTTTATGAAGTGGGTGGTGGAGCTTCAAGAGTTCCAGTTTTCTTTCCTTGTGGAAGAAAGCACATGAGCTACATTAGTTGATTTGCTTACTTACAAGGGGCTTTGAAAATAAAAGAAGAAGAAGTAAAAGGACCTAAGGTAGAAGAATCTAAAATCACTAATGCTTATCTCTTGTTCTTTGATGGCTCTTATGGGAAGAGTCATAATGCTACATCGGGAGGGGTTGTTATATATGACTCACAAGGTGGCCTAATGAAGAAACAAGAGCTCAAATTGGATGTGCAAAGCAATAATGAAGCAGAGTATAAGACTCTTGAAGCAGGCCTAAGAATGTGTCTTCAGCTTGGTATTCAAAGATTTTGAATTTGAGGGGATGCACACTTGGTAGTAAAGCAAGTACTTGGTGTCTGGCAGCTTGTAAGCTCTCCTTTGGCTTGAGGGATTGAGGGTTCTACTATTGTTTGAAGCAATAGTGGCCACCAATTCACTTTGGAGAGGATTAGGCCAAAAACAATTGAATTATTAAAAAATTCAATGTAGATGGCTCAGGAGACAGAGGAATAGAGTAACAGTGCATTTGAATTTAATTCAGTCATCTGCAATTCATAACCAAACAAACTGATTTTAGAATTTTCCAGATCAATTTGGTCAATTTTTGACCATTTTTGGGTCAGTTCAACTTGCTTTTTGGATCTAGTTTTGAATAAGGAGAGAGGAGAGATGAAAATATCTCATTTTACTGATTAAAATTTGAGGAGTAATGATGAGAAAAAGGCACCTACTTCATGAGGGGAGATCCCCACACTCAGGTGTCAAAATTCAGTTTTTTAATTCTTTTCTTTGGTCCTTAGTCCACTCTTCATCTTATGTGAGCATTTACTCATTTTTTTGGGGAGGGGGGTCTTTTATTCTTCAATTTATCTCCTCCCTACACTTCGATTGATCCTATTGGCCCATAGGAATCTTAATTGGATCATAATCCAAAAAAATTCAGACCCTTAGGCTAAGGTCCTTTTATACCTATTTTTAATTAATTCCAATTGCACATTGGAAAGTTCTTTTTGAATTTCTGTTTCAGGGGAACCCATTTTAGACACTAGGAGGATTTTTATATCCAAAAATATCTAAATTTTGAATTACCTTCCTCTAGATATTTTATCTCTCTGCAGGCCAAAACAAGGTAAAACAGGATCTTTCTTTTATTTCAGAGAGGGGAATAATTATAAGATTAGAAGGGAAGGTTCTTACGCCTATACACCTCAAAAGCTGGAGAGGGAGGAATCTTACATCCTACCCCACTAAAAAAATGTGAGATGTCCTCATCTCCCAAACTAGAGGACAACTCTTTCCCTTAAGATCCAACTGATTCTGGGGTTCCTTATAGTCTGGTTAACCCAACAGAATCTTGGGACAAAGATCCGTTATATAGAACTCGTCATCATCAGATAACAATTCATTCAGATCATATCATTCATATCTTTAACACAATAATGGTCCATTAGATCAAAATTTCCATCTGAATAGTCCTCCATGGGAATTTCAATTATACAGATTTTTAATTTGTCATCCCTTAACTTGATCCACTGGGTCAAGCGTTAATAGTAGAAATCTGTAAGCACAATCCACTAATCTCATAGTGATTTACTGAAGTCATTATCATCATTCCAGTTATTACGAACATCATCACAAGGACTCGTCCCATTCATCCTCATTGTGGTTTTGCTCAGCTTATCGCTTTTCAACCAAAATTCAGGAATCATCATTTTTCAATCAGAATCCAAATCAACTCATCAGTTCTCAACCAGAGTTTTAAAATCATATCAACCACATTCGAATTCATCATCTGGATAGCATTTTTACTTATAATTTCAAGGTCTTAGATTTACTCATATATACTGCCAATAAAGAGCTGCAGTTATACCCTCGGTATATACGGGTAGTCACCGTCCTTAGAATTATAAGGTAAATACCATCATGTCTGGGCCTTAAGCAAGTCAGGGATTCCATGCAATTATGGTACTTCCATCTGAAGACTCAATTACTAATTTATGAATTTCAGTCTGAATATCAATTTGTATGAATTTCATCACACATTTCTAACTTTTTACTGTTACTTCATAAGTTTTTGACATTTTTGGCTTCTCAGTTGATCCACTTTAGCCAATTCGCCTTGATATACCAGCTGAAAGATCCATGTCCCCACCGCGCAACGAATTCAGGGGTGCTAGCAGCGGAAGTAGCACTTCTTGCGCGGGTATATCCAGACAAGAGACTAATCCCTTGGTGCTTCCAAAACCGAACTTGGAAAAAACTTCTCTTGCTCGAAAAGCACGGGCGATTCCTCCAGGATATTTTTACTCTAATGTAGTCACAAGCCTTAACTAACTGAATTGATCTGACCAAACTTGTAAGTCCCATAGTTAGATCAAGAAAAAGACTTGCACTTAGATCATAGAGACCAACACTTTTTCCCTCATTGAGAGCACAGCCATTGATTCTTTTCTATAGAACAATTTTAATCTGGGATTTACTTCATCTATTGTACCATAACAGAATTGAGTCTCATTTTTAGGGATCCATCAATCCAACCTAACCCCATCTAGTCCCGTGGGTTAGCCAACCGCACAACCACTGTAGTGATGGGATCCATTTAAGAATTTGGTTAGGTTTTGTCCCGGGTACCAGGGAGGAAAAGAGTTCCCAGACCCCCTAGCCGGATATTCATACAAAATTAAAACTAGTCACACCACTTACACACCCAATATGAAATTGCCTTTTTCACAGATTCAGTTGTCTTTAAAACAATCTTTTAATGAAACTATAGTATCACTGATCATAATCCTCCAAAATATCTGGTTGAATCCTAATTTCCAAAATATCCAGTTGAATCCTAATTTCCAATTTTTTCTTCATCGGTGTACCTATGGCATCATTGGCAACCAGAATGCTCACCACCTGTCCACTCAGGGGCCTTTTCGATAGTTCCTAGCTCATAGTACCCGGAAATATATTCACTCATAAAAATCAAAATGGAATCTCCATTGAAGATCAACAAGATCAACCACCAATAGATCCATATAAAAGAGCGATGGACTCATCCATTGAGGACCAGCAAGGTCAATCAACTAGATCCATGCCCAAATTCAGAAAACAACTCTTACTCCTTGATCCAATATATCTTCTCCCCAACGCACGTGTGGATATCTTCGGTGACCCAGAGCCCCAACCACCGTATGGTCAGCACCCTCTAAGATCCTTCGCAGGTCACCTAGCACTTCACTCATAGGCTGCTTCCTTGGTCCCTCATCCTTCGTACCGGAAGCTCACCATTTAAATCAAACTGAGGCTGGTCAAGACTTCGGCCAACCTTGCTACACGAGACGTCCTCCGTTGACTCTCCATCAGATGTTGCAACTTTATCAGTTAGGTCTCCACGACCTCATTCACAAGTCAGTCAAAATGCTTCCCCACCAGCATTTTGGACATAAAACAGTCTCATTTAAAAACAGGTCATAAATACAGTTTCTATAACGAACTCTCGTCTTTCCACATCAATCCACATTATTTAATCCACATCCATTTCATATGTATTCTCATTCTCATCCTCTCATTCTTATTCTCATCCAATCACATCATTTTCATCTCATCACATCTTTCCTCATTTATCCTCACATCAGATCTCATCCACTCGCATCTACCCATCCACATCACATCACATCACATCCATTTCACCTCACATCTCATTCATTCACATCCCGATTCACATCACATCACATCTCATCCATTCACATCCTATATCATTCATTCACATCCCGATTCACATGACATCACATCTCATTCATTCACATCTCAATTCACATCACATCTCATTCACTCACATCTATCCATTTCACATCACCACCTCCATCCATTCACATCCATCACACATCACATTCATTCTCATCACCATCCCATCACATACATTCTATCCACATAACATCACATCACATCTACCCATTTCACATCACCACCTCCATCCATTCACATCCATCACATCTACCCATTTCACATCACCACCTCCATCCCTTCACATCCATTGATAAAAAACAGGAGCAGGATGTAACACACACAAGAGAAGCAAACCCTAATCCATAATCATCAACCATAAAGAAGGAGAGAAGCCATAGTCACCATCTCTCTCACACACACAAAGGAGAACACAACATAGTGTTATGTCCACACTACAAAGTAAACCTAATGTAATGTCCACACCACACATGACCAGCTGGACGCGGTCATAAACACACCACACGATATCTATCTACCATACTGTCACTCTGTCAGCACCCATGTGCTATCCTCCAGCTGTATACGAGCTTGATATTTCAACACTCCCCCTCAAGCTCGACATGTCCATCTCTAGGACTCCCAATCGAGTACGGAAATACTCAAACTTATCCTTACCAAGTGCTTTGGTAAAGATATCTGCAACCTGCTCATCTGTCTGCACATATGTCAAATCAACA
Organism: Cibotium barometz; assembly: GCF_041138505.1. NCBI lineage: Eukaryota > Viridiplantae > Streptophyta > Polypodiopsida > Cyatheales > Cibotiaceae > Cibotium > Cibotium barometz. The sequence continues at coordinate 35,146,061 of NC_141079.1, read as the reverse complement.
TGCCCATCTAGCACCTTCTCTCTGATGAAATGATAATGGACCTCAATATGTTTGGTCCTGGCATGATAAACTGGGTTGCTAGCAAGCTGAATACTACTCATGTTGTCACAATGAATGACAACTCTCATATCACTCTGTATCCTGACATCATCTAGCAACTTCTTCAACCACATAGCCTCACATGCAGCTATGGCTGCTCCACGATACTCTGCCTCTGTGGTAGATAAAGCAACTGTAGGTTGCTTTTTACTGCTCCAACTCACAGCTCCACTACCAAGGCTGAAAACATAGCCACTGGTAGATCTCCTGTCATATGCACTACCGGCCCAATCTGCATCTGTATATCCATAGACATGCATGTCTTTTCCTGCCTCATAGAAAAGACCATAATGCGCGGTAGTTTTGACGTATCTCAGAATCCGTCTCACAGCATCCAAGTGAGGTTTACGAGGACTCTGCATAAACTGACTTACCAAACCAACTGCATAACTGAGATCTGGCCTCGTAATGGTCATGTAGATAAGGCTACCAACCATTTGCCTGTACATGGTGATATCATCAAGCTCATCACCCAAATCAGCCCTAAGCTTCATGTTTTGCTCTAATGGTGTCAACATTGGTTTGCATGCTGTCATACCATACTTTGCCAGCATGTCAAGTGCATATTGCCTTTGCACCAACCATATACCCTTGCCTGTTCTAATCACCTCAATGCCAAGAAAGAACCTCAAATCACCAAGGTCTTTCATATCAAACTCTTTGCATAAAGAGGCCTTAACCTCATCAATGCCTTTCCCACAATCACCTGTGATAATCAAATCATCAACATAAATGACTCATCACGATACCATCATGTGTCTTCTTCACATAAAGTGAAGAGTCTGCATTTCCAACCACAAATCCAATACTGACAAGATATCTGCTGATCTTGTCACTCCAAGCACGAGGTGCTTGCTTCAAACCATAGAGTGCTTTCTTTAACCTGCAAACAAAAGTCGGATATTTTGGATGTACATAACCTTCTGGCTGTTCCATGTACACCTCTTCTTGGAGATCACCATTCAAGAAGGCATTTTTGACATCCATTTGATGTAAAGCCCAACCTTTTTGTGCTGCTAATGCAATGATAGACCTCACTGTAGCCATTTTAGCCACTGGGCTGAAAGTTTCATCATAATCAAGACCATAAGTTTGTGCATATCCTTTAGCGACCAGCCTTGCCTTATGTCTCTCTAGGCTGCCATCTGACTTGCACTTTACCTTATACACCCATTTGCATCCAATTGCATTCTTTCCTTTAGGTAACTCAGCCAATTCCCATGTATCATTTTTGTCCAAAGCATCCATCTCTTCATCCATGGCTTTCTGCCATACATGCTCTCCAATAGCCTCTGAATAGCATGTAGGTTCCACATGCTTTACCATAGATGTCATGTATGCATAATGCATAGCAAAATCTCTATATGTCAATCTTTCCACTGGATATCTGACTCTCTGGGATCTCCGCAATGCATGCGGGTCACTCTGTACACCTGTAACTCGAGCATGTGGTGGCACATATCTGTCCTGCCTAACACCAGGTGTGCGTACAACAGGTATCCCGAGCTCCTCATCCAAACTCTCTGAGCTAGAAGACTCATAACCTGTGATCCCAATTCCTTCAACTTTCTTCTTGCCTTTATCCATAGCACTACTGCCAGTGCTAACACTCTCATGTCTCAGACGTCCTGACCACGGACGGACACTGCTACTACTCTCAGCTTCTGCTGCTGGCCCAGACATAGTAGTAGAACTAGAACTTGCTTGTGAGGGCAAGTTCACAGGCACATTAGCCTCAAGTGTGTCAATGGCTCCCTCATCTCTTGCTTTGTACCAACTAGCAAGCTCATCAAACACCACATCACGTGAGATGATTACTTGTCTAGTTTGAGGGTTATAACATTTGTAAGCCTTTCGATCCTGTGCATATCCAACAAATACACATTTCTCTGCCTTAGGATCCAACTTCCGTCTTCTTTCATCAGGCACATGAACATAAGCTACACATCCAAAGACTTTCAGATGTCCAATATCTGGCCTGTAACCTGTAAGCCGCATCTCAGGCGTGCTTCCATGAATGGCTGCTGTAGGTGATTTGTTCAGGATATACACTGCAGTAGCACATGCTTCTGCCCAATAGTAATCTGGCATGCTCTTTTCATTGAGCATTGCCCTTGCCACTTCACATATGACACGATTCTTTCTCTCAGCCACACCATTCTGCTGAGGTGTATACCTGCATGTCAACTGTCTTCTTATCCCATGCTTCCGCAAGAAATGCTCAAATGCTTTTGAGGTGTATTCACCACCTCCATCTGTTCTCAGGCACTTAATCCAACAGCCATATTGTTTTTCTACAAGAGCTTTGAAATCCATGAATTTTTCCAGCACTTCACTCTTCTCTCTCAAGAAATATATCCATGTCATCCTGCTGAAGTCATCTATAAATGTCACATAGTATAGACTTCCTTTGATAGATGGATTTTGTGCTGGGCCCCATACATCATTGTGCACTATCTCAAGTGGTCTATTACTCATGTTTCCTTCTCTAGGAAACCTCAACCTTGCCTGCTTCCCAAACTGACAAGCTTCACAAACATGCATATGACCATCATATTTGAATCGAGGCAATCCACTGACAATGCCCCTTGTTTGCATGTTCTTTAATCTCTGTATATTGACATGTCCAATCCTCTTGTGCCACATGTCAATGTCCTGCACAATCCCATTGCTCTTTGAAAACATGGCTGAACTCAATTCTGGTATGCCTGCATCCAATTTGAACAACCTTCCTTCCTTCTTGCTTTTGGCAACCAATCTACAGCCATGCTTAAAATCTTCCACAAAACAGCCTTTCTCATTGAATCTTACTTGCAATCCCTGCTCAACCATCTGTCCTACTGATGCCAAACTCTTTGTGATGGATGGTACATATAACACTTCTGACATATTTTTCACATTTCCATCATGCATCTTCAAAGGCACACTGCCAACATGTGTTATAAGATGCTGGGTATCATCTCTTGTGACCACGTAACCATTTGTATCCAATGGTTGCATCTTCTCAAACCACTCACCATGACATGTCATGTGGTTTGAGGCACCTGAATCCATATACCATGACTCATCTCGAGCATTCTGAGAATCCATTGTCCCCATAACATGCTTCATTGCAAAAAGATGGTTTGAACTCCCATCATTGTTACTGGTAGATGCATAATTTCCATGTTGTGGTCTTCCATTCCTCGCATCATTCTGCTTTTTATAGCAATCTTTTGCCAAATGTCCAAGTTTGCCACAATAGTAACATTCAATCCCATTCAAATTTTGTTGAGGACCTTGCCATCGTCCTCTACCACGAGCACCTGCTCCAAATCTCCCCCTATGGGATTGAAATCCACGTCCTCCACGTGATCCAAATGATGACTGTGAATTCTGAAAATTCTGATTTGATTGTGGTTGAGTAGACCTGTCATTCCAACCACGTCCTCCACGGCCTCGAGGGGTAAATCTCCCCCTGCCTCGAAAGCCTCTAGATGAGTAAAAAGCCTGATTCCTTGCATGTTCATCATTGCCTGACGAGGATGCACCGGTAACACTCAGACCACCAAGGCCTAGCTTCAATTCTTCCACAATGAGCAATGACACAAGCTCATTAAAGTCTGGCATTCCTCCCAACCTTACTGAGATGGAAGTATCAAAAGATTTGTATTCTTTGCCTAAACCACGCAAAGTGAGAGCAACCAAATCATCATCATCCATTGGGGCATGGATTGATGACAAGGAATCTGCATAACCCTTGATTTCCTGAACATACTCATGTATACTCCGATTCCTTCGTGTTACACTGTGAATCTGTTGCTTTAGTTGTATCTTCCTTGCACCAGTGTCTGTCTCATACATACGGCACAATATACCCCATGCTTCTTTCGGTGTATCTGCATCTTGGATGTGAATAAGCAAGGCATCTGTTACACATATTGAAAAATAATGCAACACCTTCGAAGACCGCTCTACCCATTGCTTGTGAGCCAGTAACTGAGCATTATTTGGTTGAGGAGGTAAGTATGGCTCCGGATCTTCCTCCGAGACAAGACTCCATAAACCTTTGCCTTTCAAAAAACTCTTCATTCGAAACTTCCACACTTGAAAGTTAGTGCGATCAAGCTTCTCGCCAACAATCTGTATCGGACCATCTCCCATTGTTGCAAAAAAAAATAGAGTAGATGTACCCTTTCGATTACAATGTACGAAGTACCTGTAATGCTCCAAATCTCTCCAAATCACATCAAATGCTTGCAAATTGTGTGCATTAACATCCCACAATGATTCACCAACAATGTACACTCGATCAAAGTTGAAATCAAATGAAACTCCTTCACAAAAAAATTTCTGGTTTTTTTTCTCGCCAGTAAATTCTCGCCAGTAACCAGTCAAGATTATGCTCTAAATCCTTCAAATCTTGTCCAAATTCAATGATTCAACTTGCATTAGCTTCCCAACACATTGCTCCAACATATCCTAGAAGGGTTTGATCCAATTCTTCAAGGGGAATGAGAACCACCAATTTTTGTAACCTCTGGTTTTGAATTTTTCTGCACCTGTCAGGTACCACCTCTCACTAAAATTGCTCTATCTCCTTCAAATCTTCTCCAAATCCAAAACTTTTTGATTCAAAAGTTTAGCAACTCATAGGACTTTACTTGTACCAAAGGAATTAGGCCAATTTGATATACACAAAGATTAATGCCTTGATTAAAAATGCTCTGTTTCTGGACAGAATTTCTGCAAACCTGCACACCTCTGATAAATCACTTCAATGAGCTCCAAATACATGAAATGAGATGCAACCAATCATCATAAGGCCTTAGCAATGTCTTTGCTAAACTCTCCAAGCTTTAAAGCATTCAATTTGGTGTCCAAATGAGTGAATTAGGATGAAATCTTTGAAAACTGTCCAGAATTCTGCATCTTCATGCACCGCCTGCTCCAGAGGGCTGTAGAGAGAGGGGAAATCACAATTGAATAGATAGGCCTCTTAGCAATGACCTAATCTACCTTGGGTATGAAGGGTTTAGCTCAATTTTGCCTCTAGCTCCTGCAATTGATCCTCCACGGGGGGTATGTTTTCTGTTTTTGTGAAAAACCAGAAATTTTTGCATAAACTCACTTTCACTTGATTTTGCTCAAATCTGTATGCATCAATCTGCTTCAAGATCCTGTATGTTGTTTGTGTCCACTTTGTTAATACATTTGCAAGCCCGAATACATGTGCCTTTGTGTATACATTTGCCAAGAGTATACATTCACTTCAAGCTTTCCATGGAAGCTTTGAAAAAAAACCAGAATTTTTCACTTGCTCTATGCACTTCAATCTTCACTGAACTTGCTCTTTGATACCTGCAATCCGCAGAGGGGGTCTTGCTACACTCACCAATGGTCCTTAGCTCTCAGATCTGATGCCAGTGTGTGCTCCACAGCTTTCTTTTGCTCCACAGCTTCAATGGCTTCCTTCACAGCTTTTTCTTCTTCTTCCCTCTTCTCTCACTCACTCACACAACACAGCTAATGAGCTCTTGGCTCTGATACCATGATAAAAAACAGGAGCAGGATGTAACACACACAAGAGAAGCAAACCCTAATCCATAATCATCAACCATAAAGAAGGAGAGAAGCCATAGTCACCATCTCTCTCACACACACAAAGGAGAACACAACATAGTGTTATGTCCACACTACAAAGTAAACCTAATGTAATGTCCACACCACACATGACCAGCTGGACGCGGTCATAAACACACCACACGATATCTATCTACCATACTGTCACTCTGTCAGCACCCATGTGCTATCCTCCAGCTGTATACGAGCTTGATATTTCAACATCCATCACACATCACATTCATTCATATCCATCACATTCATTCTCATCACCATCCCATCACATACATTCTATCCACATAACATCACATCACATCTACCCACATCATATCTCATTCATACACATCTCATCTCATTCATCCACATCCATCCAATCGTTCACACACATCTATCCATACATTCATATCTATCACTTCACATCCACATATATCTATCACTTCACATCCATATATATTCATGTCACATCACATCTCTTTACATCACATCACATTCTTTCACATACACATCCACATCCATTCTTCACATACACATCCACATCCATTCTTCACATACACATTCACATCCATTCTTCACATACACATTCACATCCATTTTCATCACATATCATCCACATCCATCCAATCACTCAAGGACCGCTTCGTCGGCCCTCGTCCATCGTACCAGAGGCTCACCATTTTTCAACCATACTAAGCCGTCCTTTGAACACTCCCCGCCAGCTGATTGCAACCGAACTTCCCTTAGAAAATTATATACCAAATGCTCCCTCCTGCATTCTAGCGTAAGACAGTCCTTTAAGAAACGCAAGTTTTCAGTTTGATTTTCTTTTTAATACAAGGAGTATCTCTTGAATCAGTATCCCCAAAACTTCTTGATCGGAATTCTGAATTTCATACCAGAATTCCTCGAATTCTATAACCTTGATCCACAGATCAATTCGAAGGGTTTCAAACTTAGTTTCAGATTTAGCAGGAGTTTTGAGTATATTTTTCTAAACTGATCACACCTTTCCTCGAAGAACTGGCGAAAGAGTTTGGTCTTGGTCATAGCCTAATTCAAGGTTCGAGTCGGATAAGATTTTTCCTGAACTATCTTTCTCGAAAAGGTTGATAATTCAGTTACTATTTTACTGAATTTCTTTCTTTGAATATTCACTTAACTGATTTCTAAATTAGTTACGAACTCCAATGAGGAATAAAATAATCATTTATCTGAATATTTTGATCTCGATAGATTTCTTGAATTTTCTTTTTTTACAATTTGTGTGAATATAAAACGATAGAGTTTTCTCTCTTAGAGTATTTAATTATTCATTTATCAAATACTCATAGAATTTAAGAGAATTTTAATTTTGATATAAAAATTCTTTATGCATCTATTTATGCATAAAAATCAACTTCAATGGTAATAACACTTTTATATTAAAAAAATCCTTTTATGCATCTATTTATGCATAAAATCAAATTTAATAGAAATAACACTTTTAAAATAAGAAGAATTTCTTTATGCATCTATTTATGCATAAAAATCAATTTTTATAAGAATAACACTTTTATAAATAAAAAAAATTCTTTATGCATTTTTCTATGTATAAAAAATAAATTTAATAAAAATAACACTTTTATAATAATAAAAATATTTCTTTATACATCTTTCTATGCATAAAAATCAAATTTAATAAGAATAACACTTTTGTAATAAAAAATTTCATTATGAATCTTCATATGCATAGAAATCAAATTTAATAAGAATAACACTTTTATAATAAAAAAAATTCCCTTTATGCACCTTTCTATGCATAAAAATCAAACTTAATAAGAATAACACTTTTGTAATTAAAAAAATTCTTTTATGCATCTTTTATGCATAAAAAACAAATTTAATAATAATAACACTTTTGTAATTAAAAAATTTTCATTATGCATCTTTCTATGCATAGAAATCAAATTTAATAAGAATAACATTTTTATAATAAGAAAATTCCTTTATGCATCTGTCTATTCATAAAAATCAAATTTAATAAGAATAACACTTTTGTAATAAAAAATTCCATTATGCATCTTTCTATGGATAGAAATCAAATTTAATAAGAATAACACTTTTATAATAAAAAACTTTTTTATGCATCTTTCTATGCATAAAAATCAAATTTAATAAGAATAACACTTTTATAATAAATTTTTCTTCTTTATGCATCTTTCTATGCATAAAAATTAAATTTAATAAGAATAACACTTTTGTAATAAAAAAATTCCATTATGCATCTTTCTATGCAAAGAAATCAAATTTAATAAGAATAACATTTTTATAATAAAAAAATTCCTTTATGCATCTTTCTATGCATAAAAATCAAATTTAATAAGAAGAACACTTTTGTATAAGAAGAACACTTTTGTAATAAAAAAATTCTTTTATGCATCTTTCTATGCATAAAAATCAAATTTAATAAGAATAATACTTTTGTAATTAAAAAATTCCTTTATGCATCTTTCTATGCATAAAAATCAAATTTAATAAGAATAATACTTTTATAATTAAAAATTTTCTTCTATGCATCTTTCTATGCATAAAAATCAAATTTAATAAGAATAACACTTTTGTAATAAAAAAATTTCCTTATGCATCTTTCTATGCATAAAAATCAAATTTAATAAGAATAACACTTTTATAATAATAAAAAAATTCCTTTACGCATCTTTCTATGCATAGAAATCAAATTTAATAAGAATAACACTTTTATAATAAGAAAATTCCTTTATGCATCTTTCTATGCATAGAAATCAAATTCAATAATTAATATCAATGATATCCATGCATATTCATAGGTGAATATGTACATGGAGTAATTAGAATATTTCTTTTAGATGCAAAAATGGTGGAAATTACTCTTTTGGAATAACATAAAAATAAACTTTCTTTTTCACAAAATTTTAGAAAATTTTGCCGTACCTTTTTTGTATGGCTGACCATTTCTCATTTTTATCTTTTTACAATCAACTTAATTAACCCAATTTAGAATTATAGAACTCTAATCTATACAATTTTCTAAATTCAAGAGAGTAAACAATAAGAAGAGTTTAATTAATCACTTAGTTAATCTTTCTAGGATTAAGAAGGGTTGGAATGTAAAAAAGAGAAGGGGTGGCCTTTTCATCAAAGGCATAGCATTTGAATTTAATTCAAATGCAATTCATAAAAATCAAGAGGGGAACAGACACTAGGATGATTTTTATATCCAAAAATATCTCAATTTTGAATTACGTCCCTCTAGACATTTTCTCTCTGTGTGAAGGCCAAAACAGGGTAGTAAAACAGGATCTTTCTTTTATTTCAGAGAGGGGAATAATTATAAGAACAGAAGGGAAGGTTCTTACACCTATACACCTCAAAAGCTGGAGGGAGGAATCTTAGAGGCAGGACCTCTGGTGTTTTTCTGAAGTGTTTGGTGTGACCCTTGGCCATAGAGGCAATCTAAGCCACTCTCTGATTTTCACCTACCATCCTTCTAGTGCATCCTAATGATTTTAGTAAATGTTGATGCTCAATTGCATTGAAGGTTAACGGTGGATCAGTTATTCTGGGTTGGTCGGGTGGGTACAGAGCATTGTGGTGTTATGATCAAAGTCATAGAGGAGCTATAGAGAGGTAGTGTGAGCTTTACCACAAAAATCTATCATCTCTTTGGTGCCCCTAATGAGGAATCGCCAACACAAGTGACCTTCTTGAAGAAAAATGGTGGTAAGGTTCCCCGAGTTGTTCCATGGGATCCAGTAAAATCATAATTGACATTATGTATAGAGCACTATGGTGTTATGATCAAAGTGATAGAGGAGCTATAGAGAGGCAGTGTGAGCTCTAGCACAAAAATCTATCAGCGCCAGAAAACAATTGATATTTTAAAGTAAAAGGTCCAATGACTCTCCTAGTTGATTGGAAGAGTTTCTTCTCCTTTGTAATTTATCATGTTTTCCGAATTGAAGAAGAGAACTATTTCTTCAATTGATAATATTGGATTTTTTGGGTTGTGTAAAATGTTAGTAATGTTTTATGCATTCTTTTTTCACAAAGTAGTGGTTTTTTTCAAATGTTTGACATTCAAGTGTGTCTTTTGTCCCCTTAAATTTGAAAAAAGGTGCATTTTTGGGGTTTTTTTTCCAAAATGGAGTTGCGTTGTCGTTTAAATGATTTTGTTATCATTTTTCATGACTCAGTGTTCTTAGTGGTTATGTCAACTTTCCATCTTGCACACGTGAGAACTTCCAAAAGTGCGTTCATGAGGGAAAATGATACATGCCGTGCAAACACCTTTACTTTATATACATGCATGAGATGGGCTTGGATGTGGATCACTAAAAGTTTATTCACCAATAGCCTTGACTGAAGGGAGCTATGTCAAGCCCTGCACCTAGTAGTTTGAAATTGTTTAGATTCATATTTGCATCTTTTTGGTGCTTTGCACATTCATCTTAGCTACTTTTGGTGCTATGCACAATTAACATTCAACATATTTTGTTGTATTTATCTATTCCCTTTGTAGTCTTTTATTTTTTTGGGTAATTAACAATGTATCATTCGTGGGACTGATCAAGCTTCAATAGAGTAATCCATTTTAGAATTTGTAATTTTTGTTTGCAAGTAGTTTTAGCATATGTAAGGATTTAAATTTTGAGTGACTTAATTAGTATGCTCTTTCATCCTATTTTCATAGGGAAATATAAGGTGCTTTGAGCTCGGTTTTTGGGACATTGGAATGTAAATGACTTTTTTTTATTCTCGTCGCTCATCACGCTTGCCACTTTATGCTCGTAAAATGGTCGTCCCCCTTTACTTATAGTAAACGGGGCTTTACTTATAATAAAGGGGGATGATCATAAAATGGTCGTCCCCCTTTACTTATAGTGAAGGGGGATGATCGTAAAATGGTCATCTCACTTTACTCATATTAAAGGGGGATGATCTTAAAATGATCGCCCTTTATAGTAAAGGTGGATGACCCTTTATAGTAAAGGTGGATGATCTTAAAATGGTCGCCCTTTACCCCCTTTACGTATAGTAAAGGGGGATGATCTTAAAATGGTCACCCTTTACTTATAGTAAAGGGGGATGATCGTAAAATGGTCGTCCCCCTTTACCCCCTTTACTTATAGTAGTAAAGGGAGGCGATTTTGTGAAGTCAAACTTCAAAGATAGGATCAACCATCTTGTAATCCTTCCCGTAGTTCATGGCTTATTAAATAAGATATAGCAACGCCTAGTGGTGACCACGAAGAATATAAATTTGTTGGCCAAAAGATAGTGTCTATATTTTTTCATGGCATAAACCATGGCGATTGTGAAGTTAAACTGCAAAGGTAGGATCAACCATCTTGTAATCCTTCCCGTAGTGCAGGGCTTATTAAATAAGATATAGCAACGCCTAGTGGTGACCACGAAGAATATAAATTTGTTGGCCAAAAGATACTGTCTATATTTTTTCATGGCATAAACCATGGCCAACACTTCTCTCTCTATGATGATGTAATTTATTTTTGCCTCATTGAGAAAAATAAACATGGTAGTCCAATTTGTGCTACGAGGTTCTACTAGCACACACCCAATGTCAAAGTTTATTTTTGCCTCATTGAGAAAAATAAACATGGTAGTCCAATTTGTGCTACTAGGTTCTACTAGCACACACCCAATGTCAAAGTTTGACGTATCAATACATGCACATAGAGGATTATGTCCCAATTAGGGGGGCTTAAGATACTCTTTCTAGGGCCTTCTTAAGTTCATCATATGCTTGCTAATATTCCTCAATCCATTCAAATACTACAAGTAGTCTATACAATGGTCGTGTAATCTCTACATAGAATACCATAAATCCTTTGTCTTACTTGACATGTCCCATAAACCTTTATACTTCCTTAAAACTTATGGATTATGGGAGTTCCATAATTAAATTTCCTTTTCTTTCATCCATGGAGATACCATTTTTAGACACAAAACCATGCTTGACCCAAAATTGGCATTTTAGGGGGCTGAAGGATATTTGATATAATAGATACAATCACACCTTTGAAATAATTTTGTCAAGCAAGCTAGGTGATCTTTTCATCTAGAGTGAGAACACAAATCTTCCATGAAAACTTATAATCACTTCGATAGTTAGTCTTTGAAAGTTGTGCATATTAGCCAGTGTGTTAGAATGTTACAAGGGCATTCATTAGTCCAGATGGCATAACAACCTGGTAGGTAAACATGTCTCCCATCATCATAAATATGGCCTTGTGCTGATCCTCAGGTGTAACAGACACTTTGGTTATAGCTAGAGAAGCTATCAAAGAAGCTATAAACTTCTTTGCTAGCTACTCTTTCTAACACATGTTTGGTATATGATAATGGGTAGTGATCTTTTTGCATGACCATGTTTTCCTTTTTCAAGTCTACACACACTCGCAACTTTCTATTCTTTTTTAGCAAAATGATAATGGCAGATACCTAGTCACTATGCTCAACTTCATAGATGAATCCTGTAATAATCAGTTTGTCAATTTCTTCCTACTCTTTCTAACACATCTTTGGTATATGATAATGGGTAGTGATCTTTTCGCATGGCCATGTTTTCCTTTTTCAAGTCTACACACACTCGCAACTTTCTATATCCAGTCACTATGCTCAACTTCATAGATGAATACTGTAATAATTAGTTTGTCAATTTATTCCTACATTTGGCACAATGACAATGGCAGATACCCAATCTCAGTATGCTCGATTCCATAGACGAATCCTATAATAATCTGTCTGTCAATTTCTTCTTGCATAGTATTAGAATACTTGGGGTTTATCTAGTAATGCCACTGCCTAGTTTGTCTTGCCCCGTCACAATGATAGGGATCATATGCCGTACCACTTCTAGTGGTAATCCCTTTAAATTCATGTACTTTCTAGGCAAAACAATCCTTGAATTATTTTAACAACTCAACCAATACCATTTATTTAGGGGTTAGGTCCTTAGTAATGAACACTCGTTTGGGCTCCTCCATAGGTTTAGCTAAGTCCACCTCTTGGACTTTAGCAAGTTTGTTATAAGAGTTTCCCTCTTGCCCCGCCTTAGAACATTGGGTTCTAAGGCAGACAATTGTCTGCTCCTCATACCTATAATATATGTTTAATAATGATCACTGATAATAAGGACTAGTTATAAATTCAATACATCATCTTCCTTGGACTCTTTTTGGGATATTATCTTCTTGGATTTCTGCCCTACCTTGGCCAAGGCTTTCTTTATCTTGCACTTTTTTATTTAGAAAGTCACGATTCACCTTTATCTAAGGCATGGGGTTCCTCGTGTCGTGCCTTACCAAAGGTAGTAATTTTTCCTAGCTCTTTGCCCTAGTGTTTTGAGAATTCTTTGTTGTGCTCTTTTGTAGCCTTGACGTACCTTAACCAATACACATTTATCCCACTAGCTCTGGAACATTTTGTTATGTCTGTTATGGCTCACCCTAACCCCCCTTGAAACACATCCAACAAGAGATTACCTGGTGAACCACAACTGTTGTGAGGATATTTCCAATGGCGGAGCTCGTAACCCTTGAGGTATCCAAGCTCTACAACTCCTTGAGAAGCAATTGCACTGCGTTGCACTATAGGTACTTGTCTCTCCTCTCACCTCACTTCACTCACACACACTCACTAACATGCCTTAGGGAGATAGATTAGCAAGAGAAAGACTCAATTTCACAATGGGAGAGTATGTTGTATTATAAGAGAAATTCATTTATATACATGGCCATAAGTGTTCACACTCACTTAAACTGTGTGGCCGGCACACTTTGGGCTCATAAGAGACCTAATACTATTACAATGACTACTCTCATAATATACCCTAAAAGTACATCACTTGGGACTTCATCCTACATGCTACCACATGCTCTTGAAGTGGGAATTTCCATAAATAATCCATCACACCATTAAGGATGCCCGTCCAAATTGTAGCTTTGGACACCATTGCTTCATATCTTGAATGTATAACCCTTTGGTGTATCTACCTTAACCCCTTGATGTAAGATAATGGTAGTAGCTCTTGTTAACCCTAGGAATAGGTTAGCATTTTCCCCTTCCTGATGGCAATCGCATCCTTGTCGTGATCGCGTTGAAGACCATTGTGTGGGGAGAATGGACAAGCTTTGTCGATGGCTTTGATGCTGAGTGATGTTTAATGGTCTTCGTCCTTCCCGAAGGAAAAAGAAAAGCTACTTAGTGAATGAAAAGGGTAATGATTTATTGGGAATTCCTAATAGTTTCGGGGTGATGGGGTTTTTTTGTGAATGATTACATTTTTATATTTGTGTGAGCTTTTTTTGGAGTTTTTTCTCACTTTGTTTTTGGAAATCATAAGCAAGGTTACATGTGATTTAAGTTAGTGGTGACACTAAGATATGTTAATAATGGGAGAGAAAAGAGGAAAGGATCTGGAGGAACGTAGACATAATCATCAAAACGAGATGGTGATTCTAAATTCCTCATTTGATTCATTGAAGCGACATTCATCATTTGAAGAAATTGGCCTTCGGTGGAGTCCCTTTGTGTGGTAGGATTCTTGTTAAATGTTGTTGAGTAGGACCTATTCCTGCATGCTTCTTCCTATGTGCTTTTTATGTTTTTATGTATATTTAACTGCTCTCATGAAGCAAATATACATGAAGTACAAGAAGTGAGTCATAGAGACTCTTATTGAACTGCTCTATGTTGAAGCCGCCACTTGTCGATGGCAAGGATTGAAAGAATTACGTCAATTTACATGCTAATATAGATATCTTCACTAAGGATTGGAGATCTTTGATTTCTGAAGATGGTAGCGCTGTTTGGAGAGGTTTGTAATTTAAAGGAAAATTCCAGGCACGATGGGTTGTACGATTGACCAGGATTTTGCCCACCATGGCCCCCCCATCTAGAGATGTACCTGGAAGTTGTCAATGGTGAGGCGCTTTGGGTGCAAATGTCTTCCAATGCATGAGTATGGATATGTACTCATGGAGCAGTTGCTACATTAACTTAGCCAAAAGAATAGTAAGCTATAATCTTAACAGAATATAATGGCTATTTGAAGATTCTTAGGAGTTGTTTGGTAGGCCATATGTGTGACGCCCTTGTGTATGTGTGTGTGTGTTTAATTTTTTTTTGGCTACCACCTTACGAGCAATAGGTTCTTGTGGCTACTCTCCTTTTTGAGAGAATAGGTTCCTATGTCTGCCGCGTAGGCTCTTCACTTACGTTTCACATCCAGAGGGGTGAAAAGAGCATTGTGAGTTTGTCTTTGATGCGCTCATAAGTCTCTATTTTTGCAGATGTGGGAATTGATTCTTGAATTTTTGGCTTAAATGTTATCAAGGCGGTAGGTAAGATTGCTGGTTGGTTACCATTGGGGTTGCTTGAACACACAAGCTCTTATGTAGGTGCTGAATGCAGGAGAGTGTTTGAGTGGCTTGCTTGGTGTTTCTTGGGCCTCCATTCTTGTCAAACTTTAGGTGAAGCTGTTGGGGTTTTCTTCATGTTGTTTAATCTTGGCAACCATATGATGGGATTACCATCATAGTATCCTTGTTGTTAAAGCACATGCATAGGCACCCATCTTTGCATTGTTGATGATGATGAGACTAGAGTCTCTTGTGGAGTGGTTCGATGAGTGATGAGGCTTTCAAGCATGCGGTTGTCTCCTGTGGTGGGGTTTATCGATGAAGAGGCTCTGGGGCTTTTCCTTTGAGTTCCTCGCTAGAGATAAATGGTTGCACAGGGGAAAATTCTTCATGAATAGCTGTTGATTATGAGGTTTTGGCATTGAACTTCATTGGTGAGGATGGAGTTGAAGGAGTAGATGCTTTATCGAAGTCGATCTCATTGACACAGATGGTAGGTCATTGTGTAGAGGGGTTTTCGTGGAAGAGACTTGTAACTTTTTGTGTGCAGCATCATAGAAATCCATTAAAGTTGGATCTTCTTCCTTACAGTATGGTATTGTCAACTTTGTGTTATTGACCATCATGATGACTCTATCGCTATAGCAAAGCACAGTGGTGCTTGGGTAGCAATGGTCCATTTATGCCCCCAAAGATCAAATCTGCTTCCAACACATACTCAACCACAAAAAACTTGCAAGTAAGGGGGCTAGTTTCAATATACATTGTATGTTCAAAGTACCCCACACATGGCATGTTCAAGTCTTGTGTAAAGGGAATTCTTTCAAGATGAGTCATGAGTGTTAGTTGACCTAACAAATCCCATAACTCGAGGGTCATGAGATTGTGTTCTCGTGTTGGATAAAGTTGTGCTTGAGCTATGGTGATTTTATTGGAAAGTTCCAATCCAACTCAAATCCTAGGGATCTTTTCAGTAAGTTTCATTTCCTCCAAGGTCTCTTCTTTCCATAATAACAATTGTACAATGCTTGCAGGAGTGTTCAAGGTGACTATTTGCATGGATTCATCAATTGAATACAACGAGTCACGTATCCAAGTTCCACCAAGGATGACATCATACTCAAGGGAATCCAGGGTAACATGGAATGTAAATTCCACATCTCCACCGATTGTTTAGTAGCATAGCTAAAGTAACCGGGAGCTTTAATGTTTTGTCCATTCGCTCCTCTTACAAGACCACTGTTTGTAGAGCTAAGTTTAGGTTATCCCAATGACACCCAAGTGTCTATTGTCATGATGTTATGACTAGCTCGAGGGCTAATCAACACGCGTTTGCACTTAACATCATTGCCTATAGGGAAATCCAACCATATCATGATAGAATCTTCAAGAGGATCCATGGATGTTTCAGCTTCAGATCCTGTTTTTGTTTCATATTCCCATTCACTTATGTCCTCTTTTTGGCTCTCAGCTTTTTCAAGAATAGCCAATGTTGTGTGTACATTGGCACACTTGGTCCTCTGACAATTCCAAATGAGGTCTGTTTGGAAACTTGCAAATCCTGAGAGTCTCGTTCTATGGAGCTCTTTATGTTTTGGTAAAACTCATGTTGAGCCCAAGGTGCAAGTGTGCTGATGTTATGTTGGCTTCACCACCAGAAGAGAAAAGCATTTCTCCAAATGAGGTTTTGAGAGACTGCTTTAATTTTGTAAGGGAATTATCAAATTCCTTACGTGCTTTATCAACAGCATAATTCGTGCAATCTATCTGTACTAATGAATCTTCTGTAGAGAGTATGTTTTCCTCTTGAAAGGGAAACCGATACTCCTCTGGGTTTTGTATTTTGGTTGTTTTTTTAGGATTGGCATTATGAGGTTCAATCACAATCAGTGAAGGTTTTGTTTTCTCTTTTGGTTTCTACCCATTTCAAAGTGTTATCTTTTGTATTCTTTTTTACACTCTCTCGTGCCTTGGCTTGTAAGAGTGTAAGCACATTCAAGGGTATCGTGGGATAATTTTCCATTTTGTACACTTAAGATGTTTAGAGTTGTATTTTGTGAGACAAGTTGCATTGTCTTGGGTAATCTTGAAACATGTAGTCAATGCCACATCGTTCACACATGGGTTGCAAAGTGTCAATGACTATGGGCATGGAAGTATTCCAAACTGTGCAGTTTTCCACTTTGTGTCCATGACAATAGAAACATTGAAGTGTTTGATTAACTACTTCTTGAGTGGTTTCTACCCTTTTAACTGTTTGTGTTTGGTGCACAAAAGATGGAGGTTTTGAGTCAATTGTTGATGAATTGGGAAACTTTGTAGCATCATGATCAAAGGATTTACAATATATGTGGTATAGAAAAACACGTTCCTTGTATGCATAATGGGGATTGGGATGATCGTAGTGATTGCACTTAACACAAGGAATTTTTCTCCTCACTTGTAGAGGCATTAAGGATGGTTGGTTTTAAAGGAGCTCATCCTCTCTTAGAGATGGTTGGTTTTGAAGGCGCTCATCCTCTCTTAGAGATGTCAATTAAATAAAAGCTTTTAAGCAAGGCTGCATAGAATTCGGGGAATGACAATTCTGAGATCAATCTTTCTTTTGCCATTGCTTCACTTGGTTTAGATGAGGAACATCTCATAGTATGATCATCTTCCATCATGTTGTCATTTAAATGTATAGCTTCTTTACATTATTAATCAATTGTTTCTGGATTGGATACAATGATCAAGCTGTGTAAGCTGTTTTTCTTTGTAGTATCATGATCAAAGGATTTACAATATATGCAGTACAGAAAAATAGGTGCCTTGTATGCATAATGGGGATTGGGATGGTCATAGTGATTGCACTTAACACAAGACATTTCGCTCCTCACTTGAGGCATTGAGGATGGTTGGTTTTGAAGGACCTCATTCTCTCTTAGAGATGTCAATTGAAAGCTTTTAAGCAAGGCTGCATAGAATTTGGGGAATGACAATTCTGAGATCAATTTTTCTTTTGCCATTACTTCACTTGGTTAAATGAGGAACATCTCATAGCATGATCATCTTCCATCATGTTGTCATCTAAACGTATAGCTTCTTTACAACATTGATCAATTGTTTCTAGATTGGATATGTAGGATCCCTGACCCCACGGCGTAAACGAATTCAGGGATACTAGCAGCGGACGTAGCACTTCTTGCGTGGGGCAGGGTCCCACACTCGGGGCCTCGCCCATGGATATCCAAACAAGACACTAATCCATCGGTTCTTCCAAAACCGAACCCGCAAAAACTTCCCTTGCCCAGAAAGCACGGGCGATTCCTCTAGGATAACTTTTCTCTAACGTAGTCAAAAGTCTTAACGAACTGAACTGATCTAACCAAACCCGTAAGTCCCATAGTCAGATCAAGGAAAAGATTGTACTTGGATCATAGAGACCAACGCTTTTTTCCTCATTGAGATGCACAACCGTTGATTCTTTTTCATAGAACAATTTTTGTCTGAGATTTACTTCATCTATCGTACTATACAGAAATTGAGTCTCGATTTACGGATCCATCAGTCCAACCTAACCCCATCCAGTCCCATGGGTTAGCCAACCGCCCAACCCCATCCAGTCCCATGGGTTAGCCAACCACCCAACCACTGTAGTGATGGGATTTTCCCGGGTACCAGACAGGGAAAAGAGTTCCCAGGTCCCCTAGCCGGATATTCATGCAAACATAAAACTAGTCACACCACTTACACACCCAATATGAACTTGCCTTTTTCACAGATTCAACAATCTTTAAAACAATCATTTAATGAAACCATAGTGTTACTGATCATAATCCTCTAATTATCCAGTTTAAAACAATCATTTAATGAAACCATAGTGTTACTGATCATAATCCTCTAATTATCCAGTTGAATCCTAATTTCCAATTCCTTCCTTCATCGGTGTACCTATGGCATCATTGGCAAACCAGAACGCTCACCACTTGTTCACTCAGGGACCTTTTCAATGGTTCTTAGCTCATAGTACTCGACAATATAATCACATAAAAATATCCAGATGGAATCTCCATTGGAGATCAACAAGATCAACCAACAGATCCATATAAAAGAGCCATGGACTCATCCGTTGAGGACCAGCAAGGTCAATCAACCAGATCCATGCCCGAATTCAGAAAACAACTCTTACTCCTTGTTCCAATATCTTCCCCGACGTACATGTGGGTTATCTTCGGCGACCCAGAGCCTGAGCAGCGTATGGTCAGCACCCTCTAGGATTCTTCGCAGGTCACCTAGCGCTTCACTCATAGGCCGCTTCCTTGGTCCCTCATCCACTGTACCGGAAGCTCACCATTTAAATCAAACCGAGGCTGGTCAAGACCTCAACCGACCTTGCTACACGAGACGTCCTCCGAGCAGTTGCAACTTTAACAGATAGGTCTCCACGACCTCATTCACAAGACAGTCAAAATACTTCCCCAGCATTCTTGACATAAAACAGTCATTTAAAAAAACAGATTTCACAAACAAATACAGTTTCAATAATATTTCCATCTTTTCTCATTACTTCGCATCCTTTCACATTAGACCCCATCTTTTTTTTCATCTTACCACAATTTTATTTTCATCATTGATCCCTATCACATCACATCATTCCTACATCAATTCACATCCAATCGCATCATCCACACATCCAATCGCATCAATTCACATCCAATCCACATCATCCACATCAATTCACATCCAATCGCATCATCCACACATCAATCCACATCATCCATACATCCATCCACATCAATCTACACGTCAAACATCCATCCACGTCAATCCACATCATTCAAACATCCATGCACATCAATCCACATTATCCACGCATCAATCCACCTCATCCATACATCCATCCACATCATCCACATCAATCCACATCATTGACTCATCATACACACACCAATCCACATCATCCACACATCCATATCTTCCAGACATCCATCCACATCCATCCACATCAATCCACATGTCAATCCACATCATCCAAACATCCATGCATATCAATCCACATTACCCACACATCAATCCACATCATCCATACATCCATTTATGTCAATCCACATTACCCACACATCAATCCACATCATTCACTCATCATACACACACCAATCCACATCATCCACATCAATCCACATTATCCACACATCCATCCATATCTTCCATACATCCATCCACATCAATCCACACGTCAATCCACATCATCCAAACATCCATGCACATCAATCCACATTACCCACACATCAATCCACATCATCCATACATCCATTTACATCAATCCACATTACCCACACATCAATCCACATGATCCATACATCCATCCACATCAATCCACATTATCTACTCATCCATCCACATTAATCCACATTACCCACACATCAATCCATATTCATTTCATAAGTATTCCCATTCTCATCTAATCACATCTTTTTCTATCTCATCACTTATTTTCTCATTTATCCTCATCAAATCACATCTACTTGCATCTACCCATACATCTCATCACTTCACATACATTAACACCTATCCAGTTTACATCGCATCTTATCACATTCATTTCACAACACATCTCATTCATTCACATCCTGATTCACATACTAACACATTCATTCATGTCCCTTATCGTTCATTCACATCCTGATTCACATCACATCACATCCATTCACATCCCTTATCATTCATTCACATCCTGATTCACATCACATCACATCTATTTACATCCCTTATCATTCATTCACATCCTATATCATTCATTCACATCCCGATTCACATCACATCACATCCATTCACATCCCTTATCATTCATTCACATCTCGATTCACATCACATCACATCCATTCACATCCCTTATCATTCATTCACATCTCGATTCACATCACATCACATCTATTCGCATCCCTTATCATTCATTTCTATCCAATTTACATCACATCTCATCGCTTCAATTCTCGTTCATAACCATCACATTTACATCCACATATATTCTCCCACATACATCCACATCCATACTTATCACATACACATTCACATCTATCCTTTCACATACATCCACATCCATATTTATCACATACACATCCACATCTATCCTTTCACATACACTCACCCACATCCATTCTTTAACATACATCCACTTCTATTCTTCACATACATCCACATTCATACTTATCACATACACATCCACATCCACATCTATCCTTTCACATACATCCACATCCATATTTATTCACATATACATCCACATCTATCCTTTCACATACACTCATCCACATCCATTCTTTAACATACATCCACTTCTATTCTTCACATATATCTACATCCATCCATCCATTCATTCCCATCTATCAGATTCACATTCTCGTCACTCCTATTCTCATCACATCTATTCACCTCACATTCTCGTCACTCCTATTCTCATCACATCTATCCATCCATTCATTCTCATCTATTTGATTCATATCACATATCATCACATCTATCTACCTCTCATTCTCATTACTTCAATTTTCATCACATCTATTCTCTATTCATTCTCATCTATCTTATTCACATCCCATCTCATCACATCCATTCTTAGAATGCAAGAGAATCCTTATTTTTTTTTTTATACAGATTCTTTACACATCTATTTATGCATATTTTCAATTTTAAGGAGAATAACACTTTCGAAATAAAAATAGATCTTTTATGCATCTTTCTATGCATAAATTCAATTTTAATGAGAATAACTCTTTTGAAATAAATATAAATTTCTTTATGCATCTTTCTATGCATAAATTGAAAATTGATGAGAATAACTCTTTTGAAATAAAAATAAATTTCTTTATACATATTCCTATGCACAAAATGAAAATTGATGAGAATAACTCTTTTGAAATAAAAATAAATTTCTTTATGCATCTTCCTATGCACAAAATGAAAATTGATGAGAATAACTCTTTTGAAATAAAAATAAATTTCTTTATGCATCTTCCTATATGCACAAAATGAAAATTGATGAGAATAACTCTTTTGAAATAAAAATAAATTTCTTTATGCATCTTCTTATGCATAAAATGAAAATTGATGAGAATAACTCTTTTGAAATAAAAATAAATTTCTTTATGCATCTTTCTATGCCTAAAATGAAAATTGATGAAAATAACTCTTTTGAAATAAAAATAAATTTCTTTATGCATCTTCCTATGCATAAAATAAAAATTACACTTTTAAAATACACAATTGGTGAGGATTACTCTTTTTGGATAATAAAAGATAAAACTTATTTCACCATTTTTTAGAAAATTTTGCCATAACCTCCTTTGTATGGCTAACCATTTTTTATTTTTTTCTATTTTAAAATTACTTAAAAATTATCCCCAATTGGCTTTAAGCACTCTAAACTAATCAAATTTCACTTTTAAAAGAGAAACAATATGAAAAGTTTAATTCCAACAATTAAATCACTTAACTAGGATAAAGAAGGGTTGATTTTAAAAATTACCCCCAATTGGCTTTAAGCACTCTAAACTAATCAAATTTTACTTTTAAAAGAGAAACAATATGAAAAGTGTAATTCCAACAATTAGATCACTTAACTAGGATAAAGAAGGGCTGATTTTAAGAATGAGAGAGGGGGAAAGCCTTTCCAAAGAAGGCATAGCACTTGTTTATCAGTTTAAGATAACAACAATTTAGAAAACCATTAAAAGAATAAGAAAAAGTAAGATTTCTTACTTACATGAAATTCTGGGAGCTTTCCTTTGGCTTGATGGTTTGAGGGATCTACTCTTGTTTGCAACAAGAGTGGCCACCAATTCTTTAGAAGAGGGAATGGTCAAAAACTAGTGAATTATTAAGAAATTCACAGTTCTTGGCTCTTGGGAGAAGCAGAGTAACAGTGCATAGAACACTACTAAGCTTCAACAAAGGGGAAGGCTTCTATTTGTAAGAAAAAGTGAGCTCCTAACCAAGCAAATTGATTCTAGAATTTTCCAGATAAGTTTGGTTAATTTTTGACCATTTTTAGATCAGTTTAGCTTACTTTTTGGAACTAGACTTGAATTAGGAGAGAGGAGAGATGAAATATCTTAATTTTTGATAATTTAAAACTCCATTACACATGTGAAGGCACCTCATTCATGAGGGGGGGAATTCCCATTTTGAGGTGTCAAAAAATCCATTTTTTTAGAATTCCTTTGGTCCTTAGTCCACTCTTCATCTTATGTGAGTATTTACCCATTTTTGGGGGGATTTTTCTTTATTTCTTCTATTGATCTTGTCCACACATTTGGATGAATCTGATTGGCCCCTTAAAACCTTAATTTAAGATTTTTCAAAAATCTGGACTCCTAGGATGAGGCCTCTTGAATAGATTATACTTGATTTTTAATGCACATTCTGAAAATCTTTTTGAACTTCTGTTTCGGGGGAACTTATTTTAATAAGAAGAGATATTTTTTCATCCAAAAATGTCCAAAATCTGAATAACCTCTCTCTAGAATATTTTCTCTCTCTAGGCTAAAACAGGTAGAAACAAGATCTTTTATATTTTTGAAGAGGGAATTGATTACAGGGGAAGATACTAGACATCCTGAGAGGTAGGGAGGAATCTTACAGGATACAATGATCAAGGTGTGTAAGCTGCTTTTCTTTAAGCCCATCATGAAAAATCTTTTCAATTGAAAATCATTTTATTTTTCCCATGACTCACATCGTGAGTCCAAGAGTTTTATCCGTAGGATAAAGTCCCTAATGGTTTCGTTTGGTTTACGCTCAATTTGAATAGGGTTCTTTTGTTGCACTCCACCGATCACCTTGTCTTGAAAAGCCATGGATAAAGGCTGACTTTAAGGTTCTGAAGTTGGTCTTGATCGCCGGCATGAATGTGATGAACCATCGACTAGCTGTTCCCTCTAAGCATAGGTTCAACACATGTACCTTGGTGGGGCGATTTGGATTTCCAAAGGCTTCACATCTCTGTTCAAACATTTGTATGAATTGAACAGGATCAATTGTTCCATCATATTTACCCATAATTGTAGAAATCTATACGATTGTATTTCTGTATGAGTCACTAAGGCTGTATGTGAGTGCTCTTGTGGATAGGGATTCACTCAGTCCTTGGGCAACCCCCCTTCCTAGACTAGTCAGTATGTCTAAGGTGTGGGCATCCAGGGGTTGGAAAGGGTTGGTACCTATGGGAGTTGAGGAAATGTTAGGTAAAGAACCAAAGCCCGGTGGGATTGAAGTGAAAGGAGGTGTAAAACCCGATGATGCGCTTGTTGTAGGCATGGCCAATGGTATTGGGAGGTGCATTTGCAGCATGGATTGCAATGGCTCAAAGCTATGAGCCATTGGGTTCAGTGAGAGTGTCGGCCCACGTACTCCCTTTATCGTGGCCATGTCTGATTGCCTAATTTCTCCTTAATGAGCAAGCACACGTGTTTTTTTTTGCTTTTTATATTTTCTCATAGCCCATTACAGCCTCAAGAAGCCTGGTGTACTCTTCGTTGGGTCAAAGAGTGTCCATCTGCCCTAATTAGCTCAGGCGGGCGCTACACGCACGTGAACGACCTCTTAGGGATATTTTTCCCAAAAAAGGTGCATGCTAGTAACCTCCCAGATGGAAGATGTCCTAAACCTATTTTCCATCACTGTCTCAAGATAAAAAAGATTTCTAGGAATTTTTTCCATGTTTCACAGCATGTTATTGAGGGTGTTCCAAAAGGAATTTGGAAAAACTCTGTATGAGAGAGTTGTAGTATTTTTGGAGTACTACAACTTTGTCTCCCTGAGCCATTCGTGATTTTGTCATTTATACCCTAAAGTAGCTCGAATATGGTTTGAAGTCGTTTTCATGCTATTTTCTGTAATGTTTCATGCTTTTTGGACTGTTTTTTGTCTTGATTTCTGGGTCAAATTTTGAGGCTGCTAGTCAGAGGCCAAAACGATCAATTTTGACTTCAGACGGCCATACCAAAGTTGAGGAACTTGATGTCGGCTTTTCGATGTGCCCTAGAGCGCCTTCATCAAATTCACGGTTTAGGAGATATGAGCCTCCAAACGGGTGTGTTTTCCAGAGTTTTTCTTCTTCTTTTTTTGCCAACGAACCCCATTGCACGTTGTGAACTAGTAGGGTACAGTTCACGGCGTGAAGTGAACTTCACGAATTTTATCAATTTTGATTTTTTTTGGGACTATTTCATGCCGTGAGATATTTAGTGTTTCACGTTGTGAAATGCTTAGTGTTTCGTGCCGTGAAATGCTTAGTGTTTCATGGCATGAATCGAACTTCATGGAAAAATTAAATTTGATTTTTTTTTAATTGTTTCACGTCATGAGATGGCTAGTGCTTCATGCCGTGAAATGCTTAGGATTTCACGCCGCGAATTGGACTTCATGGATAAATAAAATTTGATTTTTTTCAATACTGTTTCACGTCGTGAGATGCCTAGTGCTTCACGTCGTGAAATACTTAGGGTTTCATGTCATGAACCAGACTTTACGAAATAATAAATTTGGATTTTTTTTAAATGGGCGTGAGCCTTTAGGCTGTGAAACCTTAAGGCGTGAAAGTGCAGAAAATGGTTCACACGTGAACCCTTTTTTTGAATTTTTTTTTTGTGTGTGGGCGTAAACCTTTAGGGCATGAAACCTTAAGGCGTGAAAGTGCAGAAAATGGTTCACGCGTGAACCATTTTTTTTTATTTTTTTTGGTGTTTTTTTTTTAGTGGACGTTAACCTTAAGGCCGTGAAACCTTAAGGCATGAAAGTGCAGAAAGTGGTTCACGCGTGAACTATTTTCTTGGATTTTGTTTTTGAGTCTAGTGGAAAATATAAATTTCCTTGTTTGGGAGGGATATTTTTTGAATTTAAAATTAAGAAGATATGGGCATTTTTCCAAAAAGTTAAGTGGGAATAAAAAAGTCAACCTTTTTATGACACCCCCTTACACCTTTGATAAATGACCCCCAAAATGGACAATTTGACAACTCATAAGCATCTACTCATTCAATGCTCATTAGCCTTAATGAGTTATATTAATGAGTTATGTAAAAAGTGATTAAGAATTAATCAAAGATTAATTCTTTCACTAATCTTTTCATCTTTTACAAATCAAGGCCTTTAATTAACCCCTAATCATAAATTAATTCACATAATTGAGAACATCATTGGATAGAGCAAGGAATTTCTAAGCTATGTGCATCAACTAATGTGTAAATTAATGTATAAATGGAGATTAATTAAGCTCTTAATTTTGGTCTCTTCTTTTAAGGCAAAATTAAGCAAAAGAGAGTCAAATTCTTCCAATTGATGAAGAAATTGATGTAATTAGGTGTTTTGATGCATGAAGGTGCTCTCAAAACACTCAAAAACACTAATTTCCACTACTTACATGATCAATTTGGACCCCAAATAACACATTTTCTAAATTTTTGTCTCTTAAAGTAGATTAATTACTCTTAATGACAAAAACCAGTCCATTAAGAGAAATTAGTCGAATTCAAGGGTTTTTTGATAGTTTTGAAATTTTTTTAAAGGATTAAGCTACTCTTATGGTGACCAACACTCTAATGTAAACAATTTCAACAAAAAACACACCAATTAAGCTAAAATTAATGATTTTAGTTCTATGTACTAAAAAATGCATTCTTATACATTGTTTGATGCAATGGATGCAAACTAAGCCTAATACAAACTATGTGCAAGCCCTAAGAACAATAAAAACCACATTAACAATAACAAAAACAATAAATTAAGCAAAAAAAACATTCTTTACAAAAATAAAAAAGAGAGCTATTCTACTCCAAATCACCATCAAATCCGTAGCTTTTTCATGGGAAACCATTAATCAAGATAATGGGCAATGGTAATGCGTAGATTAGAGGAAAAGTTATGGAAAAAGCTAAGGGGGATGGATCCCTGGCAAAGCCGCGCCAAAAATGTTATGGCTCACCCTAACCCCCCTTGAAACACATCCAACAAGAGATTACCTGGTCAACCGTAACTATCATGAGGATATTTCCAATGGCCGAGCTCGTAACCCTTGAGGTCTCCAAGCTCTACAACTCCTTGAGAAGCAATTCCAACGTGCCTCCCGTGAGCGTTGTCACACCGCCGCATTGCACTACGGGTACTCGTCCCTTCTCTCACCTCACTTCAGTCACACAAACTCACTAGCATGCCTTAGGGAGACAGATTAGCAAGAGCAAGACTCAATTGTACATTGGGAGAGTATATTGTATTATGAGAGAAATTCACTTATATACATGGCCATAAGTGTTCACATTCACTTAAACTATGGCCGGCCGGGCACTTTAGGCTCATAAAAGGCCTAATGCTATTACAATGACTACTCTCATAATATATCCTAAAAGTACATCACTTGGGACTTCATCCTACATGTTACCACATGCTCTTAAAGAGGGAATTGCCATAAAGAATTCGTCACACCATCGTCCAAATTGTAGCTTTGGATACCATTGCTTCATATCTTGAATGTATGACCCTTTGGTGTATCTACCTTGACTCCTTGATGTAAGATAATGGTGGTAGCTCTTGTTAACCCTAGGAATGGGTTAACAACATCTATCTTAGTAGTGCTTTTGCCTAACCATTTTCTTACGAGCTTGCCTTGTGGTGATGCTTTGTGTTATCAAATTCATTTCTATCAATTCAAAAATAGTCTCAACTCTCATCATCATGATAGAAGTCAAGGGTCTATGCATCCTTTGTGTTATCAAATTCATTTCTATCAATTCAACAATAGTCTCAACTCTCATCATCATGATAGAAGTCAAGGGTCTATGCATCCTTGAGTCTACATCCATATACGTAGTTCCTTGACTAGGGAATACATTGATTATTAAGAATATGTGCATCCAATTCTCACTAAAATTTGGAGTGGGAGCGATGCATACATCAAGTCCCTTCCTCAACCTTGTTTGACGTAATCTTTGGTTCTTACACACCTCCCCACCACAATTATGAAGTTTGATCAGTGGTGGTGGGTGACGTACTCATTTCCAAAGAGGTTACCATCCATAGGGCGAGTGTTCTAAGATTGTAAATCCAACTTTAGAACTTGGGGTTTTTTTTGTAAATATATTTGATTTAAGGTCCATGCACCAATCTGGCCTCCCTCATAAAAGGTCTTCCAAGGATGACATTGTAAGAATCTACAAGGTTCATCACTATAAATGTATGATGATAGCAGAATGAAAAGTTTTTTAATTTTTGGTTTTGTTGCAAAACTCCCATGGTCTTATAGAGGCTCCATCGACCATCTTCATGATAAGATCCATCTGTTCTAGAGTTGGTTTACCCTACTTTTCCTAGCATCACTTGGTGATAATGCTCACATCTACTCCACCATCTATGATTGCAATTTCCTGATACCCATTGTGGTAGATATAGATGGTTGCATTTGTGATATCATTTTTGAAGTAATGTTCTAACTGGTTCACTACTAGGATTTGTATGAATTTGGGGACCTTACTCTCTTCCCCTAGATGTTGTGAGGTTTTGATGGTTGGTTCTTGTCTTAGTTTTACCTGTGGTTCTAAAGTTTCTTGATTGCATTCTTTTACGTCTCTCCCTAGGGTAGGATTATTATGAAACAAAAGGGTTCTAATAGACATTTTCAAGTTTGATGAGATAAGAATTTCGTAAGGCTAACTATATCCTGTAGCCTATATGCTACCTCGCTATATCCCTTACTAGGCATTTGATCCCATTTTTGGATCTAGGAGTATACATCTCTTTCGTAGTTTCAAACATTCTATTTGTGAGATCCTTCTCTAACTCACTCGAGGAGTTAAGCTCTTGCTCATCCCTACAATGAAGGGGACCTAGCAGTTGCACTCATTAGCATGGAGTACACACTTGTCCCACTCATCCTAGGAAGTAGCACCTAAATATGGAAAGACTACCATGAATCAACCATGAAATGTTGGGCATCAGCTCCAAGACAAGAAGATGTAATAGACATATGTCAAGAGATGATAAAAGGTAAAATGCCCATG
Organism: Cibotium barometz; assembly: GCF_041138505.1. Classification (NCBI taxonomy): domain Eukaryota; kingdom Viridiplantae; phylum Streptophyta; class Polypodiopsida; order Cyatheales; family Cibotiaceae; genus Cibotium; species Cibotium barometz. Next base: position 35,116,933 of record NC_141079.1, on the reverse strand, counting down.
AGCCCTATGCCTAATATAGCCCAAGGCCCCCAAAAGTACACATGTGAATGATCCTAATCCCCAAGTGCCTAATCCCCATCCCCCATGTGCATGTGCATACCAAATCTACTTTATTACAAACCATCCCCTCCTACATTAATTTTGTCCTCAAAATCGAAGGTTTATTATACACAAAAGACAAATACAAAGGTTATATACAAAAATCCCAATACATAACCAAGTGTCATCATCATAGAGAATCAATACCAATACATGAATCTCATGATCCACATGGTCAAATGGAAAAGATAAAGGACTCCCATCGATGATGAGGCTAGTCGGGTAGCCTCTAAGGTCAAATGGAAAAGATATGTGTGTCGCTCCCAAAGATGAGGTAATCCATACAACTACAACCGCATGGATGAAATGTAAATCCAAGCCATGTAGACTCCAAGCCATGTAGACTCCAAAGCAATGTCTCTCGAATTGCTTGGATCAAATGGAAAATGTAGAGACCCAATGTCGATGACGTGCCTAGCCAATCATCCTGGATCAAATGGATAGCCCCCCATGTCAATGACGTAACTCGGTATATATCTGCTTGGGTCAAATGGATAGTCCCCCATGTCAAAGATGTAACTTGCTATATATCTACCTGGGTCAAAGTGTAGACCATCCAACCATGGAACAAATGTGTGACCACCTGGATTGAGATGGTCTACACTTTGGATAGCCAAAGTGTAGACCATCCAACCATGGAACAAATGTGTGACCACCTGGATTGAGAAGGAAGTATCCAAAAGCCTCGTCCAAGGTGAAATGCATAAATGCGATCAAATCCATGGCCCAAATAACATCTCAGGTGAAAATCTAGATAATGCGAGACACATAAATCCACATAATGCACTAAATAATCAAATACCATGCATCCCAAATGACATATACTGTATCCAAAAGTAAATGTAGGAGCCAAAAGAACATATCTCAAGGTTGGAATCATGCAAGGATAAGATCAAACCAATGCGATCATCCCATCCACTCAAAAAGTGAAAGACATGATCCACGACATTAAATAGGTAGGTATATGGATATGAGCCAAACCATGCATCATCTCCTTATGTGCAAAACCCTCTATGTGTATATGATGATCTAAGATAATAATATGATCATCAACATCATCATATTTATCAAAAAATGAAGAGGTATCTCCACATGAAAGGTAAATGGTATCATCTCCTAAATCATAATATATGGCATCCCTAAGGTCTCCAAGTTCATCCTCATAAATATGGTCTATTTTCATCAATGATTCCCCTATGTGACCTACATTCCATGACAAATCTATCTCCAACAATATAGGATCTAAGGAAATGTCTAGATCAAATGCAAATCTCTCAAGATTTATGCCATATGATCTACTATGGATATGAGCAATATGCATAATCCTACTACGATATCTCATCGCAATGAAATTAACACTACTCTCATGCACTATCCTTGATTGCTGAAACACATGAACTCTATCCACACGAATGCTACCAGGAATGATATGAATATTAGTAGTGGTCGTATCAGGGAGATATCTCCACAAATAGAAATCCTAGAAGAATAGCATGATGCCTCTAACACTAAGAACTTAGGTTGATTCTCATAGGTGTCTCTGTCGTCACACTGGTAGCGAGCACATCGAGCATCGATGCTTATATCCCTATCGTCTTTCCTATGGATCATGTGGACACTCTAGTTGATCGTGGTGGTGACATTCTAGAGGATAGTGTGCATTTGATTATTGATTGATCCATTAGCATGCTCGAGATTAGTGTATCCATTAGCACACTTGAGGTTAGTGATACTTTGCATACGATCTCTACCCTTGAGATCATGCCCACATGATCTAACTCACACACATCACTATCACATACATCATCATCATGTGCATATGTGTTAGTCGTATCATGTGCACATATATCATTATTATCATGTGCATGTGTGTATGATACATCAATGTTATCATATGTATGTGTGTACAATACATCATAATGTGTATGAGTGTATAAGTATCCGTCTACATCCTCCAAAACATAATCATGGTGGCTTAAGAGTGTGAGACACTCATGTAAGTAGCCGAAAGAAGACTTGTCCCATGCGAACAATGATGAAACCTCCATATCAAGGTATCCAAACAATAAAGTGATAGTCACTATTTGTGGACCATCTAAACCATGTGGATCTGGACCATTTGGCCCAAACCTCCCTCTTATCAAACAAATGCTACCGGTGATTAGGCAACAAACCTGCAGCTCGAACGTCCAACTGTGGCACGAGTATGCTGCCTCATCATAGAGCAAAAAGTCGATGCATGAGGATGTAGAGGTCTAAGCCTTGATGGACCGAAGGTATGTGCGAAATGATGCGGAAAATGATATGTGGTCCTCAACACCAAGTGGCAACTCATTGATAAAAAAAGTGTAGAGCCATGATAATAGTGCATGGGCAAAAACCCTATGATCGGGATCCGATAGGGAAATGAAGTGACATCGCTGATGAAGATGATGTGTAGTTTGTCGATCATAAGAAGGGTAAAAATAATAATAGCAACCCATAGCTATGTGTGAACACACCTAATAAGCCAAAGTATATGAACAAAGGCTAGAAAATCCCCAAGTGTGTGAAACAATCCCACAATGTGCTAAGCGTGTGAATGAAAGCTAGCAAAGCACATGCTAACAAGGCTAACAATGCATAAAAACACACAACACATGTGAACAAGTCCTAAGAAATCTCAAGGCATGTATACAAATCCCATGAAGCTCTAATGCACATGAACGCGCCCCCAAAAACTCACAAAAGTGCTCACATGTATAAATGAAACCCAAGCGTGTGATCCTACCTCAGACCATGCTAAAAAACAAGCTAAACAGTGCGTAAAACCACTCACCAAGGTGCACGTGCATGAGAGTACCATAAGCAAGTGAACCAATCCCTAGCAACTCAAGCCAACCAAACCCAAGATATGAATGACCAAACACTAGCCTCACAACACCTATACCACCATCGCATATGAATAGCCCGTAGTGTAAATGAGGGTGTAGGTTGTAGATTAATAACTTGAGTAGGCTGAGCACTGAGCACGACCTATTCAAAGATGCTTGAGCACTGAGCATGATCCGTTGTGGAAGATGTTACACAGAATCTGTTCTAGCAGTTTTAGAAGAAAACGGACCCTCCTCCTTCTACACTGGCTCGTGTTAGATATCTCGATGCCCTGCAACGTGGCACCGGTCGCTTTGGTGACGTGGCCTTTTTTTTAATAAATATGTGATTAAACAAGAATATGTATAACTGTTTGCACGAGTTGTTCAACCGTTTATTGCTTGATGGTATGGTTAGCGCACTCGCTCTTCAAAACAGGGGATGCAAGTTCAAATCTTGGGTATGACCATAAGGTTCGAACTTTTTTTTAAACACTATGTGTAAACATGGTGTTTAAACATTGTGTTCAATAGGCTACCGGTCAAAAATGGGGTGCTATGTGTACGGCACTCCAAGATTTAACAAAACCGCTCTCTCCAAGCTTTGTAGAGCATGCACCTCTTCCCAACTCATTGCCGACTACTTATAACGGTAGTGGTGTACAAGCAAACACCACCCTGGAAGCAAGCTAGATACAGAACGTGTATCATGTTGTGTATGATGTCCAAGAAACTTGCATCTATATCTCATGTTGTGCAGGTTGACATGCCAGAGTCTCATTGTCCAATTCCTTTAGATTGAATTGTTGCTCTTGCAAACTATTAAAAAGGGTGCCATTGGCCAAGTAGATCACAATCAGGCCAACAAAATCCGCCAGACAGCTGAACGGTGCAACTAAATATGAGCTAATACTTTGTACAGGTGGGGGTGATGAGGGTGCTCTCTTCAACGTGCCTTCCATCTTCACTGAGAATCCTAACATCCTATGTGAAAAGATGTCAAAGAAGCATGTAAAGTGATGCTACCTCTGTTAGAAGCCTATCACGCTCTGAACTACTCTTGTAAAAGCACTAAACTCTGTTGAAAACTCAAAAGTGTGTTATGTTGCAATTGCTAAAACCCTAATTACAGGATCTGAAAGCTATTGCAAAACTCTGCAATCTTTCTTGGAGCAAAGATTAGTTGAATGTTCTCGTGCTTGTTATAGGTTTCTTCAATCTTTCTCCAAATCTTGCAAATATTACTAGAGAAAATCATAGAGTAACAAGGTAAGTCTCAACAATCCTCAAGGCCTTGCACCAACTATTATAATTAGTTAATCAAGTTTTTGAAGCCTAGTTAACAACTTAGTCTGTTGTAATTTGCTTAAGGCTATTGTGAACCGTTGTGCATTCCAAGATCTGATTGAAACCCTTGTATTCATCACACTAATGCATAGATTTGTAATAGAACCAAAGTCATTATTGTCCATTGTGTGTGCTTGCAAACAATGTTCTTAATGCACTTTTCTTACTATATTTACTTCAAAATCTCTTAAGATTATGATTATTTTCACCAAGATTAACAAGAAACACTTGCTCTTAATCAAACTTGATCAAGAATCAACCAAATTATTGTAAATAGTTCAAGATTTCTACAATTAATAGTTTGCACAATACCTTGATCAAATCTGTATACTTGCCTTGAAAATGTATCAAAATCTTTGTAAATTGTGCTCTACACAACTCTATCTACAAGCTCTTCTTAAATCTGCAAATTGTAACACTTTACACCTGTAATTTTGCATACTTGCTTGAAAATTGCACCAAGAATTTGCATGGCAACCAATAGGTTTTCCCAAATTGCCAAGATTCCCTAGTAGATCTAGGCAAATGATGAAGAAAACTAGGGTTTATGTGTAGGATGATTAAAGAAAGGCTCTAATCAAGATGGTCTGACAACAGATTTCAAGAAAATTAATGTTAAAATTGAACTCAAAAATCAAGAATATCAAGATAATCAAGATTCTCTCAAATCTGTGTAGGAATTAGGATTTTTAAAATCTATGATTAGCATATATCTGAAAATAATTATCACTAATCTCATTGCTAATCCGCTTAAAATAAAGCAATAAAAATCTAAAAATTATGTAAAAGCATTAATTTGAAAATAGATTAAGGACTAATCACTCCCTAATCAAAGCATCAAGATGATGTAAGCTAAGAGCTCTAATACCAATGTAATGAAGGGGACCTAGGGAACCTACTTCATTACAATCCCCTTGTTCTTGAATTGGCTCTAGAATGTCCAATTCTCCTTTACGTCTCAATTTTTCTTTGGGATATATTGTCTCAAGGGTTTTATTTCTTTTTAGCTTTTGCTGACTTTTTCCTTAGGCTTCTCTAATCAATCCCTTGGTTGTTTCAAGTTTTCCATTTTTTTTTTGTTTTGTGATATCCTCCATGTCTTTTGGGGTTAACAGCCCTTCCAAGGCTTTTTGGTTAGTGATTATATATATAGGGATGCTCTCTTGATCGACTAGTTTGAAAAGGCATGGGGAGAGCTTTATTCAAGGTTAATGATGATGATGTGAATGAATGGGGTCCAATGAAGAGCTCCCCAACGAGTGGTCAAATTTGAGAGGCAAAAAGTTTTTGGTATGGGATGGTAATCATCTCCTCAAATATCTCGTATCAACGAGGGTAAATGTTAAGGTCTCAACTCAAGATAGAATTGCCAAGTTATATGTATGATGTAGACTTCATTTTTACACTCCATAAACTATGCATTATAAGTCCTTGGTTTTATATATTTTAACAATGAATATGTTTGCCATTTATCCTCAATTTTGTATAACATTGATTGTATGTAGCTTATGTAAATGAGAGATTAAGACGCATAAGAGTTAGGTGCAAATTTTTGGATGTGGCTCGTGGTGGTCAAGAGGGAGCGCTATTACTCGCTCTCAGTGGAGTAAATTGGTGAGCACTCATTGTAGTTTAGAGCTAAGTAAATGAGAAATGATATTTTATCTATGCATCATTATGAGGATTTGTGTTCCTTTCACTCTTGGGTAAATGAATATATAGTGAACATTTTGTATATGTAGCATTACAAGGACAAAACCTGCATCTACCACTCTTGGGCATGGGATCTATATGTCTCAGTTCTAAGTTTGTATTGGCAATCAAAGAGAGTATAATGGTAGCTCTCCCACTAGAGACTCAAGAAATTATTTAAAGATAAATGATTCTAGAGATAAGAAAAGCACATGTCAAACCATGGTATAATACCCCGGCTTGCGGGATGGCCCAGTTGGTCTTTGAGGTATTTGTTAGTAGTCGGGACACCAAACCAATTCATGGTTGCTTTGTAGAGATGCCTCACCAATGGTGGTCTACTTTGTGTTACATAGGAGGATTTCCATGAGGCCTTAATGGAAAAAACTTCTATGCTTGATCGACAACTACTTGGAGATGAAGAATATGAGAAGTAGTATACTCCTTCTCTAAGAGTAGTGGAAAAGATGTGTATACTTCTAATAGCTCTAATTATGTATGGGAAAAGTTGAAAGACATTGAATAAGATTCTATGTGATTGTCTTGGAGAGATTCATCAATAGGGCATAAAAAACCGCTACCATTGCTAATCAAAATAATGGTCCCAATTTCTTTGAGTCTTGTTTAACATTGACTGGATTAATAACAAGGCAGTGAAGAAGGACAACTTGCAATGGATCACGACTTCAACAATTAGTCCTACAAGGTGTATGTCTTTTAGTTTCACATGGTTTCTCATCCTTGTTTTTGCCTTTTGTCATGGGTATGGATGTTAAAAAAACATTAATAAACTTGTAGGAAAAAGGAGGTCTTGCAAATCTACAAATCTTAGTAGGGCCTAAAGAAAGGCAGGATAGTTGGGGGATGCCAACAGATAATATGCCTTTCCGCCGCAACTGACATGAAGAAGGAGACATATTGGTACCAAGCTTGTATGAGGGCTTCCAAGATTATCAAAGATCTAGACATTGGTGGTGAGCCATTTCCAGAGGGTGATGAGGTATATTTCAAGGACATGAGGATGTGTCATTTCCAAAAATCCTTTACATACTCGGAGGCCACAATGAAGAATGGTGAGCATATGGACAAACAACCAGAAATTGAAAAAACCACTTACCGTTTGGTGTACAGGTAAAGCTTAAGTGTAGAATACATGCATTATGTCACTTATTTGTTTATGAGATGATTGTGTATCTTTTGGGGATTCACAGGTGGATGTCACATCTCATTGAGAGTGGGTAGCTCATACAATGAACAAATGAAACAAATGAATTCTTGTCATGGGAGATCCATCTTGCATGTATCTTCATGTATGGAAGGATGAGGATTTGCTAGATTGGGAGTATGTGTGTTACCCATGGTGGACTGAGTACCCTCCCAATGACATGCATGAAAGTGAAGAGGCTCTTTTCCAAGATATGCATGGAAACACATTTGAAATCAATCTTACGTATGATCAGTGTACTCGACTTTAGTTGTATTTACATTTAGCATACCTTTTGTGTGTATGTGCTATTATGTACCCTTCACGTAGGTCTGCATCGTACCCACCTGGTGATGTGGATAGAGATCAAGAACTGAAAGTGAAATCGGTCTAAGACTTGTCTGGAGCTGGAGTTGGGGTGAATCACACGATGTTGGTGGAGCACAAGGTGGTGGTGGAGCACAAGGGGGGGGTGGTGGACATTCAAACATGGATTCAAGTATCTCGAATAATAATAAAGGTAGATAACTCTAGCACATGCTTGTGTTTCATGAGACAATTTTGAGATGGATTGTAGCTGGATTGTAGCTAAGTGCAGTTATGTTTGTTTTAGGCTTCAACATTGGAGACAAAGCTGAAAATGTCAATGGTAAGATTTGTTTTATGGTCAGTTCTAAGTTTTTTGCTAGCTTATCCTAAATTTGTCTCTATATTGTGCGCTATGGTAGGAGATCATGGAGCAGCATTTACTTTTTCCCATCCTATTCATGGATGCATCATTCAAATGACATGCTCGATTGAACAACCAAATAAGTATGCCAAATTAAGTGTTTAGAACAAATATTTATCAATGTTCACACCCTCTCATTTCTTCCTTATTTATAAAGCATTACTTCTCATGACTCTTATGTTTTGTTGGGATGATACATCCACGAAGAAACTAGTACATTTTTTTGCATGCACATGCCATGGGGGGCTAACCTTGTAGGGATCACCAAGCAAGTGTGTAGCAAAGTTTTCTTATGCCAAATTGTCAACATCATTGTTGGTACCCAAACGGCTCCACAATGAAGGTGGCATTCCTTTATGAAATATTCATAGTAGAGGGATTGTGGAGTCAATTTTTTTATTAGCAGATTGGTTCTTGTGTGACCAAGAGTTGTTTGTGGTCACCACCATTATGGAGCATGTGCCTATGGCTGGAGTGTGGCAAGGTGGTTGGCTTTGAGTTGCACCATTGCTTGTCTCTTGGCTTGCATCTTGGATATTATTATGAGGATTTTCTCCAAAATATAAGTTGAAAACATTGGCTTTGAGTTGCACCATTGCTTGTCTCTTGGCTTGCATCTTGGATATTATTATGAGGATTTTCTCCAAAATATAAGTTGAAAACATAAGAGACTAATCTTATATGTTAGTAAGCATATATTTATGTAAGCCTCAGGGGGGTCACTCATAAATATATAAGCGTAGCACCTAGGTTCAATAGAAGGGATTTTTAAAATTCCTTTTTTACATATTTTTTACATACAGAAGGGTACCATTTAAAAGGGATATTCACATATTGAATAGAATAGGTGTGTTTAATTCATGAAAAAATCACAGATAAGGGTTTTTTAAAGTAGGCCTTGAATGCACCTGATAGAGAGGGTTTATATATAGTGAACCCCCCGAGATGTAAGCACATAGTAAGCTTATATTTTTATATATATATATATATATATATATATATATATGTAAAGTTTTTATATACATAAGTGAGAATATATATAGTAAGAAAGTAAGTTTATGTATATTTCTATGTAAGTATTGAAGCTTTTTTATTTGATTTATTATATCTTCATGTAGGTGGTTACTTTGGTGGTGTGTCTCTTTCATCACAAAGGATACCCAAGGCCATGGATGGATAGAGAAGAAGGAGAGAAGATTGATGCTCAAGCATTTCCTACAAATAGAAAGCTTCAGCTTGGAGTTCCCCTATTTCTATTATCCCTTCATTAGAACCACTTGGATCAAGACCATTAACTCACCCTTAGCTGCCTTTTTTTGTTGTCTCCTCCTACCTTTTTAGAAGTAGAATCTAATGACCAATGTGAACATCCACCTTGTCTTTGTTCATTCGATGGGTTTGGGCGCGTGTCAAAACATTTAATAGTGCTACAATATGTCTTGATTGTACACTTATTAAGCAGAGGCTTGTTGAAGGATTGGTAAAAGTTGTCGCTTCCTTGTTGCTTGTTTTGTATATAATTCTTGATTAGGTGTTCTAGTTCACACTTTGTAGGAGCTATTATTATTGCTTCTTGCGTAGCTTATTATTGAACACTGGCACCTAGTTTGTGTGGGAACTTTGCTACCCTGTGAGGTGCACCAGTACTTGGTTTCATTACATTGCGTATATCTTCTCTAATTTTCAAGATACAAGTAGAAATGAGTTCATGGTGGAGTAGTGGCGACTCAATACCTCTCAATGCAAGTAGATGCATACTTTCCAACATCCCAAATTGATGAAACTTCTTAGGTGGTGTGTATTTAGATTTGTGTGGGCTCTACCTACATATAATAATTTTCTAATTTTAGCATGAAAAAACAGTAAGATGTCCACTTAAAACACTTGATGCATTGCCACTCCATGCATCTAAATGGGTAAAGCACTACACAATAATACATATCAATATTACATTTGAAATTAGGAAAAAGACCAAAAAATGACACAATTTAAATAAATGTTCTTTTTACTATTCGGCATGCATCTACACAAATCTCTTTATTCTTGTAAACATGTTGAACCAAGGCTCTTGACAAAGTGTAGGATTCACCTTTCCTTAGTCTCAAGTCTATAATCCGACCTTTCCAATGCTTGGAATCAACATCTCTGCCCTTAACTTGGTAGATAAACGCAATCATGGATGATTAAAAAAATTGTAGTTTAACACAACTAAAAGTGGAAATTACCCATGATTGAAGCCACCAAAATAGATGAAAACTTTTTTCTTCAGGATCGAAACAAGGAGACTAAACTATATCTTCATGCAAGAGGTATTTCCTGTGAAATCCCTCCATCAAAACAAAAATAGAGTAAAATCAAAACATGAAACTAAAACCAGTGAATACTCTTGATTGACCTAATTAAAATCAACCAAAACTTACCCTTTTGAAGTGATAGAGTGACTTTGCCCCCCAAAGAAATACCTGCATAGAGTCGTAAACAAAGCAATCAAGCAGCACAAAACTAAAAATTGTAATAACTCTTGATTAAATTAGCTAAATGTGCTGAAAGTTTACCAATAGATGACATAGAGGAGAAAAACATGCTCGTAAATTTTTAGGTTAAAATGATCTCGGGACAAAAAGATACATCAAAAGTTAAAAATTACAAAAGGGGGGGGGGATGATAAGGAAAAACTTGCACAAACTTTCTCCATCTCAAAATCTACATTTCCTCTCCTTTTTATCATAAACAATAGATTTAGAGAGATATGTTACCCTTGATAGAGTTGTCACTATCAAGCCATCCCATTGGCTCCCCACTTTTTATTAAAACTATTTCTTATATGGCCCCTTAGAGAGTCCATTTTTTTCCTAATGTGAGACACATTTGATTTTATGCCTATAAACTTTTGTTGAAATGTCATGCCATGAAAGCTATAGTGGGGGTCATTTTCATAATAATTTAAACAACAATTTCTACTGCTTCAACCCAAAACAATCTAGTGACATATTCTTAATAGACATCGAGGCACAAGCAACTTCTGTAATGTGCTTATTTTTGCTTTCTGTAACAGCTTCTGTAATGTGCTTGTTTTTGCTTTCTTCAACTTCTGTGTAATGTGCTTGTTTTTGCTTTCTGCAACACTATTCTATTTTGGAGTGTACCTACATGTGAATTTCCTCTTGATTCCCTGCTTTCTCAAGAAATCATGATTGAACTCATTGAAGAAATATTCTTCTCCCACCATCCGATCTTAGTCATTTGATATATATACCTTTTTCCTTTTCAACCAGGGCTTTAAATCTTTGAAGGTGAGTGTTAGCTTAGCAAATAACCCACCACATTAATCTTATAACATTAGCTTAGGGGTAGTATAGGAATAAGACTCCAATAGTCATATGTGTCGTTCTAATTCTCAAAGCTAATAACTATATAGCCACTCATAGGCGCTCATTTTATAATCATGAATGGATGAATGCACAATCAAGAAGGAGTAGAGCTTTCAGTCTACTTTCAGTTTTTGCATTGTCTGTGCAATGTCATCTTCATTTGTAATATGTATTAATTAACTATTTGTTATTTAATTCTGTCATAATGTTTATTGCTAAATCTTTTATTATTGTGTTGGTTTACCTGACTACCAACACTTTTGGGTATCCTAATACGATCGATTCCCTATCCCTTTGGTTTTATCATCTAATCATTATGTATGTGCCACATGGAGTTGGCATGATTGGATTCTCTACCCTTACCAATTAAGTGGCAAATCATCTATTTATTAATTCCTCCCTCCATTATCCTTTTTTCTCAATTAGACTAGGATGGCATTTGTCTTTCCATTTTGAATTTTGATGTGTTTTCTCTGTGTGAAGAGGTTTCCCCTAGTCTCTGTACACCGCTATTTTTCTCACCTATTTATGGCGTTTGGTTGATCGCATCAAAGTAAACACATTTTGTGGGTCTTCATCCTTTGGTCTTTTAGATCATCTTTCATTTTTCAAATTCAAGCTTGTTTTAGCACTCCTCAAGGGTTATCCGGTCGCATTTCCAGTCCATGCTCAATCCAATGTGGAAACACTTCTTCTACTGGAATCTGAGCGTGGCAATGATTGTTATAGCCACTCGCTAACTATTGGATTATCCACCAATGATGACGGACCAGGACCAATGTTATAATGCTCATCGAGAGCATCATCTCAACAATCTGCACTAAATCGTCAAGGGGAGGAAGTTGATGATGATGATGATTTCTTTACTATTGCAAAGGGTAATGATGGCTCTAGTGCAATGTTCGAGGAAGACAGTATCAGTGTTCATTAAGAGGATAGCGAGCACATGGAGGTCTTCAATGTCCCCCCAATTAGCCTCCCATGTGGCTCAAAATTTACTTATCACCAGATTACTTCTTGTTGGAGTAGATGCAGAATTTCCCTCAACACATTCTACCATTGATCTAGCTTGGGAATCTTTTCAAGTCCACCTGGTCTTGCTGGTGCAACTTTGCCTCCACAATTTCTGACATAGCTCAATGTGTGTCATCCAAAGTTCCATAATAGTAAGAAGGAGGAGGATCCGGATCCACACGTGGCTAATTTTGAAAATATCAGGTTGGCTAATGGCATCCCACTTACAATCATTGTGGTTCAAAAGCGCAACACTTTCAGTGGCACATTTGATGGGTGAGTAACAAATTGACATGCATAGTATGGCCCCAATGCATTTCCAACTTACGTGGCCCTGCATGATGCCTTTTTACACCATCGGTTTCAAAAGGAAAAGACTCTTCCTGTAGGTCTTGGAGAAATTGTGCTATTTGAAACAGAAGAGTTTGCTAGTGGAAGATTATGCCACCAAATTCTAAACTCTACAGAGTCAGGTGTCAATCCTACCAAGATTAGCCAGCTCAAGCTCTCATGGGAGAATCATTAGAACATTTTGGAGGTCATTTAGAGGGCCTTTTAGAAGAGAGAGAAAATAGAAGTCCACCGGCCAACATAACGTTGGAAAATAACTAAATGCATATAAAAATACATTTAAAAAATTTATAGTATATTCATCTAAAAAGTAATAGCTTTTTGGGAAAATGACTACCAATGGCATTGAAGATTCCTTGCAACGTACAAGGCATATCTTACAGAGAATATCTTCTCTAATGTTATAGAGGAGGAATGCTCTCCCGCTTTTTTGGTCTTCTTCTTTTCACATCTTCTCTACTCATCAGCATGTTTTTCTTCTCTCTCTGGTCTATTTTTTCAGAAATGGCTACTACCCATCGCTTTGTATCATATCGGTCTGAGGATATTGATGTGAAAACATTCAAAGGCCAATTTCATCTTACCCCCACACAGATTAAATTGTAAGCCACTGACCTTTGATTTAATGCAATCTTATTCTTTCTTATGTTTGCATTCTCTCATTCAAGTGTTCAGCGTTTTGTGTGTACAGATGTGTAACCCTCCTCTCCTATGAAGAGTGCAAACCAATTGAGTGTATCATCAGGATCATGAATGTGTTGCATTCACACATTATTGGGCAGCTACAATATGAGTGGAGAAGTGCAAGAAGCCTTGCAGAGGCTATTATTTTATTAATGATCACTTCTACTCTCTGATGGATAGAAACAACACCATTGGGCATTTGGAGAATCTACCTCTTGACACAGAATGGAGCTACATAAATTGGCCCATTCTTGATTCTTCTATTATAAAATCTATTAAGAGCAAGCTTTACAAAGATCTGCAGCAGTCACTATACGAGGTAGTATACCTACACGGGTAGTGAAAATTATCTTGTACATGGCAATAACTATTTTTGTGGAGCTATTCAATGTTTGTCACGTGAAAATTGCAAGAAAAATGTTTGTTTGTAGAAATTTAAAGCCTGGTTTCTTGGCTAAACTACTTGATGAGAGCTGGGAGAGAAAAGTACATGTAGAAGGCCATTGTGAGATCGCGTTAGACAAAGTAAATGTTAAGTATATGATAGCAACACAGACTTTCATCATGTCATTTTGGTATAAACAGTCTCATTACATTAAAGGAGAATTAGTTCTAATGGATCAAGAAGCTGCAATTTTGGAGCACAACAAGGTGATAGATATTGAAGTTTATGATGAGGCCTCAACCTTGCTGACAGTCATTTCACTACGGGACCTATGTAATCTACTGAAATTGAGGAATGATATCACAAATGAATGTATACATGAGCTCCCACCAAAATATATTTTCTTTCACAAAACGGAAGAAAAGTGTTGCGCAAAGAAGAGAGAAGGCAATTTTGTGTAAAGATCTGCATAACAAATTCCTCTCTAACTATAATAACCTTTGTAATTTATTGAACATCATTCCTCTCTGAATATAATATCCTTTGTAATTTTGAGCAATAGACACTCATTGCCTTTTCAATAATAGATCATTAATGTCAAGGATGATCAATCTCTGAAATTGGGAAAACACTTCAATTAGTTTTACGAAAACTGGTACAGATCTTACCCATTTTAATAAGTGTACATACTAGAAGAATCTCACTTTCTCAAAAAGAGTAATATTTTCTATTGGCTTACATCAATTTTTTAAGGTTTAGGGTGACTCGGGTCAGTACTGTGTGAGGGGGGCTCTTCCTCATCAATGTCTTTGTGACTTGTAGGTATAGATATGTCTTTGTGACTTGTAGGTATAGATATGTCTAGTTCTCTTTGTGTGGATTAGTAGTCTCTACTGTGTTTATGTAAGGTTTGAACATATCCCTAAGGCACATGTTGGTGGTGTTGAATTGTGTGTGTGTGTGTGTGTGTGTGTGTGTGTGTGTGTGTAGGTTTCTCTCTCACACATATTGTGCATGTCTGTTTCACTCTAATATGCTCTCTTTCTCTCTAACTAAATCTTGGTTTGTGTTTTTTTATTTCAACAATAAAAACAATAAGGACTTCTAAAGGCAAGAAGCAACCTCCCCCACATAGTCTCAAAGGTAGGCTAACTGTAGCTATTCAAGCTTTACATTACACATGATCTAGTTGAGTGCATAGAAGAAAGAATAGTTGAGTGCATAAAATAAAGGATTTCTATAGATTAAATCCCTCAACTTGTAGATGTTTATTATGTTTTTATGCCTAGAATATAATACTCTCTATTTTAATTATTGTGTGTACATACTTACATTGTCATGTTTGTTGGAATCTTGAGATTTTTATATTACATTATTAGTCAAGGATTGGCAGGTTCTTGAACGACCGACCAAAGTGCATGTTGGAGTGGATTTTTCATAGTAGGTTGTTGCATATCATGGCGTTACATTGGCTTTAATGCCCCCTAATGAAGACCAAATTGAAGTCCTGAGAATGTGAAGCAAGCCATAAATAAGCAAAGTGCAGTGATCCAAAACCTACTTCAATAGAACCCCCCAATAAGCACAAAAAAATATTTTCAACTCGTTCTAGTCCCCAAGCCAAAACGTCGCATGCAATTGTAGTGTTGCTACATCTTACATTATATTTTTATAAATTTGAGACCAATTCCATCATTGAAATCACTACAACGTGAATAGGGTACCCAAATACGACTGTCAAAACCTTATCATGTTCTTGTGATTCTTACGTGAATAGCCATATTACATTACTATATATTAACTCTTTGCAGATTGATTCATAGGTTACAACATGCAATACATACTTGTGTATATGGTATATGTATATGGTACAGTTACACTCTAAAGGAAAAGAAAGACCTTTGTCCCAATAAGACCAGTTGTAGAGTACAATATATTTAACAATTCCTTGGTAGGATGCTTGTGTATATGGTACATGCAAAGGTACAAGGAGGAGATGTGATACAACCAAGTGGGTTTTCACCTAACCTTAATATATCATTTTCTATGTAGTACATCTTCTAACCTTAATATATCATTCTCTATTTAGTACATCTTCTAGCCTTAACAAATCTTCTATGTGAGAGAGATCGATATATACTCGAACACACACACACACACGCATACCCACGTCGCATAGCCCTGATGGAGCCCTGATGGCATCGAACCTGAGTCCTCTCGTTGTTGGAACCCAACAGTTCTACCAACTCAACTGCGCGCGAGTAGGCAACCTTAACAAATCTTCTAACCTTGATACTCTTTCTAATTATGAGAGGCATTAGTAACCTTCTAACCTTGATACTCTTTCTAATTATGAGAGGCATTAGTAACCTTTCGTTTGTGAGACGTGGGATGCACGACCTCATTACAAGGCTGTGAGGCTAGTGGAATGCACAAGCCGGTCAATTGCCTTTCCCACGATCTCATAAACATGTCTACGATCTCATAAACATGTCTATAACAACGCCTCGCGCACTAAATATGCATGAAGATTCAGCTCGAGGACCCTCGATCAGAAGGGCTCTGCAGGCGCTGTTCTCTATTATAGTTTCCATCTTCACAGTCTTTCTGCAGTGGAGATGGCACAGGCTTTTGGCTTGGGAAAAGGCAATGCATTAAGCCCCATCATCAAGGCTCTCCTCATACTAGTATGCTTAGCTTCTTACACTGTTTTCTCCCCTGCTTCAGCCAAAACGTGGACTGTGGGAGATACTACCGGATGGACTATGTCTCATATTTACCCAAGCTGGGTCAAAGGCAAAACTTTCACAGTAGGAGACACTCTATGTGCGTATAGCCACACTAATCCTTACATCTTAGTACATAATGGTTCTTAATATGTCTTTTATGTTTTATGTTTTTAAACTATGATCCTAATCCTTAGATATTAGATATCAATATAGTGGTTCTTAATATTCCTTATGTTTTATGTTTTGAAACTATTATCCTAATCCTTAGGCCCGTTACACATACCCCACCGCCCATGTATGGGCGGGGGAGATTGCATGCCCATGAATTATGGGCGGTGGATACCCCCACCACATAAGCATGGGCAGGCAGGGGTATGGTGATGTGGAATGGGCCTTAGATATTAGATATTAATATAGTGGTTGTTAACACGCCTGATGTTTTATGTTTTGAAACTCTATGGTCCTAATTGGAACTTACCCTTAGTAAAACTATGTTCCTAATTGCAGCTTACTCTTAGTACAACTCTAGATATAATATTCTAGTAGTTTATTTCCTTAGTGCACAATTTGTGACAAATTTCATGGGTTAGTGATTGGTTTATGATAAGTTTGATGATGATAGATGATCTTGATACACCTCTGACTTGGTCTAGTGATGGCAATTGTAGTTTTTATGTACGAGCAAGCCTCGCACGATGTTGCAGAGGTGAGCAAAAGTGACTATGACTCATGCAACGGCGGTAATCCCATAAACAAATGGGACAAGGGTAACACAACTGTGACATTGGAGGAGACAGGAGATAAATTCTACATATGTACCTTCCCATCTCATTGTCAATTGATGAAGCTTTCAATCACTGTTGTTGTAGCTTCAACCACCACCTCTAACTCCTCAACTCCTAGCCCTAGCCCTACCAAGGCCCCTATTGGGAGCCCCACCCAAAGCACCCCCTCCACCAAGGCTCCACTTGGGAGCCCCACCCAAAGCATCCCCTCAAGTAGCATCTCCCCCTCCCCTTCAAGTAGCCTCACCCCAGACAATGCATCCTCCCCCTCCCCTTTTGGTAGCCTCATGCCTGATAATGCACCCTCCCCCTCCCCCTCCCCTTCTGGTAGCCTCATGCCTGACAATGCATCCTCACACCAATCACCTCCCCTAGGACCCCTCTTCATGGCCTTCATCATAGCTCTTTTTGGAGTTTAGAAATAGGTACTTAGGCATCTTATCTATATGATTATCATATAAAACACCATCTTTTCATCCCTAGCTCTACCACCCATTTAAGCTACATAACTCAATGAAAGTTTGGATCTTTCACTACATCACCTTGACCATATCAATGAGGACCCTTGGCCAATCTTAATTGGTCAATCATACTCTTTTATTTTATATTCTTTGAACAGTGAGAAATTGAATAAACAACTTCCTACCTTTGAACAATGAGAGATTGAATAAACTTCTTCCTACCTCTTCAATACTCTACTTCAACTTGATGAACAATAACAATGAGAGATAACTTCCTACCTTTTCAATCCTCTACTTCAACTTGATGAAGTGCAAGTGAAGTATCTTGGTACAAAGAAGTTGTAATTGCAATAAAGAGCAATGGTGTGTTGGAAGTTGCATGCCATGTTAGACACACATGTGTAATGTATTTTTTTTCATTTTCACCCATGAGTTGAAAAGGAGACGATGTTAATTTTTCAAGAGGAAACTTCTTTATACTTTTATCCAAATGTGACTATCACTTGAAGAATTTGAGAGCATTTCTTTTATGCTCCTACAAATTGGATAAGAAAATAAAAAATATGGAGTAGGGTCTAGTTTAAAGTATGCCTTTTTTTTTTACCAAATCCTACTATCTTCAACTAAACATTATATCAATGTGGTGAAGGGAGATATCAGAGAGATTTTATTACAATTTTCAATGCTAAACTGAATTCTATGATTTTTAAGTGGATTAAAAACAAGATGCACTTTAATTCTACCCATCATGTAACATTCATTATAAATGAACCATAATTTAGAACAAGCATACCAAAGTTTTAGGTTATGGACATGTACTAGAAGAGGTCCTTTAAGGATACAAAATTAAAAATTGGAGGAGGCAAGTGGGTAAACCTTCTTAAGGTGTTCACATTATAGGGCTTCTTACCCTATAAATGTTTATAATGAATTGTTACTCAAAACTAGATTGCGTGTATCATTGTACATGTAAGTTGAAAGTGTTCGATTACAAATAAAAGAAGTGAATCTATCTCAATGAAAACAATCATAAAGTTGTTCTTGTTATTATATCTTTTTCATCTTTTAAATTGGAAGGGATTGGTCATGCACTAACATGCATTCAAAAGAAATAAAGAAAAGCATGCAAGCTATTATCATAAGAGAACCAGAGAACTCAATTATGATAATGGGATTAGTTCTATTCTCACCATTCAAAATGTCCTATAT
This sequence comes from Cibotium barometz, assembly GCF_041138505.1. Taxonomy (NCBI): domain Eukaryota; kingdom Viridiplantae; phylum Streptophyta; class Polypodiopsida; order Cyatheales; family Cibotiaceae; genus Cibotium; species Cibotium barometz. The sequence goes on along the minus strand of NC_141079.1, from coordinate 35,098,020 downwards.
ACAAGCCTTATATTTGCAATGCCTGACTACGCATGAAATGTCTACGTTGTCCTAGGCCTTACTACTAGGAAGATTGATCTTCATGCTATCCAACTCGAGCTCGATGGAAATTTTGTTATAATTCCTTCGTCTTAAAGCTTCTATTGACTTTGTTGAGCTTAGTACTAAGAGGCACAGAGTTTAGGGTTTTTGTACTTGTTTCTATGTCATGATGTAACAGTTTCTATATTAATAAAAATATATTTTTAAAGTTTTTTTGCATTCGTGCGATGATCAACAAATAATATTTAATCATTAATTTAAAATTAAAATCATAATATAATTATGATTGACATATATAATCAAGTAGACACTTGGCAAGGATTTAAAAAAAATATTTTCATTAATAAGTAAATCATTTACATCATGATCACATGAGATTACAAGATCTCCCTAAATCTGCGGCTCATCGCCATAATCTTCCCTCCACTTCCGCATGCGTAGAACTAGCCACATATCTTTGTCATTTTAGTGATGGTGACTCTCTTGGCATGGACTGTTGGGTACATTGTGTCACCATACATGTCCACCAAAAAAGCTTCAGCAACCTCTTGAAGAGCTTCCAAAGCTACTGTTGTCCATCATGTGGGAGCCTCACTATTACTGACCCGATGATGCCATCAAGATATCCGCCTCGCGTTCAAATCATCCATGATCTCCCTAACGAGGCGATGAAAAGGTCTCCTCGGGATCAGAAGGTATGTCGTCTTTTGATACTTTCTTATTTCTCAAAGAGCGACGGTGCCAGGTCTCCACCGACGTTTGCGATGTGTGGGCAATGTTGGGGGCCTGACCTTCACGGGATCAATCCTCCTGGCACTCTGCTTGGTGCGAGCCATGTTCTTGAAGAAGATAAAACAAGAATAGAATGAAAATGAAAGACTCTAAGCTTATATTTATAACCTCAAAAACTGAAAATATAACTTATATTTATATTTTTATAGAATGAAAATACATAACTTAAAATTTTTAGTAATTTTTATTATATTTAGTAATTTCCTTATTTATAAGAGCCCCTCTAATGCAACATCTCACTAATTCCCTAGGGTTTCTAGAACTTCATTCCATGTTTAAAGTAATCTAATTTTTAGAGTAATTTTTATCATATTTTTTTAGTAAAGATAAAATTTTTAAAATTTCTAAATTCATTGAAATTTTATACACTTATAGTCTTTCATGCATACATGCTTTGTGAAAAATCCTAAATCCATATGAGGCCTGTGAACAAACAAATAATGCTTTCGATAAACTTGAAAAACTATACGAGAGAAAAAGATAATAACACCCAAGATATTGAGAAAGAAACATCAAATTGTACTTGTATTAAAAACACTTCTCATAGATTACAAGTACATTGAAACACAGGTTTACAATGCATCATATGATTTACCAAATCATATTATCCATGTTCAAACTGACAGCATGGCCATTATTTTGAATCCTTTGTACAAGTCTTAAATCCTTGTCCATAAGAGTGATGCGCTTCGCATATGCATAGCTGCCAATTGACCATCATGTATGAGATCCACCGAATGTGCCTCAGCTGCTTCTTGAAGAGCTAGCAATGCTTGAACTGACCATCGCTGCTTCTTGAAGAGCTAGCAATGCTTGAACTGACCATCGCTGCACATTATTGACTGTAGAACTAGGTCTTGCATAGAACCTATTATTACAAGACATTCACAAGAGATCTTGCAATATCTCTCTCACCAGTCTTGCAAATGGCGCCCTCGATATGATTAAGTTTGCACTTTTTTGATACTTCCTTATTTCTCAAAGAGAAGCAGTGCCTGGTCTCCATCTACGCTTCTTATGATGTGGCGGATGTGGATGTGTTGTACCTGTAGTAGGGCCTCCTGGATTGTTAGATTGAGTGCACTCACTATCAGTCTCCGTTGGTATATTGACTTGGGGCTGTGCTAGGCGAGTCTTAGTAGGGTTCCTCTTAGCAGTTTGCTTGGTACGTGCCATGCCTTGAAAGTTAAAAGACTATAAAATGTAAATGTCTCACCACTTATAAGCACTTATAAGTAATAGTTTAGTCAACTTTAGTCAACTTATAAGTAATAGTTTAGTCAACTTTAAAAATAACACAACTGTTCACACACAAGTATGCATATACTCTCACACATAAAATCATTTAATATTATGGTTATAGTTATTGAGATTATGGGTGATATATCACATTGGTTTACAAGCTCTATGTGAAAGCCATTCTGGTTTAGTAGAGTAATACTTGCATCAACAAAAAATTACAGAGTTTCAACTTGCATTTACTCATTTGAAACACTTGACTCTCGGGTTTTCCACTTGCTTCTCTCTCTTTCTTGAGTTCTCAACCATTCAGCATGTTTCTCTCTACCTGATGAATTCTCAAATCGCGCCTTTCTAATCTCACATATGACTCTGTGTATTGCATATGATCCATTGGACATAGGTTTCTTCTCCTCTAACCTTATTACTATCTTTCTATACCACCAAGAAATAATTGTTTCATTGGATTAACATCATAGATTCCACCTCCATGAGCAGTTGTCTTTTGGAAAGCACATCGTGCTTGCCAATGAGATCGCTCCATGCCCTGTGTAGACCATATTGCTAAACTTCCTTCATTTGCAAAGTAAGGACCATGAGCATGCAATATATGCTACATCAATAAACAATGTAATCATAGTTAGTCTCTAAAACCATATAAATTAATTGTAATGTCACACTTACCATGTAATGTGTTATACTACTTGAAGTCCAGGCTTCAACAACTGATGTATAGAATATACCAATCACCTCCTTAAACTCCTTGGAATCATCTGGTTCAAATGTCATCTTCTACAAAAGCACTGCCAATTTGTTAAGAGCAATCCACACATTTGCTTTTGCTACTCTAGTCTTTCCTCCATTTCTTCAATCAAGAACGACCATATGTAACTTTTTCCATGCTTCATATTTCTCTGGTTGTTGTACTAGTAGTTCTCCATTTTTATTCCGTGTGGTGTAGGGAGGAATTTCCTTGCTTTTGAGCCGCCAAAGCAAGGCCTGCATGGTACATTGCCGCTTGCTCCATACTTTTTTTCATCCTTCTTTATTCCTACCTAGCCTCGATGTAAACCCATCCCAGATATACTTCTTCCACCCTTTTACATGTTTCTTGGGCATCAGAAGCTGGTTGCATTTTGTAAGCAAAACACACATATTCATAAACCAATTTGTCTATGATCCTCACTAGTGCATGCAAAGTGCAAAAGTGTACTCTTGTCAAGGGGATGTCAAGAATAGGATCCCACTTAGGATCTACTTGTACCATTTGGCCCCCACGGCAAACAAATTGATCACGTGTAGGACACCCTTCTCTGCCTCTTTCTTCCCATTGTTTCTTCCCATTCTTACCTTTCTTTCTAGACCGCACACAATATATGCAAGGAAACTCTGCATTTGCTGCATTTGACACACCAAACATGCACTTCAAAGTTTTGAGATCTCCAGCAAGGTGCCATTCCACTTGATACTCACCATAACCTTTCACGTGAAAACTTTCACCACCATGATTTTGACGTTGCACTGTATTAGGTATCTCTATCAAGTTAAAGAAAATCTTCAAAATCTCATGATTTTCCTTTGTTACTTCAAATGTAACAAGCCACCAAATTTCATTCTCAGATTGTACACTAAAGTAATCAGGATGACCGAGCAAGATTTTAGGATCTAGTGCTCTATTCATGAGAGTTAGACTAACACGTTCTAACTTCTGACCTTTGATAACCTCACTTTCATCAAGCTTCAAAACAAATTTTAGCTTGCCTCCACATTCTACAACAAATATACTGTAAAATTTTACAGATATACTATAAAATTTTACAGATATACTGTAAAATTTTACCATTAGAGATTGTAACTTGCATACATCTAATACAAAATAATTATTTGTGTGCAAGACAAATGGCACTTCCTTTGACCCATACTTGCATACATGTCTATGACATAAGTGCATTGGCTCACCAATTAATTGTTCCACCTTATTGTGTAATAATTATTGTGCTTGCACCACATGAAAAGGTTTAGGAAGAGACAATACCCTTTTCTTTTGTAACACTTTTTTAAACCTTGTATCTAAATGTTTGTATATCATGCCATAAGACTGAGAACTTATTCCTACCTTATCACATATTCCATGCGTATCATTTGATGTGAAGGAATCACTTGCCACCATAAGACTAATAACTTCATAACAACTGACTTAAACTTTGGGCATTGAAGCGCAGACTTCACCATATCTTTAGTGAGTACCTTTTCAATTCCTTGATTCACTTCACTTTCTAGATTGCTAAACATCTTTTGCATGTTATCACGTTGTGCATAGATCCTTCGCCTATATTATCCAGCTGTCTTTGCTAATATGTGCATAGGTTTATATGACCTTTGGCATTCACGTACCTCTCATGTTGTCGTGGGCCCATAAGTGATAGTCTTCCCTAGTATTGTCTTCATTTTCTTATTATTAGTCTGTAAATCATTAACCTGGTTAATCAAACTGGCATTTTGCATTACCATATCATGCATAGCATCTTGCAAAACATCGTTCTCTTCTTGTTTTGCCAACAAAATGATATATTAAGTTTCATGATCTGTTGTGCAGCAGAAACATGGGCTTGGGTTGTTGCAAGTCTCCAAAGTATAACCCTGCATTACCCTCATAAACATACTTGACAAATGATGTTAGTTCTAAGAATTGGAGAGATTGTTGTGTAATAGGATCAGGTGGATATATAGACCCATCAACCCAAAGATCTATATGTTTTTTCCCTGCTATTCTGTGTAATTGCATCACCGATGGATTCATTATTGAAACCTCAATTCTCTTGTACTACAATGGGGTATACTCTTCATCTAGCTGGAAGTGTATACTTCTCTTCTTACTGCTTCTTGCTTCCTAAAACATCAAAAAACTAGAAACACTTAGATGCATCACTATCTCATGATTATTAACACATATGTGTAACTTAACACCAACTTTAATACATATTATTATTATTAACCAACAGTAATGCACATATTATTATTATTAACCAACAGGAAAACATATCTTACTATTAACTTTATTATTTACGAATAGTAATGCACATAACCAATAGGAAAACATAACTTATAGAACTCAATTGAACATAACCAACATCAAAACATTGCTACCCTCCATTTTTGTTCTCTGTTGCTTCTCTGTGTTGGCTCTATGTTGTCTCTTTGTTGCTTCTATCCTTGATAGCAAGATTAATGAAGAGGAAAATGGTTTATTGGCTCCAAGAAAATGGCACCAAAAAATCAAATCACTCTTCATTCTCTAGCTTTGTAGTGAACAAGTGCAATAGAACAGGAGGGAAATACAAACTATTTGGAGATGGAGGGAAATACAAACTATTTGGAGATGGAGGGAAATACAAACTGTTTGGAGATGCAAATTTGAAAGTAGAAGAAGAAATGAGCTATGGAAAGAAGAAATGACCTAAAGAGAAGAAGAAGCTCTATCACAAAAAAATAAAAATTCGTAATGCACTATTCTCTGAAATAATAAATCTAAACACATTCTTAAAATCTTTAAAAAATGTCTATTCTCTTTAAATCTCTAAAAAAAAACATAAAAATGCACCAGAATGTAGCATTAGGAATTTTTTGGACCCAAAGAGGGCCTCTTGGATCAACTTTTGATTAGGAATGGACCAATAGGAGGAGGCCTGGTGGGTGCACATTTTTGACTTCTTTGACCCTAGGGGGCCTAGGCTTTGGTTTGCTAATGGGGCCTAATTACAACTCTTGTCCCCCTACCTCTTGGGCCCAAACTTAGAGGTCTCCCCACCTAGAATCGCACAAATTAAAAACCCTAAAAATTTAAAAAAATTAATTTTTTCCCAAAAGTGTGTTTTCCCTCTCAAACTTCACCCCAACATACTCTAGGTTTGGAAAGCTCAGTTTGAACCTCTTTCTTCCTCTTCTAAGCTCTCCATTGCTACAGAAACTCCATACCTCTCAAGCTCTCCCTCCTTGTCAAGCTCCCTCTCCCTCTTTCTTCCTTTTCTAAGCTCTCCATTGCTGCAGAAACTCCATCCCTCTCAAGCTCTCCCTCCTTCTCAAGCTCCCTCCCTCTCAATCTCCCTCTCTCTCTCTCTCAAGCTTCCTCCCTCTCCATTGCTGTAGAAACTCTATCCCTCTTTAGTTTACTCTAGGTTTAGGAAGCGTATTCTCAAACTCTTACCCTCTTTTAAGCTTTCTATTGCTGCACTGAAAACCCTAAACTTTCTCTCCTCTCCACTCCTCTGTTGTAAAACAAGCTTTTCTTTTCCCTTCTTCTCTTTTCTTACCACCATGGCCTCTTCCAGTAATGTGAGAAGACCTAGGGAGAAGGTGGAAGAGCTTGTGCTAATAACACAAGAGATGACAATGGAGTTTGGGCTCCAACAAGATTCAGGGGTTGGGGCTTGGTCTACATGTAGCCAAGCTCTAAGGGACCACATCGAGTGCGTCAACTGGGGAATATGCTATATCATTGGAAGGGGCGGCTACAAGGCTTCAAGCATACTAAGAAGTAAGGACTAGTTGCCATAGTGCAACATGTGTATACCCTTGGAGACTTGTAGTATATTCAAAACCAACGACCAAGGTTTCCTTCAAATTGTCAGTATAACATAAACACAGCTTTAACAGCATGCTAATATTGGATTTTTTGTTTCAAATTTTCTTATGATCCTCCATTTTCTTATGTCTCTCTGCAGATACTTTCCCCTCTAATTAAGTTGAGGAACAACCACTCCAAAGCCTCACTGGAGTTTTCTATGCTATGTATGCATCCATTGGAGAGGCAATGTTTGTATCTCAAAGCCCAAGTGATCTTGTACAGAACAATATCTTTTTCTTTTCTCACTCATATTTTGTAGATAAAAAACCAGGTTTATTTGGCAAGCTAGAAGAGATCCTTAACCCCCCTCTTAACAATCCTAGCCCAAACCAGATGCTTGGACCATCTTATGCTTAAAGTTTAAGATGGTAAAAAATATCAAAACATCACTCAAGTTTTCAAAGGCATCTAGGTCAGTAGGGCTAAATTGGTTTTGTCCTTTACATGTCTTTGTGCACATGTTCAATTCCATGCCAATGCACCAAACAAAAACAATGTACATTTGTAAGGAGGTACGGTCTGACCAAATTCAAGGATTACTAGGAGAGGGTTGGGAGGTTAATGAGGGGTCACATCAAGGTGATGTGTACAAGTGCAATGTAGTAGATTCTACAGTGTCTTGCAGGTTCTTGAAGGCACGCTCTATTTTTTGTACATGTGTCTGCACTACCAAAGATGGATGCAAAAGCATGGGACATGGATCCCACTTCAAGCCTCAGAAGAAGAAATTATGCTTATTGAGGTAGCTGTGATGATGCAAAATGGATGGATTGAGCGAGTGGCAGCAAGCAAGCATTGGAGCCTAACAGACCTGCATCAACACTTTAGCATCATGGGCTTTGACAATGTGGAAGAGTCAAGTTTCAAGTTGATGAGAAGAAAGGTATATCCGGTTCCACTACATGTCTAGAATTAACCCTTACACTTTCTCGTTATTGTGCCACTTTCTATATTTTTATAGATTGGGAAGCGTAAGGAGGGGACAACCATGGGAATTATGTATAGGAAAATATTTTGATTTTTCCTTTGATTGCAGAGTGTGGTTGAAATTGACGCATTTGCACAGGGAGAGGCGGCGGCAGGGCGGGCGGCGGAACAGAGACCAGGCCAAGGTCCATGGACATGATGCTACGTTGGCGCACTATCTTGGTCAGCTTCTTGTGGATGGCATTGCCATTATCCAAACAGGGAATCCAAACAGGGACTACACCCCTCAATCTGCCTTCACTCTCTTCTTTTTGAAAGCCCTCTCTAAGGTGCTCTGTGTAGCCTCTATGGCACACAGAGCACCAAATGTATAGTTCTGATTTAAAAATCCCTTGCCTCCTTCGATGTTTTTGGTTCTGGATTTAGGGGTAAGCTTCTTGCTCGTATAGGTATAGCCAAAAGCATAGGCATAGAGGATCCTCAAGAATTAGCCCAATCACTCCTTGAGCACACTCTGCCCAATAACAAGAGAAGGAAGCTCAATATTGTAAGAAAGCTTTTGTAAAGATGATGTATCACTTCTTATTATGAATACAATACAATTTTTGCAAACTTATTTTCATCAAGTATATCATTGTTTTTTCTAGTTTGTACCATCAATGTTTTTGTGAATGCATCAAAAATGACCCTGGGAGCCTAGGGGAGAGTGCCAGAACAGTGCGAATTTTGAGCCTGCACCGCTGCTGTGTAGAGCCCAAATTCGCACTGTTTTGGCACAGCTTCCTCAGCCCTTCAGGAGCAATTCTGATGCGTTCGATGATAAATAATGTATTTTTACACATGATTAAAGGTATTTTTATCTTGTAAATTACTGTTTTTAATAATCAATGTACTCAACTTCATTATAAATGCATCAGAAATGATTCTAAGTGGCTGGGGGAGCAATGCCAGAACAATGCAAATTTTTGAGCCTGCACCGCTGCTATAGAGCCCAAATTCGCACTGTTCTGGCATAACTTCCCCAGCCCTCCAGGAGCAATTCTGATGCATTGGATGACAAATAATGTATTTTTACATATGATTAAAGGTATTTTTATCTTGTAAATTACTATTTTTTATAATTAATGTACTCAACTTCATTATAAATGCATCAAAAATGATCCTAAGTGGCTGGGGGAGCAGTGCCAGAACAGTGCAAATTTTGAGCTTGCACGCAATTCGCACTATTTTAGCATAGCTTCCCCAGTCCTCCAGGAGCAATTTTGATGCATTGGATGACAAATAATGTAATTTTACACATGATTAAAGCTGTTTTTATCTTATAAACTATTGTTTCTCACAATTAGTGTACTCAACTTCATTAGAAATGCATCAGAAATGATTCTGAGTGGCTGGGGGAGCAGTGCCAGAACAGTGCAAATTTTGAGCCTGCACCACTGCTGTAGAGCCCAAATTCGCACTGTTCTGGCATAGCTTCCCCAGCCCTCTAGGAGTAATTCTGATGCATTGGATGACAAATAATGTATTTTTACACATGATTAAAGATATTTTTATCTTATAAATTATTATTTTTTATAATTAATGCATCAGAAATGATCCTGAATGAGTGGTTGGGGGAGCAGTACTAGAACAGTGTGAATTTTGAGCCTGCAGCGCCGCTGCAGAGCCTAAATTCGCACTGTTCTGGCATAGCTTCCCCAATCCTCTAGGAGCAATTCTGATGAATTGGATGACAAATAATGTAATTTTACACATGATTAAAGCTGTTTTTATCTTATAAACTATTGTTTCTCACAATTAGTGTACTCAACTTCATTATAAATGCATCAGAAATGATCTTGAGTGGCTAGGGGAGCAGTGCCATAATAATGCAAATTTTGAGCTTGCATCGCCCGTCTCGCTGCTGTGTGCAGAGCCTAAATTCGCATTGTTCTGGCATAGCTTCCCTAGTCCTCCAAGAGCAATTTTGATTCATTGGATGATAAACATTGTATTTTCACACATGATTAAAGGTGTTTTTATCTTGTAAACTGCTGTTTCTAACAATTAGTGTGCTCAACTTCATTATAAATGCATCAAAAAAATACATCAAAAAAATGATCCTCAGTGGCTAGGGGAGAAGTTCCAGAACAGTGCGAATTTTGACCCTACATCGTTGTTGCAGAGGTCAAATTCGCACTGTTCTAGCACAGCTTCCTCAGTCCTCCAGGAGCATTTCTGATGCCTTGGGTGACAAACTGGCACATGGTAGACACTCCATGTTAAACAAACATGATGACACCAAGACATTGTAAGAGAAACTTAAAATTTTAATTATCAGAAGGTTACAAATGTAAGCCATATAGGCTTGTTTTACAAAGGGGGGTTTGAAACAAAAGAGTTGCTTCAAAAAGAAGGTTAACATCTAAGATCTCTAGATCGTGTCTCGCTCACCTCGAATGCACCGAGCTAGTTACATGTCCTTGGCAGATATGGTAATCCTCTTTGCATCTATTGCAAGGAGGTTGGTGTCTTCAAAAAGCCCAACAAGGTAAGCCTCGGAGGCTTCTTGCAATGTTTCAAGGGCAATGTTTCAAGGGCAATTCCCTACACACGAAACTCTGTTCTATATCGTTGGAGAATATCCTTCACTGTGCGAGTGAAAGGGGCTCTTCTTATCCAGCAACTCAGTGTTCCTCTGATAAAACTTGATTTCTTGATTTATTGTGATGCTTTCAATTGAGATTGGAGAATATGGGTTTGCCAAGCTCCACTTGTAGTCAATCTTCTGCACTATCCTAACAAGCCAAGCTCTCCTTCACCAACAAATTGCATAAAAGATGATAAATCATGGAAAGGAGGGTTTACTCTTAATGGAGGGTCAATTGGATAGAGATGCCCATCAACCCAAAGATCTACATTTTTCTCCTTAACTATCCTACGAGCTTGGATAGATTGTGCATCAGTAGGATGGGTTTTTTTAGAGCTGCCATACTCTTCAGGAATACGAATGTGTAAATCAACCTTCTGTTTTCTAGCTTTACAAGGGGCTACACACACAGCTTGCAAAGGCTCCATAGCTAAGCAGAGGAAGAAGCTAAAGCAAAGAGATCCTCAGAGGGGGAGAGAGAGAGAGAGAGAGAGAGAGAGAGAGAGAGAGAGAGAGAGAGAGAGACTGTTAAAACTTTGCTATTGGAAGTTTAACACAAATCCATTTTTCTAAGTAGAAAATGATATTTTCGATATACAGATATACTAACATGGAGTTTCTCATCAATAAATTACATTTATGAGAAAATTTAAAAAATAATAATTTTTCTAAGTAGAAAATGATATTTTCGATATACAAATATACTAACATGGAGTTTCTCATCAATAAATTACATTTATGAGAAAATTTAAAAAATAATAATTTTTGGGATCCCAACAATTTCGGGATCTCATGGATGTAATGGTTCTTGACAGTTAGTTATGTTTATGGGGTTGTGGGGACCTGACAGTTAGTTATGGATGTACTGGCTCTTGACAGGCTTCTGACGTGACCCTTGAATTACAAGCTTTTTGGAGGGAAAAAATTATTTTCATCATACATATTGGTTGGGTGGTGTTTTTCCCACCTCAAAATGTAAAAAAAATAAAAAATAAAAAAATTTTACTTTTTCGGGCCCACCTAAATACGAGAATGTTTTGCTGATGTGTAAGGGAGATATGGTGGGAGTTAGAAAGGAGATTTCAAACTAACAAGAAAGATTCAATTTGTAGAGAGTGAAGATAAAAAATTCAAAAAGTAAGAGAGAAAGTATGAGAAAAGTCAAAAAGTAAGAGAGAGAGTATGAGAATATTCCCTTTAAAAAGTAAAACTAGGGGGGTATGGCTGATGTGGCAAGGCAAAAAATAGGGGTCATCATAGCCTTTGTCTCCCTTAAGCCCAACTTTTTAAGCTCTAATCCCTTAAAATTAGGAATCCTTAGGAGGCCCTTTTTGGGTCCAAAAAATTCCTAATGGATAAAGCATGGATCTACGTACTTGTAAAAAGAAATTATGAAATACAAAGTACAAATCAAGATATTCCATTTTTTAGATAAAATCCTTCTAGAATCACAAAATGATTGTTTCTTTAGTCATAAATGAATCTAGGTATTTAAGAATGTCATATCTTTTGAGATATTCCAAACCAGCTCAAATAAAAAAATAGTTTTTGAGATATTCGAGTTCTGAGCAGGTCTGGTACAATTCTTGGACAGTCAATAAAATAATAAGTGAATATATTATAAAACTAATATTTTGAGATGTACAAGATTCAAAAAGACAAGAGAGAGGAGCAATATTATAACATTATTTTTGCACTTTTCCTTGATTCATGGAAGAGAGAGAAAGCCCTAGAGGGTCAGTTTGTGAGTCCAAATTTTTCCTAATGCCTTAATCAACAAGATTTATTTGCCCAAGACAGGGACTTCGCGCCATGGCTGCAATCAACAAGCTTTACCTACCACCCAGCAACATGGAAGTTCACAGTGTGGTTGTTGACATATTGGGCAGCACCGAGCAAAAATACCGGAGCTATGAGTCAAGTGAAATGTGACCACTGCACTTTGGAAGCAAAGCACATAGGGCAAAGATTATATTGCTGCTTTCTAGAGTTTTGTAAAGCCTTTGAAACATTCCCCACCACCTCAATTGTTGACTTGCTAGAGGATCTACATGTCAATTGCTTTGAAAATGGATAAGCAAGTCACAGGTGAAGTTTGCTTAATTGAAGCACCTTCATAGGAGCAGATACATAGCACCATTGCACCTTATGATAGATGATCTCATTAATTTTAAGATGGTAGCTATAGAAGTGCTATTCAGAGGCCAAGGAGGCTCACTTCTTGCAAAGCTCATCTACTTCTCAATGTCTTCATTTTGCATGCGATTAGTATTAAGGTTTATAGCATATTTTTTGTAGCATTAAGGGCATTTGTGTGCCAAGGCCACAACCATTGGGAAGTAGCCCGCGTCGATGCGGGTTGCTTCCCAATGGTTGTGGCCTTGGCCTTCATATAGCTGGGATCTACAAAATCAAAGAGCATGCCACCATGTACACATACATTACACAAGGCTAGGGTTATGTCTCGGTGGTAGTTTTGTGGGGTGGTTCCAATTTGTGGTAAGAAAACTTCATTAATTTAATAATGTTGCATTGGAGTTTGATCACCGTCTTTGTGCAAGAGATGGGGCTGCATGGCTTCATAAGAACCAATGAAGCAACAAATGGCTTGTCTCATTCATGGTTTTAGGTTGGTAATCATGGTTGTCTTGAGCTTGGCTTATTCCCTAATGTATGCTAATTTGAAGTGTTATGCCATGAGCTTTTTTATTGTATGGATTATCTTAGGAGTTTTGATGTTCTAATTATTTTAATGCAGAAGGACTAATTTATTGTGTGTGTTTTTGTGTTCACAGGATGGAGAGCAAAACTGGTAGGAAACAAAAACAAACGGTGAAAAGAAAGAGTAATCAAGTGTTCTTGCAAACAAAGCAACAAAGAAACAGTGGAGAAAGTTAGTCCTCCAACTGTTCATGAGTTGAAAGAGGCTTCTGGAGATGGCAGTGGGATGGATGAAGTAGGGGGTGGGGGGAAGAGAAATGGCTCAAATTGCAATGGAGGGTACTCTTCAAATCATGCCATATGTGTCCACCTCTAAGAATGAGGCAGGGGCCAGTGAGGAAGGTGACATGACCATGATTTGTGCTAAGGACATCATCAGGAGGAAAAAGATTATGGGCTCTACAGTCCTTTATGTCACTTGATTTTGCATGCCAAAGTCCGTGAATTACGAGATGATGTTTCTTCTCTAAAGGAAGCCTTTCAATATGAGGGTTACATGGAGGAGAAAGGGGTTTTTATAGTTTCCTTGTGTACATCACTTGGGGAGGAGAGCATGGTCAATGATGACATTGAGCAAAGTTGGGATGAGCACTAGAGGGCTGTCAATACAGAGTTTGAAAATGAGATCGCACGTAGTGAGGAGTTGAAAATCTTATCCGGACACATGTTTTATGTTGGGAGGGAAATCATAGGACAGTGGCATGGTCATCAATCATAAAAGAGAAGTTATCTTACACAACAAAGAGTCGACATGTGAGAGTGTTTTGCATAATCATTAATCCTAGGAAAGTCAGTGAGATTGCTTTATTGATATGACTTCAAAGAATGAATATGTAAGTCTCTCGGCCTAATATTTTTTGGTTATGTAATATTTTTAGAGTTTGGTGTTTGATTGGGATGCTTGTCAAAAATTTAACCTTCCTTTTTGTTTTTATATATAGTCTCTCGGCGCATGCCCTTGTGGTGCCCTCACTTAGAGATGAGATTGTCAACACTGCAAATATTTGCTCGGCTAACTCTTAAGATTTTTTGAGAGAGCTTCCCAACTCGGATGTGAAGACAATAGATGCTATCCGTCTCGGAGAAACACCAAGGGAGTCAAGCCATGGTTCCCCTTGACACGGGGATACCTTGGAAAGCTTGTTTATAATGTAGGTTTTCATGCACATGTTGGTATCATGTAGTGTTGTGCTTTTTTAAAACTGTATATAATGTGGTTTGTGTAGGTACAATTTCAAAATGCACTAGAAAAGAGGCTTGGTCCTCTCAAAGGTCAGTTGTCCAATGAGGAGTTTGCTAAGATCGAGAAGAAAGAAATTGAAAACCTTACTTGAAAGTATTTGGACAGAATAGGCAAGGTATAGCATTGGTGTATTCATTGGCTTCTACCATGCAATGTATATCTTAAAAGTATTCGGACAGAATAGATAATGTGTAGCATTGGTGTATTCATTTTCTTCTACCCTAGAGTTGAAGATTGTTTTGGGCTTGGCAGATCTTGAATATTTTAGATCCAAAGTTGGGTGATGAATGGAAGAAGGCAGTGCTCTCTTTGAAATGGAGCAAAGATAGTTATGTTTCATTGGAGAAGCTTAATTTACTTGCTTTGTGTGATGTGAGCACGGATGTGAGGTTGCGATGGCTTTCACTTTTTGAAGCATGTAAGACTACAAAAGCTATGTTTGCTCTTCTCAAAGGCAACCACGAGTACAGAATGTGATCTTCCAACTTCAATGGCTATATGAATGGTGTCTTTTCATGAATTGTTGTTGCGTCCTGGTTTCATGTGTTTTGGTGTGGTGTCTTTAGGTGGCTCCCAAGGGAGCTCGTTCTAGACAAAATCCAAAAATAACACCATATTGGGGAATATGGGAATTTCCCACAAGTTTGGGACACGTGGTCAAAAGTTTGGATTAACCATAACTTGTACACCACTAATCCAAAATGAGCGCTTTATAGCTCTTTAGATTCCATTTTTCAAGCGCTTTCCAACGATAGGTCATATGATAGGGTTTTGAGAAACATGTTATCCATGTTCCCTTTTTTAAGTATTCAAAAATGGGAATTGGGAAATTCCCAAATTCACTAATATGGTGTTAAATGTGCTCGTGAGATTTTGGCAGACTATGTATCCATTCCGAAGGGCATTGTGTTGCCATCCAATTGTTCACTATAGGATTACTATGAGGAAGTGAAGATAGAGGCAAGGAGATCCATGTTTCCATTGGTGAGAAAGACTGAGGTGAAATCAAGAGACAAAGAGGTGCAAGCTCTAAAGAAAGTGGATATAGTGCAGATGACCGCACAGCATCTGGTGTTCAAGTACATACAACCTGGGCTTTTCACTTTGGAACCCGCTTTCTATGGCTTTGAATATTGCTTGTGTTTTGGTTGATTTTTGCAAGCAACCTACCGCATTGTATTTTCAAGACATATTTACTCTATTTTAAGGAGAGCCAACTTTTGGGTGCTATGCCTGTTTGGGCAAGGCAGTGGATCTCTTTGGCTAATACGGAAACCACCATGTATCCCTCAAAACTTCCAAACTTCCATTCCCTCAGCCATTTTGGGAGTTGGATAATTGTTCATGGTGGTTGGACATGGAGAAAGGCCACATCTTGGAACGAGAGAAAGAGGCATTCAAGACGCATTCTATGATACATTGGATGATCCCTCCTTGTCAACACAAGGCAAGTAGAGTAATTTATGGAAACTAAATGTGAAGAATGATATTTGTTCTTCCTAAGCTTGTTTGTGGGCTTGTAGGTGAAACAAAAAGAAAATGGGGAGCCAGTGTTGTTGAGCTGCATGTGGAGCATATTGATGATGACTTGCCCCCCACCAATGTGGATGAGTTGGCTCGTACTGGTGAGTGGGTGGCTTCCTCCTTTGGTGGTAAGTCTAGTGACCATTGCATCATGGTATTTTTGTGATGGTTTTCCTTTGTTTTGTGCATCTACATCTACTTTGAAGCTTCCCATTTCATTCGTTTCGTGAATATGTTAACCACCTGATCCTCTGGTGTTGACATATAGCAGATCTACATCACCTACTAAAACCTTCTTCCTCACAAAGTGATAATGCACTTCAATGTGCTTCGTTCTAGCATGGTATATTGGCTTATTGGCCAATTGTATGCTACTCATGTTGTCCAATAAATGACAACTGTCCTATCCATGGACTCACCCATATCACCAAGTGTTACATTCCCGTAACGCCACTATACGGGCGTTACCACAGGAGGGGACGGCCTCTGGCTCACCACCCAGCCATAGAGGAAGAATGAGGATTGCCCCTCATCCCCCAGGCTATATAGTGTGTGGCCTGCCGTCCACACTAGCCTGGCCGCCCATGACTCCGCATGGGCGTCCTCTCCCACTGAACCCCGGACATGGCCATCCGGTCAGCCGTCGGTCACCACAGGCATTACAGCCTACGTGACATTACCCCCCCTTAAGAAGAGTTTTCGTCCTCGAAAACAAACTGGGGAAACCTTTTGAAAATTGCACTACGGTGTTCCCAGGTAGCTACCACCTCATCCCTATCTGTCCATTTAACAAGTACCTCCTGGTACACTTTATGTCGGGTTTGTCTGTCACACGATACTCTAGAATCTTTTCAGGTTCATGTGGTATCTTTGGTGGCTCTATCAAGTCCACCAAAATCTCTGGAGAAACTGCGTTCTCTAACCCGTGAACTGATTTCTTCAGTTTACTGACATGGAAGACAGGACAGACTTGAGAACTCTCCGGTAACTCAAGTTTATATGCTACGTTCCCAATCTTCTTAAGGATTTTAAAAGGACCACAATATTTCAGAGAAAGTTTCACACTTTCCCGTTTTCATGGTTTCTAACTGCGCAGGAACCTTGAGGAATACAAAGTCACCTTCTGCAAAGGTCACCTTTCTTCGTCCTTTATCCGCATAAGTTTTAGCGCGATCCTGAGCGCTACGAATGCTCACACGTGCGGCTCTGAGCATATCATTCATATCTTCAAGGAAAACCTTGACAGATTGAATCTTCTCCTTTTCTAGGCCTACAGCCATCGGAGATCTCGGCTGGAATCCATACATTAACATGAATGGTGTAAATCCAGTCATCACTGAGTGTTTGGAGCTGTTATAGGCAAACTCCAATAAGGGCAAGTACTCTTCCCAATTAGATTGCTTCTTACTAACATAAGAACGCAACATATCCTCTAGAATTTGGTTAACTCTTTCAATTTGACCATCAGACTCCGGATGATCTGCCGTACTCATACTCAGAGTAGTATCCAACTTTTTGAAGATTTTCCTCCAAAAATGACTGTTGAACTTTCTATCTCTATCCGACACTATATCTGCGGGCAAGCCATATAGCTTGTAGAGATATTCAATAAAGAGTTTTGCCAACTCTGGCGTTTTTACAGTTTTCTCGTGGTAATAAACTTTGCCAGTTTAGTTAACCTGTCCACTACCACCCACTCTGAGTCATTCCCTCGACTCGTCTTGGGTAAACCGGTAATGAAATCCATGGAAATGCTTTCCCATTTCCCTTGAGGAATCTCCAGCGGCGGATGGAGTAGTCCTCCAACCTTAAGACGTTCATGTTTATTAACCTGGCATTTACTGCATTTCAGCACATAAGTCTAGACGTTCTTAAACAAACTAGGCCAATAAAACTGTCTTTTTACTAGTGCATAGGTCTTCTGAATCCCACGATGACCCGCACTTGGACTATCATAACTTTCTTTACTAATTTGGACCCGAACGTCACCAATAGTTGGTACACATACTCTACCCTTGTAAAGTAAGTACCCATTTGTCTCAATAGAGTAATTAGCATAATTCTCCCATGTGTCCGGTCGAGCTCGACCGCCGCTATACGGGCAATCCGACGTGCCTTCGTCCTTGAAAACAAACTGGGGAAGTCATTGGTAAGCAAATGTCTAGTAGTACTCACGCAAGCAGTGATTTGGTATTTCAACCAAAACCCCAAGGCAAATTTCATGCCTTGATTTTGCATCATGTCATTAGCACAGAAGCTAATGTACTGGAGAGCACTCTAGTAGCGCAAGTTCTCAGACTATGCTACTAGATATTTGTAGACTACGCTACCATGTTGCATCACCAACTTGTTAAAACTTCTCCTTGGAAAGCTCTACGGCCATAGGAGAAATAAACTAGAGCCAATCTAATCATGCATCACAAGGATTAGTTCCAAAGTTGAGAGATACTTTCTCTCTTAGAGTAACATCTTTGCACAAGCATATGCTCTAGAATCTTGTTGAGTTTCTAACTACCATCAATCTACGGATGGTTAAACTCCACTCTAACTCAGAGTAAATGTAAGTTTTGAAAATTTCCCTTCAAATATAACAATCAAACTTCCTATCTCTTATGCCATACTATATATGCGGGCAGACCATATAGTATGTGGAGATGTTTGATAAAGATTCTTGCACCACTACGGGTGTCTGGAGTTACATCCAATCACTTACAACTCTTTGTTGCTATTACCAGACACATCCTTTCAAGTATTGTCTGGACTCACACAACTATTCGAGTTTATGTGATATTTGAGGATATCCCTCCTTTCCCTCAAGAAAGGTTTTTGTCTGGACTCACACAACTATTCGAGTTTATGTGATATTTGAGGATATCCCTCCTTTCCCTCAAGAAAGGTTTTTGTCCTCAAAAACTCTACTCTCAAGCGGACTACGCGCTAGTGTCATAGGTCCAAGAACAAATGTAGACCGTGTTTAATATCATATGTTATATTCTTGAGTCCTCCCAAGAAACTTTTAAACATCTTGCAACGAAGATGTGGTATAGTGTCTACGCACATATGGTGGTCCATTTGATAAACTGCTTTGCAACAGATCAGTGGTTTCACTCTTGTAACAAAGTGCTTCATTGTTGCATATTATTACCCTTCATAAGCGGTTACACACTTAAGAATCATTTGGGTGGGTTGTACCATCTATCAAGAAAAATTCTAAACTACTAATAACCACATTATCAATCCACAGATAATGACTGAGCTTGCTCTGCGAAGCCATAGGTTGCTAGATAATTGATGGTAATTACACAAGTCCAATGTCTCATTACATCATACATTCAATATAAATGCAAACATCACAGTACTTCGTGATGATGAACTTAGGAATTTCATCCTATCCCTGTTTGGTGTTGGTATGAAGTATAACTATGAGAACATTGTTTGCTGCCTCCTCATTATAGCGGCAAAGCTACCTACCCATCAGGTGGCAATCTACCTACCCATCACAGGTGGCAATCTACCTCCTCATTATAGCGGCAAAGCTACCTACCCATCACAGGTGGCAATCTCTACCAAGCTATAACCAATGACAAGCAAATAAACGAGTACTCTTGTAAGAACTTCATAACCATATCTCACACCAAACTCATAATCACTACGGATTAAATGCCAGGGCTTGCAAAATTGAATGTTGTCTGATAGGTAGAGGGGATCATCAAACTACGGATGACCTTGACAACTCACTAGGACTAGTGATGTGTAACTTTTAAGTTACTCCACTCTCCTTGCTTATTCCATACCATCGAACAAATCGGTCCCTCGATTTGAGCAACGTCAACATATTTATGAGTACCTTGATACTCATGGATTGTGGTTCGGTAATTTAAAATGTTGATCTAGAGTATCTTTCACTCGAGGATCTTAATTTTATTAGCAGCTATGTATTAGTAGTGAGTAACTACGTACCCACTATCATCACACTAGTAGCTCCATACTAGTCTATGAGTAACTCCGTACCCAATGGCGTACCTCCCCCGAGTGGGAGTACCATATACAGCCATCTATAACAAGATGCTTAAGTCACTTGCTGCTAAGAAGTGACTACACAAATTGACCCCTCCATTGCACATTGCAGTACAATCTCTGGTATTACAACACGAATTTTTGGACGTCCTTATCATAGAGGTCAACTTAAAAACTAGTGCATAGGTCTTGTGGAGTCTCGGCTAACCTAACCACACCACTGGTGACTTCCTACAAAAATGTGGCGCCGAAGTCACCACCTATGTACTTTAACTCCGTAAAGTACATGGTCTTCATCTATCATCTATGGAAAGTTGTAAAACATTCCTGCGATGGATTTTTATCACCCTAAAATTATTGTGCACTATTTTAGTGTGAAGAGCTTTTTTCTTGGGTACCATGGTTCACCCCAAGCTCATCTTTTGCTAAATTCTCCGATTTAACAAAAGATATGTCTGCCTCCGAACACTCTAGTTCAGCCCCAGACTTTGAGTCTACTTCTTAACACTCCGATTAAGTCAAAACTCACCAGATACAGTAGGATTTACCACTAAGCTCTTTGGCTTAGCCTCCTATCCTAACTCAGCCCGAGTTTATGTACATTACATATGTCGGATCCAATACTAACAACAACCAGGCTCATCTGGAGTGAGATACTACTCACTATTGCCATGTAAAACCTTATTAAATCCTAGAAATGCTCCTCATTCCCTAGGGGTCATACGACTTATAGGGTTTACACACACATGAACTTTGTAAGCAAAATAGCATGTCCTGCAATATTACAATTGCTTATGTAGGAAAGTAATATATTTCCCCAAATTCGTATGGTAGCAACTAAAATGTGCTCACAATCGCACACTTATGTTGAACATAGGCAAGACTACGCTTACAAAATGCTATAGGGCGTCCCCCATGCATGAAACTGTCCAACCAAACTAGTCTTACTGCTAACCTCTAGATTTAGATCACTCCGGAACTAAATCACTCTGTTAGCACTAGTACACCATCTTGGTCTTGCTACCTAGAGCTTCTCCAAACTCTGTAATTGGGTTTTATCCCAACTTATGGCTATTTTTGGTAATTTTCAAAGTTCAAATTTTATCTTGCACACTTTATCACTGCAGACAAGTGTACATACAGACCTGCCAAAGAGTCAAGTTACATGCACAAGCCTTGGCGTCCCATTCCACCAAGACTACAATCGATTCCGTGAGAATTTGATGTCCCATACCATCAAATTACCACCAAACCAATTGATGTGACATATAAAAAGGCTCTTTCCCCCCTTGAAAGATCACCACCTACTCTCGAGCAGTGGGATGTCGACGCATGGCAATAAAAAGAAGAGAAAACCATGCTAGTAAGTTTAAGAACAATTCTCTTCGTCGATCAACTTCTGTAAGGGCATTGAGCATTACATCTCAAGACTATACCCCTTCAGATTTACCTTTGCTTTCTACAAATCAATCCTAAATCTGCTATTATTATCTAGGCGTATGCTAATCCCTCAAATTAGTACTCCTAGATAAACCATTCAATTGAGTACTGCTAGCAGCACTACTAGCTCCTTTATCCCAAGTAATACACACCTTAGGGATTACTTTGACAAGGCAATTTCGTGACTAAATCAAACTAGTCACTAATCTCTAGGCCCAAGTAGTGACACTATTTTGTTACTACCAACAAGGGTTCGCTTGCCTCTACGGGCCAAGGCTCTCTTGTTGCTACAAACAGTAAGCAACTTGTTTGGACACACAAGGCATAACCACATCAAAACTACGCTTGTACATGGTTCTCATTTGCCAAAGTTTATCACAATCTTCTAGCAACTGTTAAAAGATTGTGAAGGGTTATGAGCACTACGGCTCAATTAGGTTTACCTTGATTTCTCGTGATAAGCACTTCGTCTAATTTGGGCACAACTGACGCCATTGCCGGTCCTCTTAGCCCAAGTAAAATACACATTGAGTTTTAGATTTACACTATAGCCAAACTACGTGACTTTGATGGTCAATACTAAGTCTATGCTCAGCTTAAATTTAGTCTCTCTGAACCAAATGTGTGATCACCACATGTGCTACGCTCAATTCACTTCGAACTAGGACCAAGTCACTCCGGACTAGACCTGAGTGGTGACACTGAGAGAAGGTGTGTCTACAGAAGAACACATTTGTTTGTCACTACAAAACAAACACAAATTTGTCCGAACAAAAACTTTGACTCTAGCAAGATGACGTTCGCAAAAGTGTAAATTGAAATCTGGCGAGGCTTCGCTCCCAGAGTCTTCATAACAAAAATAAAAATGATTGAGAGGCTGTGCCTTGCCGGGATTATTTCTTGCGGGGATGATCTTTCCTCCCCATCCGAGAGAGAGGGTTTGCTTGAATTGAGTTTTATTTTTAATTTCATTAAAAATGAATAATGAAATATGTATTAAAAAATAAATATTTTTTTCTTCTTTTTTTCTTTTTTTCTTCTCCTCTCGCTGGTGGCCGCTGATGGCTGGCTGGCTCCCTGGCTTGGCTGGCGTTGTGGCTACTTTGGCCGCCGCCGCCGTTGGCTGGCCGCCTAGGCACAAGTCGCCCCCAACGCCGACGTGAGCTTCCCAGACGACGTTCACCTCCACACGCTTGCCGGCGCCGCCTGGCATTGCGGGTCATTCAAGCCTTGTACAGCCATTCATAGCTTTTTTTCAACGCCGTTCCTCCTGGGCTTTTCGTCCTGGGCTGCTCTTCATTCAAGCCTTGTACAGCTATTCACAGCTTTTTTTTCAACGCCGTTCGTGGGCTTTTCATCCTGGGCTGCTCTTCGCCTTTCCAAGGCAAGCCCCCCCCAGGCTCTTCAACGCGGCCATGGGGCTGGTGGGGCTGGTCTTCGCAGAGTGGGGCTGTTGCTTCGCCCCCCCCACACACAGTCGTGCGCATACAATTTCAATATTTCTCGTGGGGCTGGTCTTCACCCCCCCACCTCTACACACAGGGTTCAACGAGTTCTTTCGCAACCATTCAACACAGAGAAAAAACCAAAACAAAACGAAAATTGCTTTGCTTACCTGCGTGGAGACTTGCTGTGTGTGACGGGGAGAGAGAGAGAGAGAGAGAGAGTGAGAGAATTCTTCCCTTCCATTCTTCCTTGGCCGCCTCCCTCCACACACTCCATTGGAGATAAGGATAAGGAGATGAATGGTTGAAACCCATCGAGTGGGCTCCGGTCCCCCGGTCACGCGCGGACTCTGACGATCCCATCGAACCACGCTCTGATATACCAGTGTTACATTCTTGTAACGCCGCTACGGGCGTTACCACAGGAGGGGACGGCCTCTGGCTCACCACCCAGCCATAGAGGAAGAATGAGGATTGCCCCTCATCCCCCAGGCTATATAGTGTGTGGCCTGCCGTCCACACTAGCCTGGCCGCCCATGACTGCGCATGGGCGTCCTTTCCCACTGAACCCCGGACATGGCCATCCGGTCAGCCGTCGGTCACCACAGGCATTACAGCCTACGTGACACCAAGTAGCTTTTGAAACCAAGCTACCTCACAAGCTGCCATAGCAACACCCCTGTACTATGCCTCTATACTCAACAAAGCAACTGTTGGCTACTCAACCATGGCTATTCTTCAGAATGGGGACTGGAGGTAGCCAATGCCTGAAGCATTGATAATTGAGAATTTGATCAATGGGAGTCCCCACATCCTAGTTTAGATACCAAACATGGTTTGTAACAATACTGACAACTTCATGTAGGTCTATAGCACTATATGAATAGCATAAATTATATTGTTGGATCATTATTTCACCCCAATTTATATTTTGACTAAAAAGCTAATCATATGGGCTACTAACTCCATCACTCAAAGGTGGTCGATTGACATACTAGCTCAACCTGCAAAGGACTTTATGTGAAGGTCTGGTATTCCCTCATCAGATCATTCAATAATTGTGAAAGAAAATAAAGATTTGCTTTTTCTCATCTTTTGTATAAGTTATGTATAAATATGTGTTTGATCCTCTTGTGCATTTATGAGTTATGATGTTACACCATACATTATGTTTTCTTACATTGCATCAAGGCCTAGGCTTTGAACCTGAATGCTTTCCTAGTTACCCTAGGGTCAATTTAAAGAAATGGCCAACTCAATGACAACTCTAGACAATGTTCCCGAGAAATTGTGTTTATATCCGTTACATTTGAGATCGAGGAAAGTAGGAGTGGTCAATTCAAAAAGACCATTCTAAATGTACCTTGCCCATAGTAAAATCTAGAAGATACATCTTTCCATACAATTGAAAGCATCATAGTTAGGTGTAATTTGTGAAGCACTACCAAACTTTTTGAGCCTTTAACCCCTCTTTTCATACATGTCTCATCTCCTTGGACCAAATGCCTTGTGTAACCTATTTTAATGCAATGCAATACAATACAATAGTGACATAGAGTGTTTATTTGGTTTTAAGGATAACCCTACATGTATGGCTTCCTTGCTTGTTTATTCTTGCCTCTTGCTTGCCTCCTTAGCTCTCACACAAACCGGAGCTCTAATACCATAAAGAGAATGCGGGGGAGAGGAAGAGCTTGAGTTCCTTGTAAGAAAACCTACACACACAAGTGAGAGCAAGACACAAGAGAGAGAGAGATGGCTGAATTTTCTTCTATCTTCTTCTCTTCTCTACAACCATATAACTAAAAAGATAAGAGTACATAGTATAAGGAAAAGTACTCTCCTACAATAACATACAATGGTCATTCTATAGTGTGAACTCAACTATATGAGCTCGAGCTATAACTATGTCATAACTCTACCACTCCAAAGTGGCTGTCACACTGCTTATTATCCACCATAATCTCACCAACCATGCTAGTGGCATAAGTGTGAAATCTATCACCTAAGCATGTCATCAATCTCCACAGCACTAGTTAAGCTCGATATCTCAAGAGATGATGGATGCTCGTGCTACTCGGCTATTCTTCATAATGGAGACCGAAGCTAGCCAATACCTGAAGCATTGATATCTGAGAGTTCGATCGATTGGAGTCCCCATATCCTAGTTTAGATACCAAACATGGTTTGTAACAATACTGACAACTTGAAGTAGGTCTCGGTAGCACTATATGGATAGCATTGATATCTAAGAGTTTGATCAATGGGAATCCCCACATCCTAGTTTAGATACCAAACATGAATAAAAAGCTAATCATATGGACTACTAACTCTATCACTCAAAGGTGGTCGATTGACATACTAGCTCAACCTGCAAGGACTTTATGTGAAGGTCCGGTATTCCCTCATCAGATCATTCAATAATCGTGAAAGAAAATAAAGATTTGTTTTTTCTCATCATTTGTATAAGTTATGCATAAATATGTGTTTGATCCTCTTGTGCATTTATGAGTTATGATGTTACACCATACATTATGTTTTCTTACATTGCATCAAGGCCTAGGCTTTGAACCTGAATGCTTTCCTAGTTACCCTAGGGTCAATTTAAAGAAATGGCCAACTCAATGACAATTCTAGACAATGTTCCCGAGAAATTGTGTTTATATCCGTTACATTTGACATCGAGGAAAGTAGGAGTGGTCGATTCAAAAAGACCATTCTAAATGTACCTTGCCCATAGTAAATCTAGAAGGTACATCTTTCCATACAATTGAAAGCATCATAGTTAGGTGTAATTTGTGAAGCACTACCAAACTTTTTGAGCCTTTAACCGCTCCTTGCATACATGTCTCATCTCCTTGGACCAAATGCCTTGTGTAACCTATTTCAGTGCGATGCAATACAATACAATAGTGACATAGAGTGTTTATTTGGTTTTAAGATAACCCTGCATTTATGGCTTCCTTGCTTGTTTTTTCTTGCCTCTTGCTTGCCTCCTTAGCTCTCACACAAACCGGAGCTCTAATACCATAAAGAGAATGCGGGGGAGAGGGAGAGCTTGAGTTCCTTGTAAGAAAACATACACACACACACACACACACAAGTGAGAGCAAGACACAAGAGAGAGATGGATGGCTAAATTTTCTTCTATCTTCTTCTCTTCTCTACAACCATATAACTAAAAAGATAAGAGTACATAGTATAAGGAAAATTACTCTCCTACAATAACATACAATGTTCATTCTATAGTCTAAACTCAACTATATGTGCTGGCGCTATAACTATGTCATAACTCTACCACTCCAAAGTGGATGTCACACTGCTTGTTATCCACCATAATCTCACCAACCATGCTAGTGGCATAAGTGTGAAAGCTATCACCTAAGCATGTCATCAATGTCCACAGCACTAGTTAACCTCGATATCTCAAGAGATGATGGGTGCTCGAGCTACTCGGCTATTCTTCATAATGGAGACTGAAGCTAACCAATACCTGAAGCATTGATATCTGAGAGTTTGATCAATTGGAGTCCCCATATCCTAGTTTAGATACCAAACATGGTTTGTAACAATAGTGACAACTTGAAGTAGGTCTCGGTAGCACTATATGGATAGCATATACTGTTTATCATTATTTCACCTCACAATACAATATGAGGATGGAGCATTGATATCTGAGAGTTTGATCAATGGGAATCCCCACATCCTAGTTTAGATACCAAACATGACTAAGAAGCTAATCATATGGGCTACTAACTCCATCACTGAAAGGTGGTTGATTGACATACTAGCTCAACCTGCGAGGACTTTATGTGAAGGTTCAATATTCCCTCATTCTTCCCTTGGATCATTCAATAATCGTGAAAGCAAATAAAGCTTTGTTTTTCCTCAACTTTTGTATTAGTTGTGCATAAATGTGTTTGATCCTCATTATCCAATTATGAGTTATGATTTTACATCATACATTATGTTTTCTTACATTGCATCAAGGCCTAGGCTTTGAACCCGAATGCTTTACTAGTTACCCTAGGATCAATTTAAAGAAATGGCCAAATCAATGACAACTCTAGCCAATGTTCCTGAGAAATTGTGTTTATATCCATTACATTCCATTTGGCATAGAGGAAAGTAGGAGTGGTGGAGTCAAAAAGACCACTGTAACTGTAAATGTACCTTACTTATAATAAAACCTAGAAGGTTCTTCTTTCCATACAATTGAAAGCATCATAGTTAGGTGTAATTTGTGAAGCACTACCAAACCTTTTTTAGCCTTTAACCCCTCCATGAATACATGTCTCATCTCCTTGAGCTAAATGCCTTGTGTATAACCTATTTCAATGCAATGCAATACAATACAATACGATAGTGACATATAAAGTGTTTATTTGGTTTTAAGGATAACTCTACGTGCATTTTCTGTTTGATTGATTTGAGAGAGAGAAAGAGAGAGAACTTGTGTGTGCTCATTTTCATTTGAATTGAAGAAAACAAAGAGCTAAAGCTACAATTACAATGTAACATGGATGTCGAATTAAGCTTAGGTAAAAATAAATTAATGCTAATTACAAGTACACAACAATAGAGAAGACAAGACAATACTTAAATTGTTGCATACTACCAAAACATGAATACATACAATGTCGATTATATTACAAATGCAAATCAAACCCCTAAACCCACTATGCAAACTCTGCCACTATCCATGAACTAAACTGATGCGTTGTCTTCCACTCACTCATGAGAAGAAACACTCATGGAAGAGGCAACCACCCTAGACTGACCCCCTACTTGCCCTTATATAGGTTATGGCCCATGGGATTGGCTGGTTAGATTGCAGGTTCTGACAATCAACCAATTGGACTGGTCCACAACCCAATAAAGTATTGACTTCACTACAATTGGAACTATGACCACTTCCTTGAACACTTCCTCTAATGTGGCCTTTGAAGCCAAAACTCGCTCATGACTAAATGACACATCATGAATCACGAGGGATCTATGGTTGGAAAGAGGCATCGTGATCGAGATTTAATCAACACCATTGGATTCCCAAGTGAACTACAAGCGAACTGCAAGCAAACTCGAGAGTAAACTAGGGGTAAACTAGGGAAACTTTTTTCGGCAAAAAAATGAACTAGGTAAACATTTTATGGTTAGAAAGAGAACTAGGGACCAAAACATCAAGATTTAAATTTAAAAACACACTCCTGCTGGAAAGTATAGCATAGTGGTTAGACATTGAACGCTTGAGTGAATGGTTCCAAGTTCGAATCCTCCTTTGCATGGAGCTTGATTCTAAGTCCCAAAAATCCCCATGATATACCTTGAGTTCACCCCTAGTTCACCCTGAGTTCACCGGTAATCCAACGGTCTAGATTAGGCAAGACCATGATGCCTCTTTTCAACCTTAGATCCCTCCTGATTCATAATCTATCATTTAGTCCCGTGGCCAAAACTCTCGGTGTTTCCACCATCTCGGATAGCTCTCAAACGTGACACTAATTCTAGAACTGGTGTTGGCTCTACAATCTCATGTAATTGCACCTCATTGTTGGGTTCCTGGAGCTTCTGACTGACCCTTGCAATGTCACTTGTATCCCATGGAATTTGGCCTTCAGCTGTGGTGCTTTCACCAACTTCACACGCTATTTCATCGCCTAGACTTCAACTTTTGAAACTACAAGCAAGTTTCCTAGCTGCTCAAGGCATGTAGCTCAATGTGCTTTCTATACTTGCTTTGTATCGTGCTTCACACTCAAGAAATACCCAATTCCCGTGCTCTAAATTCTGATTTCTGAAGCTCCTTAAGCTTGTCAGACTTCAACTTTTTACGCTTCTTGCATATGTTTTGTAATCCATAAAGAGCAGTCCCCTGCCTTCAACCTGGACTCTGATTGCATGAAAACTAACGCTAGTGCATTGACATACGTAACTATGCATGTATTAACCCTACTTGTGCTAGACTGCCTGCAAGCACTGACTGATGCAAAAACCTCAGACTTTCTAATAGGCTGACCTGACCCTCTTATAGTAATGTGACATAGGCCCATGTTCCCATAACTACACATGAATTAACCTTACTTGTCCTAGACTGCCTGCAAGCCCTAACGCACACATGCCGATGCAAAAACCTGAGACTTTCTAATAGGCTGACCTGACCCTCTGATATTAATATGTCATAAGCCCATGTTCCCAGTAACTCATAGTAAAGCATGCAGCAAAGTTTACCACTAGATTCTGAATTCCAACGGTCTCGAGCCATCTCAGGAAAGAAAAAAATGTCATCAACGTTGTATTTGACCCTCAAATTATGACTCTGGTTTACCCAAATTCCTGGCTGTCTGTATAATTTGAACCATCTTAATAAAGCAAGGTTGTAATCAGATTTCTGTTGCAAGAGCATTTGACTTAGAATAGTGATAAGAGTCTAAACACCTTTACTGCTTGTAACCCCTACATGCACTTGAAAAAGGGTAGACTGCACTTAGCATGCTTGCCTCGCATTCACAAGCGACAGAACCATCAAGCAAGACTGTAACCATGAACACTTACAAAAGAATAAACTCTTTAGTCATTTAAACATGCAAGACACTATCAAACAAAGACTGTAGCCATGATGCGATCTGAAGGGAAAGATCTAGCTTTACACACACAACATCAAGCAAAGCTTCCTATCTCTCACCAAACCACCCTTTGAAAGACAAGAGAAGATATTAAATGTGCATGACAAGAGCCACAATCTCCTATTTTCTTCAAAAATGCCAAATGTCCTTACAAGGAATGTCTATGCACAACTCACAAGCCCTACACGCACACCGGTAACCATAGATTGTGAACCAAGTGCTAAAGGCAACAAGCTAACGCCATCCACCAACATCACTAAACAATGCAAACATTTTATTTTTCACGTGGCACCACCATCATATGTGCAAGGTTTCACACTTCAACTAGAAACACAATAATAATACAACATACACAAACAACCCCAGAGAGAAACATAATAAACTTCCAGTCAAGAAGTTTTACACAATGTGCACTGTAAATATAATTATGGACATGCAGAAATTGGATCTAATGCACAAGCAAGAAAAAAAAATCCCTGCCGAAGTGCTAGGCCTTAAGATCGCAATAAAGAGAATATCGGATGAATTCCATCCACAGACACACCGTCAAATGCACCTGAGTATACTTAGAACGTAGATCCATTCCAACCATAATCTGAGCCCTGAAGTCATCAGAAAATAAATCGACATGAGTTCCCATGTTAATACACCATTATTACTGATAATTTGAGGTTAATCTTGCCTTATAATCTAGCAAGATGTGAATTCTTATTTTCTGGGATATACAAAGCCAGTATAATTGAGAAAAACCACTAAGATCATAGCAGTACTGTTAAAATCTGACGTGAAAAGAATGGTCTAAGAAGTTATTGAGCTGCTAAGAGCATTTTATTGCTGCAAAAACCACTAGTTTTTACATGAAAACCATGGAAGCACCGCTGATACTTGTGACACCCTCATGCAACCAACCACACATCCAGAGTTTATACCCACAGCCAATCCATGCCAAATATATGTAAGAACAAACATAAACATTGCATGTGTGGACAATGCAAACCTACATGTAAAACAACTCAATCCACCTGTGCACGCAAATTAAATGAACTCTGACCATGTTTTGCCTTACCTTGACATCGGAGAATTTCAAGTAGAAGCGAGATTTGGGCACCGACAGCTTCGATTCCAAAATAGCTGCAATGGCTGCACTGACAGACTTGTTGACGGATGGCGAGAGGCCACCAATGGAAACAAGCTCCCCATAGGCAGCTGGCTCTTCACTTCCACCAAAGGAAATGGGTACTCCCCCTCGTAGGAGCACCATCACATACTGTACACATCATTCCAGCATTCAGAAATATTGAAAACAGGCATCTGAATTGTGTGCATAATGCAGAACCAACTTAACTTAATGGCATTCTAAGGGCCACATCTGGAGCTCGTATGATGGGATGCAAACCATCTTAATTTTGAAACCCTCGCTAGGGCAAGAATAACAGACTGATGTACATTAAGATGTCTAAAGGCCCTAATAACTGACAAGATGTGTGTCCAGAATGCAGACAAACCCTAATCCTAAACGTGACCAGACTGCAGGCAGGTTGCTAGAAAAAACAGTCCCGATTAGCTACAAACATCAGTGCGCAGAAACCCTAATTGTTTCAAAGATTAGAAACCCTAACTAAACTCTAGGAAGAAGCCCTAACAGGCATAAAAAGGTGCGGCCATAATAAACCCTACTCTCTGACACAGACAAATGCAGCCACAACCCGTTACTGAATACTTGTAAACAAACAGCAGAGATCGTATCGCAGAAAAAATCTAAAAACGAAAAAAAAAACCTGTAACAGACATTGAAGGAAACCCTAAGGCAGGTGTGTTTTGCTTTTTATCTCCGTTACCTGTTCTGGTTTTCCCACTGTCTTGGCCACAGCTTTGCTAGCGTCCTTGAGAATGTCGGAGGTGGATACACCGTCCAAAGGGACGTTGGTGCTGATGTTCAAGGTAGGCATCTTTGCTAAGATCGTGTGTGTATGACAGAGCGACTATGAGAGTGTGTGAGAGAAGGGCTTGGATTTTTCTCTCTTGTAGTAGGTATGCGAAAAACAAAGCTGCATTTGTAGCAAAGGAAAGAAATTTCTAGAATCGGTTGAAGAAGAGAAGAATTTTCTATAAAATTGGTTATCCAAATTTAGGAGAAATGACTTAAGGGTTTGTGTGTGCGCGCGAGCGCACACATGTGCACGTGTGTATGTGTGTAGACTTGTGCATGCATGCATGCACACGTGTGTGTAGCTTTTGCATGTATGCATGTATGTGTAGTGTGTGTGTGTGTGTGTGTGTGTGAGGGACTGAGAGAAAGAGGGAGATTCATAAATAGAGACATCCTTATTATACTCATTTTTTTCGTCAAAAAACAAACAAGATGTGACTTCATAATTTCGTATAAATATTTTTTTGGAAATTCATGTTGTAGAAAATGTGTAGAATGCTTTGTTAGGACATCTAACGTGTTTTGATAAAATTTTGTGTTGCAAGAATTGTTTTGGTTTTGGTCATTTTCAGGTAGTTACCATTTCGTGGAAAAGTTTTGATTATGTTAGAGGTAGAATTAGGAGAAGTTTTGTATGAGAGTTTTTCTATTTTATACAAAGAACACCTTTGCTCGAGTGAAACTTTTGTGATTTGCATGATTTCACATCCATTTGTGACTCCAAAAAAAGTGGTCTTTGAGTGGTTTTGTACTAAAAATGTACCTAGGTTTTCGTGTCGAGATATAGGAGGTCCTAAACGGAGGTCAAGGACAAAGATTTAGCCTCGAACGAATAAATACAAAGTCGAGGAGGAGGATGGAATGTTCAAGATGTGCTATTGAGCATTCTCATCAGGTCACCGAGGTGCGAGTGGCACACCATGGAAAAGGGTTGTTTCCCAGTGTTTTTTTTAACATAATCTCATGGGAATGATGATCCCGTGGGCTTCCCGAACACGCTTTTTTTTTCCAAAAAAAAAGGGAGCTACATCGCTAAAAATATGGCACGCGGTTCGAGAAAGCTCTAGAAAGGGCTACTCAGAAAATCAAAAAAGAAGAAGAAGATTGAAGATTGAGAGTGCGTGTGAGAGTGTGAGTGCGAGTTTTTCATGAGAGTGAGAGTGCAAGTGAGATAGCTCGGGGGTGGTCGAGTGGTCTTCGAACTCTTTCCTCCAAGAGTGCTGCATATCAAATTGTTGTAAGATTTCTTGATTATATACAGAATTGTTCTCTTTTTGCCTCAAAAATTTGTGCAAATTCTATTTTCTTGAATTATATTGTGATTATTGAGCCGAAGCCTCACAAGTGGTATCAGAGCATCGCATCCTTAATCGTGCTTGAAAGATGGTTGATAATAACGTAATTCAGCAAAGGTTGGCCGAGCAAGCTCAGCTTATTGAACAATTGACCACAGAATTAAACAAAGCTAAAGGAGAAACAGTAGCCGGCCCTTCAAATCAAGAACGAGAGTGATTCGGGTGCTCCAAGGATTTATGCAGAGATTCCTCCCGATGTTAATCGTGAACCAAAAAATCGAAAAAGAGCTAAAGCACAGGAAGATGTGGCCAAATCTGCCCTAAAGTAGGTTTTCAAGAAAGCAAAACTCTCGGAATTTGATGGTGAAAAGAAGACAAGAGAAGATCTTGAGGCTTGGCTTGAAGAATTGGAGGATTTCTTTGCCCTTCGAGAATTCGGTGAGGAGGGAAAGGCTAAAATTGCCTCACTGCAATTGCGCGGTGTCGCAAAATTATGGTGGAGGGCCCATGTACAGATTCGAGAGAAACCAAACGAACCAATTACCTTGGCTGAATTTCGAGCTATTATAGAAAAGGGATATTATTCTCCTCATTACTATATGGAAAAGAAGATGGAATTTTACAATTTCAATTTGGTCCAAGAGGGAAAACATGATCTTTCTATTGATGTACAAGGAGAAATTCCTTCGTTTGCACAAGTATGCACCTGAAGTCTCGAGTGAGGCTCTTACTCACAAATTTGTAGAGGGCTTAAAAGAGGACCTCCTCTACATGATGAAGGGAACAGGATCGCAGGATTTCTTAGATGTTGTATCCAAAGTTAAGAATTTTGAAAGGATGGAAGCATACAATCAATGAAAGGCTACAAAATAAAGGTTAATTTTGGCTGGCCATCATCCTCAAGGTTTTCAAAACTCAGGTATTCCACGTAGATATGAATTTTCTAACGATTCCAAGTTTCAAGGAGGGCGTAATATGCAACAAAAAGATGGAAATTATGATAGTGGAAAAAACCAAGGATCTGTGCCCTATAATCAGTGGGGTAGGCAGAATCCAAATTTCCAAAATTCTAGAAATCAGAATCAGTCCAATAATCAGAATGTTGGGAATTAGAAGAACCAGAAACCAGCAACATGGCAGAATGATCCCCAATTCATTGACGAACAAGGAGGCTCGGGTTGTGTTTTAAATGTGGGGAGCAGGGACATCGCACATTTGAGTGCCCAAACAAAGCTAATTTTAATTTCGAGACTACACCAAAGATGCAAGCGAAGTTGACTGAGATGGACAATCGAGGAAGCGGGGGAACAAGGTGAGTTGCCTAAATCTATAATGAAATGTATGGTTTCTTATGCACATGCTTCAGTGATAAGAGTAAAAGGAAAGATTAACAATTGGGATGTTCATTTTTTAGTTGACTTAGGTAGCACTCATTGTTTTATTTCTCAAAAACTTGTGAAATCACAACACTTAAGATTAAGAAATCAAGTAAAGAGGCCCGTCCAACTTGCCAATGAAAAAACTCACTACACCCATGGGTTTTTGGAAAACTTATCTTTCACCTTAGCAGGAACAAAGTGTAAGGGAGATTTCTATGCCATTGAGATGGGTAAGTGTGATGCAATATTTGGGATGGATTGGCTAATCTCCAACAAAGCTCACATTAATTGTGTGGATAGGATTGTGAGTTTTGCTAGTGAGGAGGGAGAAACCCAAGTTATTCAAGGGGAGGAGAGGAATAGTGAGGCCTTTCTAATTTCAACCATGAAACTTTTGAGAGGGATTAGGCAAGAGTATGAGACATTCTTAATCTTTGCCAACGAGCATAAGGAAGAGACAGATAAGGAAGACCATCCCGATTATGTGAAGAAACTCCTCGATGAATATCGTGATGTTTTTTCGGATGACCTACTTGCTGGGATGCCTTCTTCTAGAGACTTGCTGGGATGCCTTCTTCTAGAGACTTAGATCATGCCATAGAGGTAGAACTAGGAACCCAACCTTACTCTAGGGCACCCTATAGGTTTAATGTGGATGAGTTGAGAGAGCTGAAGCTTTAGTTGGATGACTTGAGGCAAAAGGGTTTCATCAGACCTAGTGTTTCTCCTATGGGTAGTCCAATTTTGTTTCGAAGGAAAAAGGATGGGACATATAGACTTTACATTGACTATAGAGGGTTGAATAGGCAAACCATTAAGAGTAAGTACCCTTTACCTCACATAGATGAGTTGTTGAGTCAACTAAGTGGGTCCTCTTTCTTTACCAAGATTAACTTGTGATCTGGATACCACCAAATTCGCATCAGAGAAGCGAGCATTCCTAAGACTGCATTTAGGACACGATATGGGTATTATGAGTTCGATGTTCTTCCTTTCAGATTGACTAATGCACTTACTACTTTCATGTGTTTGATGAATAATGTGTTTCGTGAATATTTGGATGATTTCATTCTTGTATTCTTAGATGTTATTTTTTGTGTATTCAAAGAATGTAAAAGATCATGAAATTCATCTTAGGAAAACACTTCAAAAGTTGCGGGATCACAAGTTGTATGGAAAGATGAGCAAGTTTTTCTTTGCAAAGGACAAGATTGTGTATTTAGGCTATGTCATTTCTAAGGAGGGTATCCACATAGATCCCGAGAGAAGATTAAAGTGATTATGGAATGACCTAGACCCAGGTGTGTGACAGATGTGAGGAGCTTCATAGGATTGGCACAATTCGAGAGAAAACACATTAGAGACTTTTCTAAGATAGCTTCTCCATTGACCGATCTCACCAAACAAGAAAAAAAGTTCAAGTGGGATGAAAGATGTCAAATAGCTTTTGACACTTTGAAACCTTTTCTAGTAACTTGTGATGCTAGTGGAACATAAATTGGGTGTTTTCTCTCTCAAGATGGTAGTAGAATATGAGTCAGGAAGCTTAGGAGCCATGAAGAGAAATATCATACCCATGACCGCAGTTGTGCATGCCCTTAAGCATTGGAGACATTTCCTAGTTAGTGTTAAGTTTGAACTTTGGACTGATCATCAAAGTTTAAAATATCTATTCACTCAACCTTTGTTAAACAATAGGCAAAGGAGGTGTATGGACCTCCTATATGCGAGTATGATTTTTGAGATCAAGTACATTGAGGATAAGGAGAACAAAGTGGCTGATTCTTTGAGTTGATTAATTGACTATCATTCGTTCGGACATAATGGAAAACATTCGAGCTGACATTGAGAGAGATCCCTTTTATGTGAGCATCCTAGAGAGAATTGCCCCAAGACTCCATCTGAGAGGGTTGAGGGAAAATATCATTTGGTCAAGGGTAACTTGTACTATAATGAGAGACGTTGTGTGCCTAGTGAATCATCTTTTAAGGCCAAAATTCTTCATGATTGTCATGATGCACCATTTTCTACACGTTGGATATAACAAAATGTATAATAAGGTCCAAAAAGCTTACTTTTAGCCTAGTTTGAATAGTGATGTCCAACGCTATATTAGATAATGTTTGCATTGTCAGCAAGTGAAGATTGAACAACATTGAATGCCATGTCAAATGCAACCTTTAGACATTCCTTCTAGGAATTGGGAATCAATTTCAATGGACTTTATCACTAAATTACCCACTACTAGAGGAGGATATGACACTATCTTTGTAGTTGTTGATCGTTTGACGAAGATGGCTCATTTCTTCCCTATATGAAGAAGATAGATGGTGCTCTTGAGGTAGCCAAGTTGTTTATCAAAGAAATTTTTCATTTGCATAGTATATCTCAAAGTATAGTGTCTGATAGGGATTCAAAGTTCACATCTAATTTTTGGCAAGCCACATTTAGAGCCATTGGTACTAAGCTCAGGGATGAGCACGACATTTCATCCTCAAACACATGGGGAAATTGAGAGAGTAAACCAAGAGTTAGAGGATATTCTTAGAATGTATGTCAATGAAAAGCAAACCAATTAGATTGAATTCTTACCTTTAGCCAAGTTTGCTTACAATAGTTCATGGCATAGCTCCATCCAAATGACACCTTTCGAGGCCATTTATGGACAAAACTATTATACACCATTGAACTTTTTAAACCCCGAGAATCGAGTGGAGGTTCCTAAAGAGATGCTTAAGAGGATGGATGAGGAAGTCGAGACTATTAGGGAGTGTATCAAGAAGGCTCCACATAGACAGAAACTCTATTATGACAAGAAGCATGCACCTCGTGAGTTCAAAGTCGGTGATATGGTATTTTTGAAAGTCATTCCTAAGAAGAGAAACTTAATTCTTGGGAAGGATAGGAGACTCTCAGCCTGTTTTACTGGGAACATTGGCTTATGAACTAGAATTGCCTAGCAATATAAAAGTGCATATCCTATTTTCCATGTGAGTTTATTGAAAAGTTATGTTGCTAATCCTTCTCATGTTTTGAAGGACAAATTTAGGATTCAAGAATATGAGAGTTTGAGGGTTGAACCTCAATTCATTTTGGATAGAAGAACGAGGCAACTTAGAAATAGTACTATAGTTGAAGTTTTGGTTAAGTGGGATGTATATCCCTCAGAAGATGCGTCGTGGGTAGACTTAGATTCTTTGCATGCAGAATTTCCTTCATTTAAACTCTAAGGACAGAGTTCTCAAAGAAGGGATGATTATGACGCTTCATAATTTTGTATAAATATTTTTTTGGAAATTCATGTTGTAGGAAATGTGTAGAATGTTTTGTTAGAACATCTAA
Source organism: Cibotium barometz (assembly GCF_041138505.1). Classification (NCBI taxonomy): domain Eukaryota; kingdom Viridiplantae; phylum Streptophyta; class Polypodiopsida; order Cyatheales; family Cibotiaceae; genus Cibotium; species Cibotium barometz. The sequence continues at coordinate 35,060,808 of NC_141079.1, read as the reverse complement.
CGTGTTTTGATAAAATTTTGTGCTGTAGGAATTATTGTGGTTTTGGTCATTTTCAGGTAGTTACCATTTTGTGGGCGAGTTTTGTTTATGTTAGAGGTAGAATTAGGAGAAGTTTTGTGTGAGAGAGTTTTTCCATTTTGTACATAGAACAACTTTGCTCAAGTGAAAATTTTGTGATTTGCGTGATTTCACATCCATTTGGTGACTCCTGTTATGGGCTACCACACCTCTAAGAAGGAACTCTATAGATTCACCTAACGGATGAGCAATAGAACACAACCGTTGTGTGGTACTTACCAATGGTTCAATCTCGAGTCCCTTGAGGCCTCCAAGCTCACTTGTAAAGCTTCAAGCTCCACCTCCACACTGTCACCGTGGAGTCGCTCGCACCATCACATAGACCAATCACACTCTCTCTCTCACCATCACATAGACCAATCACACTCTCTCTCACTCTCTCATACAAGCATAAGCACACAAGCATGAAAGAGGCACAATGCTAGAATGCTCTCTCTCTCTCTCTCTCTCTCTCTCTCTCTCTCTCTCTCTCATACAAGCATAAGCACACAACCATGAAAGAGGCACAATGCTAGAATATACAAGATAAGTGTATTTTGAAATTAAAGAGGGACCTTCTTCTTCACCTTGACCAGTGCTAGGGGGTGGGTGGCTAGGCTTATGAGCTTTAAAAAAGTTTTGTATTTCAGGAATTTCTTCATTATCAATATTCGGGTAGTTTATGTGAGTGGCATCAAAATTATATCTTACATTGGTGAGCATAGCCTCTAAATGCTTGTGGATATTAGTATAGAGTTTAAGGATGCCGACAGGGTGATATAATGTGGACTCACAGAGATTCAAATGTTGGTGAGCATTGTATACTTCCAGTCACCCATGACTAATTACCCATTGATAAGTATCTGCTACCACCTCATAGTTGGCTGGCGTCTCTGGTATGCCATCGATATTGTTGTCCAGGATTTCAAAATTTGGGAACACGCGACACCAACTACGAAGATTTAGCACTATAGGATGCAAGGGGTAGAAGAAGTTGTCTTGAGGGTTAGTTAATACAAGGTCCCCCCTCAAAATTCCCATGACGATGGTTGGGTCATAATCTCTTTTAGTATTTTGTTTAATTAGGGTTAATTCACCTAGGCCAATATCTTCAGCTAAGTTTATATCATATTGAAGTAATGAGAGTGTTAATGTAGATAAAAACAAAGTAAGAGTGTGAGGAGGGGCCTGAGGAGTTACTGGCAGGCTGACCCAACTCCGAGGTGTGCTCAAGGAGGATATGCAGATCATATGTCAACTTCGGGCGTAGACTCCTTTCTTGTGCCGCTAGTTGACGTGCCAGATCTTGCATGTGAGCATCGGCATTGCTGAGTTGGTTGTTGGAGATGGTTGTTTCTCGGATCATTCTTTCAGCATCCATCTCCTCAAATCTCCTTGTTGCTTCTTCTTGTGCTCTTCGGGCAATGGCTTCCTTTGTTGTGCTTCAGTAATTAGATTGAGCCTTTGTGCCGCCAATCTTTGTGTGTCTTATAATTGTACTGTCATTTGTGAATGGTCTCTTGATTCTCCAATTCATTCCTTTGCGCCTCTGCCTAGTTGGCGTTGATGGTTTCGTTGAGGGCCTTGATCTTTTCTACATGCGCTTTGTTTTCTTGTTCTCTTTCTTATTGGAGTCTTTGTACTCTTTCTTGTTCTGCCTTTAGTTGGGTTGTTAGTAGCTCGATTTGTTGTTGAAGCATATCTTCATGAGTCTTTTCATTGTCTTGGCACTCCTTTATTTGCCTGGCATGTAGAGTTATGAGTTTCTGTGTGTGGGCGATCTCTTTTTGAAGTTGTTCTTTGGCCTACTCCAGTCTTGCATTTAAGTCAGTGTTTTCGTTGATCTTCTGTACAATTATCTGACTTAAAACGAGATTATTACTTTCCAAGGAATTGTTTCAGTTTTCCTACTATTCTGCAGCCCTTAAGCTCTTCATGATCACCTCTTTGTGAGTTGACTCTGTTGCCTTAAGAGTTGCCTTTACGCTTTGTGAGTTGACTCTGCTGCCTTAAGAGTTGCCTTAACGCTTTGTACTTGTGCATTGGCATCTTTCAGCTGTGCTTCCAGAGGTTGGCATTCCTATCATGTAACATGTGTGTTGTTAATAGGTGGCAACGCCACACCTTTTGCTCCTGTTCTCAGTGTGTACTAGTTTCAGTGTCCATTTTTGTAAGTGGATTGTGAAGGAGTGCCTCTAGGCCTTCCATGGTTTCCTGGATGAAGCGTTGAGAATCCATGTCTTTGAAGGAGGCGAGCTGCGGTAGTTGCTCCTTATCATCCAACTTTCTCCTTTTGCTTGGACTTGAAGGATCTGGCGACCATTGTCTCTTACTTAACTCTGGGGGAGCCTCCAGTTCTTGTGTTGTGATTGGTACTTCTTCTACTGCTTGTCCCTCCACAGCTTGGTTCCTCTGTGCTTGTTCCTCAACTACCTCTATTGGTGTATCTGCTAGGCGTGAATCCTTGAGAGGAGAGAGGTATTTGAAGATGAGCTATGCGGGGCTGTTGGGGGGTGAGCTGCTGTTGTTGTTCTTGCACAGTGGGGCTAAGTAGCTTTTCTTGCAGGGCCTCTTGGTATGTTCGAATTTCAGTTGCCACTGCGGCTTCCAGTTATTGTGTTTCTGTTGTTACATCCACAAGTATCCCTCTTATCTTTTTCTCTATCTTCTTTCGTCGATCCTTTTTTATTTTCTTGATGAGCTCATGTGTTTCCATTAACACTGTATGCCCCTCTTCTAACCTGCCAGTAGCTTCTTTAGGTTGGTCGGGGATGATTTTGCTAGCTGCATGTTCTCCTCTGGTTCATGCTCTTTTAGAGGCTTCTTTGCTACATGGTTAAGTACCTGAGGTAAGAGGTAAGGATTGCTTATCTTTGATTGATGGGCTTTTAGGTAATTCTCCATCTCCTTATGCATATAAAAAGCCCAGTCCTCCTCCTTTTCCTCATAAGCTTTTGCTATCTTGTTTAAGCCCACCCTATTGTAGCTATCTACTAGCTTTATTTGCATCATAAGTGACATTGCTCTGCATGCTTTTTCGGTGGCTTCATCTCTGATGTTGTCGTATTCTGCTCCATTTGAATTGTAAGAATCTCTCTTTAGCATTTCATTGATTGGCATTGTATCAATGTTATGCCTGCTGTGGGCTTTCACTTCTACAGCTAGGAGTTGTAAAGATTCTTTGATTAAATCTTCTATGATGAGTAGTTGTTCTGTGGTGCCATCCGCCTTTGTAATCCTTCCTCTCTTTGTCTGCTTATGGTATGTCAGGTACTTGGCGTAGAGGTCGGTGTCAACAACTACACAGGGTAGTACCTCTACCATTCTGTCGAGGTCGACTTTGTTGAGTTTAGCTTTGACTTCAGCATCCTCTAATAGATGAGACCACTCTAGGTTGTGGCATTGAGAGTCACCTTCCCATGGGGTGTGATGACTTCTTTTCGGATGAGGGTTCCCTGGAATGGCTAGGCATAAGGGCCCAAGAAATCGGTCTGTAATTTGATTGACCCTTGTAGTTAGTGACTAGTTGGGGACCTCGTAGCACTGCTTGCTTGCGTTGGTTGCTAGCGTGCTTTGGATTCGGAGACCAACATTTGTACCATCATATACAATCAGTCGAATGATTGGTGGAAAGTTACTTTTTCTTTTTTCTTTTTCTTTTCTCCCCTTTTTGTTTTGGTTAGTGTTAGTATGTTAATTTGTGAGTGTATTGTATTTTAGTAATGAGTTACTAGTAGGCGTGAAAATGACATGAACCACCATGATGTGAACCACCATGACGTGAATGGGTAGGATGTGAAGCATCAAGACATGAATGACGTGAATGATCAAGACGTGAATTAGTAGACGTGAGACTATCATGACGTGAATGATCAAGACGTGAAAGAGCAGACATGAATGATCAAGACGTGAAAGAGCAGACGTGAATCAGCAGATGTGAGACTATCATGATGTAAATTGGTAGGACATGAATGATCTAGACGTGAATTGTCATGACGTCAACCATCATGACGTGAATGAGCAAGACATGAATGAGCAAACGTGAGTAATCAAGACGTGAATTATCAAGTCGTGAATGATCAAGACGTGAATTGTCTCATGATGTGAAAGACAGATGTGAGACTATCATGACGTGAAAGAGCAGATGTGAGACTGTTATGACGTGAAAGAGCAGACGTGAGATTGTAGGGACGTGAATCTACAGTCATGGATTTTATTCAGTGCGTGCACAAGTTCAGGATGGAGTCTTTTTCATTTTATTGAAACACGTCATGTATTGAATACATTTCAATGGATTTATATGCAACCCAAAAATGGCAGGCATTCAATCAATTGATTCGAATGCAAATAAAATATTTTAGACTTTACACAATCAATTAATATCATCATAGACAAAAGATAGAAAAAAGGAAAGCAAAGAAAAAGAAAAAGCAAAAAGGTTAAGCTCCCACCTCAACGGGATTGAGGTCAAAAAGCAAGCACGTGATGCACAAAAGTCGATTGAAGATGAAGAAGACACAAATTCACACGATGCAAAAAAGTGATGAAGAGAAGACGAAAATTCAATTTTATAGCATAGCCGTCGGACAGGGCGGCTATATTTAATGAAGGAGTATAAGGTTCCCCCCTTCTAAAATAGGGGAAACACTTAAGATAGTCCACTAAGTCGTAACTTTGAGAAAAATTTCCTATTCATCGACACCTTGACCATGTAGAGATTCAAGGATATGATTCATAGGTAAGACCTAGTCCTATCCCGTAGGGGGAGTATGATCTTCTAAAAATCAAATCACCCATAGGGTAATTGATCATAAATTTGGGCAACTACTAGACTTGATTTCTAGAGGCAATGCTTTTTTCCTCATCCATGCAAGGCACCGCTCGCCTAGTCTTCTAGAATAGAGCTGCCCAAGAACCTATTTAGAGCTGTCCAAGAACCTATTTATCTAGCGTAGGGCCTTCTAGAATAGAGCTGCCCAAGAACCTATTTATCTAGCATAGGGCCTTCTTTTAATCTGTTGGAAAGCTACCCGACTAATCGGGTCCACCCGTCCGTAGGATGGTGCCGTCAGGGCATTCCATCCTCCCACTTTCCACCCTACTCATGCGTCAATTTGTTTTCTAATTAATCCTACCACACTGTTTAACATAAATAAACATGTTCCTTAATTAAAGCCCTTTTCACAAAGTTTGTTAAAACAGCCTTTTTACACAATACAATAATGCCAAGACAAGATTTATAAAAAAAAGTTTATACATGAATCAATTTCATACAAGCCAAACCGGCTCTCTTATTCTTTTCAGTTATACCGCCGATGATCTAGAATTCGGCCTTCCAGCCTCTACATGCTGGGCAAAACCCTACGGGACCATACACCACATCGTCGGCCACTGGCAAGGACTCAAGCCAGCCTGTCGCCCTCTCAGGCTCCATCGCTCGATCCTCCCGCCCCTCAGAGGGATGTCTGGGCTTATTCACCGCACTAGCCTGGGCCCTCAGAACTAGGCAGCATCACAATCACTCGCCTCAATCGGCGAACCTCATTCTCCCAATGGTATGAGGGATACCATGGGCCAACCAACTCCGGGCCTTACTAACATCTCCGCCGTCCGGCTACACAAGCACAAGAACGGGGTAGCGTTAAGGCAGGGAGAAGTTGTATCTGTACCTTAATTTAACCAAGATAATAATCCATGTACTCAACTAAACCATAAGACTAGAATCCATGTTACCTTCTTAAGAAAACAATCCTTTTCACAAAGATTTTTGTATTTCAACTTGAGATTGTTTAAGATATTCTTTATTTAAGACATATGCTATTATTAAAAGAATACAAACTTTAACTAGAAAATCAATCAAATAGATCACTATTAACAATTAATAGAGAAGCCGGGGCCATACCTCAACCCCTAAGAATGATATATGTAATTGAAAATTAAAATATGTATATGCCTTATAGAAATTTATCGTTTATCGTTACCTTTGCTCGATAACAAGAGCTTTAGAACTTGACATATGAGAATAGAGTCTTCTAATACCTTCTCTTACGATTGAAATCATCTGATCATCCCCAAGATTTATCTCCTCTTACTCGTACTGTGATTTTTCTCTCTTTCGAAGGTCTATGGCGAAGGTCTATGGCAAAATAGCCTTCTCTTGTGTAGGGCTACGGCATACTATTCTTTCTTTAAAAGAAAAGCTATGGAGTTTTGGTCTCTTCCTTCGAAAAACCATAGCAATCTAAGCTTCTTTTCTAAGATATTAGATAAGAATGAAGGGATATATACATCTCAAGCTCTAGGATTACCTTGAGGCTACTTGCTGCCTTCTTACAGTTTTTCTTGTGTAGAGACCCTGACAGAATCAGCAAATTTTTTTGGCCATAACTCTCTGATAAAAACTTAGAATATAGTCATATAACCAATCAAAAGAACCGGAAGCTATCTGTTCTACAAGCCTACGCAGGTAGAATAGGCAAAAACGTCTATATATAGCCACAAATGCACCATCTTTAGAAACGCGTTGCTTTTCCACATTTTTAGTATGCATGGACTCTAAATATGTAAAAGTACTCTAAATATGACCTCTTATCACCTAAATTCGAAATTCTATTTTTGGAGATACTTATCTCTTAATAGAACTATTCTTGTCTTCTTATTTCTTTTAGGATTTTTGGAGCTAATACTTTTATTCTAACACTTTCCTAATGTTTCTAGCCTTATTATCTCACTCTTCTCTAAGTACACTCTCTTTCCTTATTGAAATCTATATTAAAAGAGACACATACATACATGGCTTGGGAGAGGGATCTTACAAGGAGCCACATGTCATTTTATAATTGGCTGCCCGCAGTTCTTACCATTTCACAACGTGAAACTCTTCACACTCTTTCACGGTGTGAAACACCAAATAATGGTTCACGACATGAACGACTATAGGGTGGTTCACGACATGAAACACCAAACAATGGTTCATGACGTGAACGACTATAGGGTGGTTCACGGCGTGAACCATTTTCCTGTAGTTTCACGTGGAGTTTATAAGATCAAATTTTTATCTTTCGTGCTCAAACACTCACACATGCATATGATGATGCATTGCTTACCTTGTCCCTTTAATTTTACCATCAAAACCAAGGGTTCACCTTGGTACTTTTGGGCATTTGCTGATGTAGTCTTTTTAATTCTATGTGGGAGCTTCTTATTGTTCCTTCCATCCAACTACATATTTTTGTTGCTGTGTCTGGTTGTGTATGGCTTCCATTTGGAACATCTTTGCCTCTACCTTCACATGTCTTGTTCAATTCTGTAGTCAGAGTAGGTATTGTTGTTGCCTCGGTCATTCTCAACTCAGTTGGTTGAATTTTCTTTATCCTCCACACAAGAGCAGGTGTGGTGTTGGCTCTATCAGCAGGGAGTTAATGCTGCAAGCCCTCACATCTCTTTGTATATTGATTCGAACCTATTGTGGTTTCGTCTCCATGGACATTGGTTTGGGTACCCATATTGCTGTATTGCCTTGATAGCCTTGTGCTCACAGTAGGTCCTTTCGGACCCATTGTGATGACGACAGTCTCATGAGGCCTCTGCAAGTGCTTGGAGTTCTGCCACTTAGTAGGTGTTGGCAATGGCCAACTTTTGAATTGTGTTTTCCCTTGAATACGTTCATTACTCATTGTCTTGGACCCTGTATCTATTAATGCAATACTTGTTGTAATGCCCTTAGCTATTGTGATCCCAACTTGAGTCGTGCTAGCTCAATGTTTATATCCCCTTAATTCACAAGGGTTACAAATGCCATGTTGACATGAATAAGGCCTTTCTGCATTTTAGCTTTGACTTACCTAGCCTTCTTGCGATTTGCTGGATTTTTTCTTTTGCCAGTTGTTCTGTTGTTTTAAGAGGTGTTCTTGCAAGAGCATCTCTTGGGTTAATGGTCCAAAATATTTATTTAGTTTACTCCCATTGGCATGGCCCTCCATTTGGATGCCGTCAATTGTTTCTATTGGGCAGACCCTTGAGGTGTGATTTTCGATACTCGGAATGGTCCCAGGCCTCGGTATTTCAGTTTCTTTTTCCTAGTGTTTCCCACACCATACATGAGGACAAGGTCCCCCGTTTTTTGTTCTTTTTGCTTGAGGTTTTTATCAAACCAGTGTTTCCTGCGTAACTTTTTGACCATGAGCCCATGTGATGCTATCAACCGGGTCTCATCCAATTTTTCCAAGTCAATTAGCCTTTCAGCTAATGCATTCTCAGTTAGATGCTCATGTACAACAATCCTTAAGCTTGGGACTAGGTATTCCATGGGCATAACTACTTCAACACCATAAGCTAGATGAAAAGGAGTATATCCTGTCGCTACCTTATATGATGTGCGGTAGGCCCAAAGAGCTGTTGTCAGCTTATGCTCCCAATCTGTTTGATTTGCTTCCAATGTTTTTGTCAAGATGGTACACAAAATCTTGTTGGTACTTTATGCTTGACCATTGGCTTGTGGGTAGTAAGGTGATGATTTTCGATGGATCACTAAGAATCGTGCAAGTAAATGATTAATCACCTCATTGATAAAATGTGAGCCACAATCACTCCACTAATTCTAATGGGAAGCCGAACCTTGATATGATTTGCTCATATACAAATTTTGCAGTTGTTTGCGCATCAACTTTCTTTGAAGCTCTGGCTTCTGCCCACTTCGTGACATAGTCCGTGACCACAATTATGTACCGATGGGCTTGGGGGATGGATGTGCCGCTGGACTAATCAGCCCCATAAAATCTATCCCCGATTTCTAAAATGGTTGCCTTACGATGATGGGCATCTTGTCCCTTTGTTGTGGAATAGCGAAACGTTGGCATTCCTGGCATCTTTTAACAACTCTATGGCATCCCTGAATAACGTAGGCCACCAGAGTCCAGCTTGAAGCACTTTTCGAGCTATAATTTCTCCAGCAAAATGCTCGCCTGTTATGCCTGAATGAGATTCTTCCAGTAGTATGATCACAAATTTATCCTCTCTTATGCACTGTCTGAGCACATCGTCTGAGCACATCATCTTTTCCTAGCCTATATAGTTCTCCGACAATCAATTGATATGGTGTCGCAAGCTTCATAAGCCACTGCATCTTATCCTTGTTTAAGGGTATGTCCTATGGAAAACCATAAGCTAGATACTCTGAGATCTCTTCTCCACTCAGGTACCATATCCAACTTGAATAAACAAGCATCAGGAAGGTCATCATCGACACGAGTGCTGGTTCTCAATTTGGAATTCTGGACAAGTGGTCGGCCAACACATGTTGTGTTCCCTTCCTTAATGTGAGAGTAAAGTCAAATTCCAACAACAATAGCAGCCAACGGGTGATTCTTCCCATGGTGCAAGGTTTATTCACTAGATATAGTAAGGCTTGATGGTCTACAAAAAATATGAATTTGTTGGCTAAGAGATAATGTCAATATTTCTTGATGGCGTAGACCATGGCCAATCCTTCTCTCTCTATAGTGGGTGTAGTTCACCTCTGCATCATTCAACTGACAACTAGCAAAGCAAAGTGGGTAGTCCAATTTGAACTCACCAAGTTGGCACAACCAATAGCAAAATCTGATGCATTGATGTGTACGTGAAATATGAGATCCCAATTAGGGGGTCGCAAAATAGGTGCGCTTGCCAAGGCTTGCTTTAGACGATCATAAGCCTTTTGACACTCCTCAGTCCACTCAAAGATAATGAGAAGTTTGTACAAGGTCTAGCTATCTCAGCATAAAATATAATGAAGCATCGAAAATACCCTAGATGACCCATAAACCTTTGCGCCCCTTTATAGGTTGTAGGCGGTGGTAGCTCCAAGATCAGTTTGACCTTGCTATCATCAGTGGATATACCATTTTTTGAGACTATGTGTCCCAATATCACACCATGCTTGACCCAAAATTGGCACTTCAAGGGGTTTAGTGATATACGATATAATCGGCAACGTTCAAACACTTTCCTCAAGCAGGCCAAATGATCTTTGCACATAGATCATCAATAAACACCTCCAACCACTTTTGCAAGTAGTCCTTAAAAGTTGTGCACATCAATTGTTGAAAGGTTGTTGGGGAATTTGTGAGATCGAATGGCATAACCTTGTAAGCAAATATCCCCCCCATGAAGGTTGTCTTATGTTGGTCTTCTGGTGCTATGGACACCTGATTGTACCCGAAAAACCCATCCAAGAAGCTCTACGCTTCCCTCCCAGCAGCCACTCTTTCCAAGACATGTTCAGTATAAGGTAATGGGTAATGGTCCTTTCGAGTGGCTGCATTTACTTTTTTAAGATCGACACATACTCTCAGTTTCCCATTCTTTTTAGGCACTATCACAATAGGTGGCAACCAATCCGTATGTTCGATCTCATAGATAAAGTCTAGGTAGTGATGCATAGATTCTCGTTTCCTCCTCATCCTTGGTTTCCCCCTCTGTAGGTTGGCATATCTATAGGGATGTGGTTCGCTCCGTTGTGACCGAGTCATTACCAAACAATTGCCCTTCCATGGGGTGTGCTTTCCATGCTCTTAGATCAATCTTCAAGATTTGTGAGCCTGCGTACATACACATGATCCAAGGCCCAATCATACCCCATTTGAAATCCTCATGAAGGGTCATCCCAATATTATGTCATATGTATCAAGTTGGCATAGGAAGTCCATGGCCACAAATGTATGATGATAGCGAAACATAAAAAGTCTGAATTTAATATTTTCCAAGAGCCCAATGGGTCTCGAAGATGTTCCATTAGCCATCTTAACGATTAGATCTGCTTTTTTTAGATCAGGTTTCCCCTAGTTTTCTCAGCAACGTTTAGTAATGATGCTGACACCTGCCCCACCATCCAGGATAGCCAATGCCTGGTATCCATTATAATGAATCGGGATGGTAGCATTCATGTCGTCACTTTCATAGTAGCGTCCCAGTTGGTTAACTGGTATCTTAATGACTCGGGTTTCCTTTGTATGCTTCAAGTTCTTGTTACTAGGGGTGGCAGAGTCTCATCAATATTATCGGCTGGCCTTAGACCGATAATACCTCGACCCATTCTTTTACATCTATCCCATAAGGTGGGTGAATTGCGTAATAGTTGCCCCAAAGGCATCTGGACAGGTGTGGATAGTACAGCCGCAAGGCTTCCTATATCCCCGGGTTCCTTGGATATAGAGGGTTCTTCCCATGTCGTATTCTTCCATGGGGAAGGAATGAATAGATCCCCCCAACTCATTTTCCTCAAACATTCTAGACATTGTGCTTGTTTGGGAATCCTCTTCTGTTCCCTCCGGAATCGAGATTGGCATATTCAAGACCCTATTTCGGGGTAGTTCATCTAATGGATAGATGGTATCCCTTACGCGACTGGCCCTTGGTACTCTTAGACTAAGGCCTTGGCATCTTCTAGCTTCCTTATTTCTTCGTCGACATTGGGATATTCACCAACCCCTTTTGGAGTTGCTGGTTGTTCTCCTTGCTTTCCCAGGTCTAATCCTCCAAGATTGATCCCTTGACCCCCTTCTTCCTTTGATTGTGTGGATCCGATATCAATTGTATCTTCTTTAGATCCATCTTGGATTGTAGCCCGTGTGTCCCCCTTTCCTAATTTCTTCACTCTTCTCCTACGGCCAACAGATCTGAAAATAGTCACATCCGCCCGGTTCCTTCCCTTGTCTCCTAATTGAGCTTGAGCTCGTGTTAGGACATTGAGCAGTGTGATCTTACCAGATTCTGCTCATCCATAGTCATATGTCCGACTTGCTTACTTCGAATTCCAATTTCTTGGTGACTCGAGACACGCGAAGTCGTGGTTGCTACAAATTAACATCTTCAGGTTGTGGTAATTCTAACATATTATCTTCATATTATTCGATCGCCAATTTGCAGCATGCATCAAGAGTAGCTAGTCAGGCTAGTATTAGGTAATCGTGCTTTTTATGGTCTCTAACACCTCTCTTGAAACAAAAACAATTGATCATCTGTCAACCTTTCCCAAAGTTTGCATCTTGAATTTAAGTGCTTCAGACGAGAAACATAGTCTCTCATCGACTCATCTTCGTTTTGTTTGATGTTATGTAGTTGTGCCACACAGGGCTCCATTTGTCACACCACTGCGGGCAAAACTGGTCACAAAAACATTCTTTAACCTTGTGAAGTTAACCTTATCCTTAGGCTTAAGGGTTCGAAACCAGTGATGAGCTTTTCCCTCTAAGGTCAGCAAGAAGGCATGTATCATGGTCACATCATTGACCAGTCTGCAAGTTTCACATGTAGATTCAAATATCTCTACATGTTGGATAGGATCCCCATCCCCAGAGAACTTTTGGACAAGTTTTGAAATGATATGGGGTTTCATCTAGGAAGGTCGGGGTTCTAGAGTAGTAGAGCCTAGTTCCCTGGCTATCCCCCGCCGCTACCATATTTAACAAGTCTGCCCTTGTAGCCACATTAAGGTCTATGGTTGGCTCGTTTCTAGGCCTTTGGGGAATCGCTCCCCCCCTTCCTAGGCCTCATCCCCTACTTGTATTGGCTCTTCTAGTTATCTCAAGTTCATGGATTGGTCCAGTTGTGGTACCTTGGTGAAATTCCCCATTAGTCGCCTCTGTACATCTTTGTGTAATTAAGAGCTCCATGTCTTGTAAGAATGTAGGGTTATTGATCATTAGCTCAATATCCTTCTTGGTATAGAGTCGGTCCTCTACTTCTACAGCCAAGTTAGCTATGTTACCCTCTTCTTCTATGGTTGTAAACCCTTCCTCCATTCTGGATTCCTCGTTGATGGGTTCCAAGTTTAGAATTTCTCCATCACTTCTACCTGTAGCAATTTTAGGTTCTTTTCCTGGTGATTGGAGTTGGTTCACACTTCCCATCTCCTTTCTCTCAGCTCTTGCCCTACGATTATCAAGCTCTTGTTTCCTTAAGCTCAATTCTCGGAGTTGTCGTTCTACCTCACTTCGTTGGTCCAATTCCACTTTCTCGATATGGTGGGAAAGAATATTTGACCCGTCCTACTTGCACTTTCCACATCTCGTCTAATTCGAGGGGTGCTAGTATTTAACAACCTAGAATTCAACGCTTGGAATGGCACTTCTTGTCTTGGACCGAGTCCAGAACTTCTTGTCTTGGACCGAGTCCAACACTAGTTGACGGACCCATGCTCGCAGATTGTGCCTCTTCATCATGACTAGTTTGGAGACTGCAAAATCCCCAGGCGATATCAATGATCCCACACTGGACTTGGTTGGGAAGTGTGGTTTATCTTCTTCCCCAAACCCTGCATATCTCATCCCTTCTTCCATGGATTCTTCACTACTGGTTTCCGCGATGGTCAGATTTCTCAAGTCTATGCTTGTGGAATGTCCTGATCCCACACTTCTTTGGTAGGAAGTTCCTGGATGATTTAATGCACTATCGTCAGGCGTAAGATCGTCTCCGTTGAGTTTTCTAGATTTGATAAGCTATTAATAAACCCAAATTGATAAGCTTTAATAAACCCATATTGATTCAATTTTTTATTTTATCGCTCTGTTTAGGAGGCGTGAATTAGCAAAGAATGTTTCATGTCATGAAACAACAGGATTTGTTTCACGTTGTGAAACTGCAGGAAAATGGTTCACATCGTGAATGGTTTTCCTGCACTTTCATGTGCTCAATAATTTTCCTCCTTATTAGGGTTAAATTCCTTCTTTTAGTCAAATTCCCTTTCCTTAGTCGACCCTCACAGCCTTAGTATTATCAATCCGTCGGTTTGTCCTTCACGTGAACCTGTAGGATTTCTTTCACGTCGCGTGAAACAGTAAGTGTTTCACGTCGTGAACCGCTTCAAAAATGGTTCATGCCATGAAAGTTTTACTGCACTTTCACATGCTCCAATTTTTGGCAAATTGCACCGTGTCAGAGGTGTCAGGATAAGGGTTTCTATGTTTGGAATGTAATCCTATGATTTTTGGCGATAATCCCGGCACTGATTACGTGAGCGATTTGCGGTGTGAAACTGCAGGGAAATGGTTCATGGTGTGAACAACTTTCTTGCACTTTCACATGGAATTTTTAGCGTCAGCAATTTGTGGTTTTGGATGCATAATACTTATCCAAATGATGAAAATTAGATTGTGTCAATGCTAAGGAATGAAATGCAAGTTCCTGGCTTAATCAATGGTCCCTTATGTTTTTTATTTTTATGAATTTTTTGAAAAAAGAAGAAAACAACACCCAACCTACTTCTTAACTTCAAAATTATCAAGAGTAACCAATAAAATCCTTTCCTAAACTACTCCCCACAACATTCACAGCTTCAAAACCGTATCTTTCCCTTCATTTTCCACATAATGCACTACCAAATGCAAAGGCAATAATGAATACTATGCAATGGGAGTTGAAACTCAAAGAGTATGGAAGAAACAAAGGCGTTTCCCCGACAGTGGGCTACCACACCTCCAAGAACGAACTCTACATATTCACCTAATGGATGAGCAATAGAACACAACCGGCGTGGGGTACTTACCAATGCTTTGATCTCGAGTCCCTTGAGGCCTCCAAGCTTGATTGTAAAGCTCCAAACTCCAAGCTCCACCTCCACACTGCCACCGTGGAGTCGCTCACACCATCACATAGACCAATCACACCCTCTCTCTCACTCTCTCATACAAGCATAAGCTCACAAGCATGAAAGAGGCACAATGCTAGAATTCTCTCACTCCTCACTCTCTCTCAAGTCACAAGGGGAGAGCTCTAGCAGAAAGGGGATTGTGTCCTTTTCATGAGAAAATTCCTTATAAACAATTGGCCCTTATTCACACTTGGGTGCCCAAAACTTACTAGGCCTTGGGTGGCCAATATCTTATAATGTACAACCTTTATAGTGCATTTTCATGACACTTATTAATGTCCTCAATTGAGGATCATGTTGTTAATCCAAATGGGATTAACAACTCCAAAGTGGTATTTGAGTGGTTTTGTGCTTGGATGTTTAAGTGGTGTGACTAGCTTGAAGTTTGCATGAAGTTCCGACTAGGGGGCTTGGGAACTCTTTTCCCTGGTACCCGGGACAAAACCTAACCAAATTCCTAAATGAATCCTATCACTACAATGGTTGAGCAGTTGGCTAACCCATGGGACTATAGGCTGGACTGATGGATCCCTAAAATGAGACTCAATTCTGTTATGTTACGATAGATGAAGTAAATCCCGGATAGTAATTGTTCTATGGAAAAGAATCAACGGCTGTGCCTCTCCATGAGGAAAAAAGCATTGGTCTCTGATCCAAGTGCAAGTTTCTTCCTTGATCTAACCAAGTGACTTATAGGTTTGGTCGGATCAGTTTGGTCAGTGAGATGACCTTGACTACATTAGAGTAAAAATATCCTGGAGGAATCGCCCGTGCTTTTTGGGTGGGGAAAGTTTTTCCGGGTTCGGTTTTGGAAGAACCAAGGGATTAGTCTCTTGTCCGGATAATCGTGGGCGAGGCCCCAAGTGAGAGGCCCTATCCCGCGCAAGAAGTGCTACTTCCATTGCTAGCACCCTCGAATTCATTGCACGGAGGGGGCAGGGATCTTTCACTCCTAAACTTGTGGAGCTTCTCTATGCCCACCCAATGCCTTGATGGGATGTTAGCCACTTGATCCTCTGTGCTAACATATACCAGATCTACATCACATTTTAGAACTTTCAACCTCCTAAAGTGATAATGCACCTTAATGTTCATTCTAGCATGGTATATTGGGTTACTGGCCAAATGTATGCTACTCATGTTAAAATAAATGACAACTACCCTATCCACGGGCTCTAACCCATATCACCAAGTAGCTTCTAAAACCAAGCTACCTCATAAGCTACCATAGCAGCACCTCTATACTCTACCTATATACTCGATAAAGTAATTATTGGCTATTTCTTGCTACTCCAACTCACAACAATACCCCAAATGAAAACATAAAGCCACCACTGGGTAGGCTTCCACCAGTCTGTGACACTACCAGCCCAATCAACATTTGTGCACCCATATACCTGTGTCTCTATATCAGCCTCATTGAAAATTCCATAATCAACTATGGACTTTACGTACCTAAGAACATCTCTAGCCACATCCAAGTGTGGCCCTGTATAAAATTACTCACAAGTCCAACAGCATAGCTCAAGTCTAGCCTAGTAATGGTCATGTAGATCAAGCTACCCACTATGCACCTACACATAGTGGGATCCTCCAAAATCTCATATGTATTTGTTGAAAGCTTTGTGCTCTTCTCATATGTATTTGTTGAAAGCTTTGTGCTCTTCTCTAATGGTACTAAAATAGGCTTACAGCCTATCATACCATACTTGGACAACATGTCCAAGCCATACTACCTCTGTAATAACAAAATGCCATGATGTCTCCATGAGGTGATCTCACCACTCTATGCCCAAAAAATACAGGAGCTCACCCAAATCCTTCATCTCAAACTTCTACTTCAAAAGCATCCTGACATCATGTATGTCAGCATCACTATCACTAGTGATGCTAACTATCACCAGTGATAATCAAGTCATCCACATAAATGACTAATAGCACGATTCCTCTATCTGTCTTTTTCACATAAAGTAAAAAAACTTGCATTGGATATCTGAAATCCAATAGCAATAAGATACTTCCTAATCTTGTTTGACCATGATCTGGCCTGCTTTAAGCTATACAGGGCTTTGTGTAACTTGAACACAAAATTTGGATTGCATCACTCTCATAATCTAGTGGTTGTATCATGTATACTTCTTTTGTAAATCACCATGCAAGAAGGTATTCTTTACATCCATCTAATGTACAACCATATCAATGATAGATCTCACAGTTGCCATTCTCGTAACCATGTTGAATGTCTCCTCCTCATAGTCAATGCAATAGGTTTGCACATAGCCCTTGGCAACTAATCTCACCTTATACTTGCTCATTGAACCATCTACATCATACTTGCTCATTGAACCATCTACATTATACTTGACCTTATTCACCCACTTACATCCAATTGCCTTCTTTTCCTTAGGCAAAGGCACTAACTCCCATGTTACATTTGCATCCAATGTTGCCATCCCCTCATTTATGGCATCTTTGCATTTTTTATTTCCGAGTGCCTGCTCAAAATAAGTGAGCTCCAACTCCTTTATTGCTTTAACCATGTAGGCATAATATGATGGGATATATATCTATCATATCTCAACCTGTCAATAGGGTAGCTAACCCTTGTAGACCTATGTACACCGAGATCACTGCCAAATGTCCTCAAAATAGTCCTGGTTCTCCTTAGACTAGGAGTAACCACATATGGAATGCCAAGCTTCTCATCAAGGCTCTGCTCAGAGCTACTAGAGTCAACATCCACATATGAGTGATCTGCAGATAGATTAAGCATAGAAGGTTGATCTACCTTTTCCTTCCCTTTGCGTGATACATGTGTACCTACATTGTTCTCAACTTGCCTAGCCATGGACTAAGACTGGATCCACTACTAGAGGACTCTCTAGGTCCACTAAGCACCTATGATTGTCTACATGTGGTGCAACATCAATACTTCTTACATCTGCATCTTCTATTGCTTTCACTGCTGGTGCATACCAGCTACTCATATCATCAAAGGCAACATCTTTGCTTACTCGCAACTCATGAGTGGTAGGGTTATAACATCTATAACCTTCTTGCTTTGAAGTATAACCAATAAAGATGCATTTCTCTACATTTGGACCCAGCTTTATTCTCACTTCATTGGGAACATGCACGTATGCAATACACCCAAACACTTCCAAATGAGACACATCTAGTTTTATGCCTATAAACTTCTGTTTAGGTGTCATACCATGAACAACTACAATGGGGGTCTTGTTCACAATGTACACAACAATGCTACTACTTTTGCCCAAAAATAATGTGGGGCATATTCTTTTCAGACATCAAGGTATGCGCCACTTCTGCAATGTGCCTATTTTTTCTTTCTACAACACCATTTTGTTGTAAACTGTCTCTTGATTCCCTACTTCTTAAAAAATCATTGAACTCATTGGAGAAATACTCTCCCCCACTATCTGATCTTGGACATTTTATTTATATACCTTTTTCCTTCTCGACCAAGACTTTAAATCTTTGAAAGTAAGCAAACACCTCACTTTTCTCCTTCATAAAATAAACCCACACTTTCCTAGTGCGATCATATGAATGTAGCATAATACCTACAACCTTCAATTATTGGAGTCTTGGTCGATCCCCATACATTTGAATGTATATCTAATGACTTTGCACTGACATGTTTTTCACGTGAGAAAGCATGTCTGGCCTGCTTACCAAGCTGGCATGCTTCACATACTTTATGCATACCATTAACCTTAAAACTTTACAAACTTACAACATTATTTTGGGCCCGCTAGACTTTAGTCATTGTATATTTTGGGCCCACTAGACTTTAGTCATTGTATATTTTGGACCCACATAGACTTCAATCACTGTATATTCACATGACCAATGCACTTGTGCCATATGTCAATATCTATAATGACACCTGTTCCATGCACAAACATGGTTGCCTTTATCTCAGGCATATTCACATCCAAAGTAAACATCCTGCCATTTCTGTTATCCTTTGCAACCAAGCAACATTGATTTTTGAAGCCTTCCACAAAACATCCTTGAGGATTAAACCTCACTTGCATCTGTCCAACAGAAACTAGGTTCTTTATAATATTTGAAACATGAAGTATATCTTCCAAGTACTTCATTTTGCCATCTTGCATAGGCAATGACACTTTACCAACATGTGCGATAGAATGCACAGTATCATCACCTATTTTTAGATAACCTAGTTTTTTCATTTTTTGCATATCTCTAAACCACTCACCATGACTGGTCATGTGGTTAGAGGTACGAGAATCAACATACCAGATATCTTTAAATCCTAACACATCTTCTGTTGTTGTGGAACTGTGCATGTGCTGTGCATCACAAACAGCTACTCACTTCTGTCATCATCACCACATTGCTTACTAGATGACACAAAGTTATCTTACTGTAACTTTCCATTTTTAATATTATTTTGCTTTTTAAAGCAATCCATGCTATTTGCACTTTGATTTCTTTGTCAACCACCTCGGCCCCTCTGGCTCCCCCTACCTCTAGACTAGCCTCTTCCACCTACATATGATTGTTGCTGCTATTGTGAATCATTAGACTGTTGTTGTCCATAATTCTAGTTTCCATGTTAGCCCACCACCTTGGCCTCGACCATGACCTCTATCTCTCCCTCTACTTGAATTGGAGTAGAAGGCATGTTCTGATATGTTCTTGCTTTTTAAAGAAGAGTCCTCACCTAGAGACTTTTCTTCTATGATTATCATAGACACTAAGTCTTAAAAGTTGGGAACATTCTCACTGACCACAATGGAGGTCTTGAATGCATTGTACTCTTTGCCAAGCCCATTTAAACAGACACTTACTAAATCATCATCTTCCACCGTACATTGATAAACCCAAGGGATTTAATAATGACCTTGATCTTTAAAGCATACTCATTGATAGACATGATTTTCTTCTCCATAGTATACAGCTCTTGTTTTAGTTGAAGTTCCCTTGCCTTTGTGTTAGTCTGGAACATCTACACCAAGTTTTGCCATGCAACTACTAGAATGTTGGCATACTATATGTGTCCTATCATTATGACACTATGATCGAAAGCCAATACGTGACTTTCCTTGCACCCTAGTTTCAATCCTTGAATGCCTTTACATCTGCTAGAGTGACATTCTCTTTAGGAAACTTTGGAGACTCCTAATTGTCTCCTTCGACATAGTCCTAAAATCCTTCACCCATCAAGAAATTGGTCATTCTAAACTTCCAAGCATGGAAGTTATTCTTTTCCAGCTTCTCATTGATAATCTGATTGATTTCATCAGACATGTTTGCCTATAGCAACCAGAAACATGCAAACATATAATTTTTGTATACAACTTATAACATAGCAGTATCTTCTAATTGATTCTCTCAGACATGTTTGCCTACAACAACCTGCAAACATGCAAACATATAATTTTTGTATACAACTTATAACACAGTAGTATCTTCTAATTGATTCTCTCAGACATGTTTACCTACAACAACCTGCAAACATAATGATTTTTGTATACAACTTGTAACATAGCAATATCTTCTGTGACTACCACAGTGGTACTTTAGCACAACTGTATGTCATCAGATGTGACTAGAGTACATGTATATACACCCAATATCAGCAATACATATGCAAACACTGTTTGCACTTTCAAAATACACTACTACACTACAACAACTAGAGCAGAGATAGTTCTTAATAGAACATCCTAAAACTATTGAAAACACCTTGCAGTGATCGAATGCACCTAAAACATGATTCTATCTGCAAAACTTCAGTACAAAGTACTGTGCACCATATAGGCACCTCCAAGCCTACGAAGATAGCTCCTCAATTGGAGATATATAGCTCTCAGAGCTACACAGGGGATGTCGTACCTAAACAAGAAGGGAAAGAGATGATGACGCTCTTACTCATGTATCGCTTCCTTGCTTACTTTGTTCTTTCCTCTTGCTTGCCTCCTTAGCTCTCAAACAAACTCGAGCTTTGATACAATAAAGAGAATGCGGGGGAGAGGGAGAGCTTCAGTTTCTTGCAAGCAATCACACACACAAGAGAGATCAAGAAACGAGAGAGATGAACGGCTGAATTTTCTTCTATCTTCTTCTCTTCTCTACAACCATATAACTAAAAAGATAAGAGTACATACTATAAGGAAAAGTACTCTCCTACAATAACATATAGTGGTGGTGTAGAACTTGACTATATAAGTTGGCACTATAACTATGCCATAACTCTAGTACTCAAGAGTGGCTGTCACATAGCTTGTCATCCACCACCACTGACAACGTATTAACCATAATCTTAACAATCATGCCAGTGTCATAAGTGCGGAAGCTATCACCCAAGTAGGTCATCAATGTCCGCAACAACACTAGTTGAGCTCGATATCTCAGCATTTGGGACCCTCACACAATCGACAACTCCAAGATTCTCATCAACCTTCTCCTAGCAATGGAAAGGTTTTTCAAGACAAAAAAAGGTTTTCTTAAAATGTTATTATGCTCCTCCCATGACACCTACATTTCTAAATAAACAACCCTATCTCTTTGGATGGTTCCAGATGAGTGGTAGAAGCATTTATATACATGGAGAAGACATATTCTAAACCAACACCTTGTATTTCCATGTTTCTTTGTATCAATAATTTTGTCAAATATAAGTCATAATTGTTTTAAAAGAAAAAAATATATATTTTATGTTTACTTATATATATAGATAGAGGCTTTGATTTTGCATTTTAATGAAATTGGTAAATTATGATGTTAATGTTAAGTGTGTGTCGCCCATATATAAAAGCTTGCTACTTTATTTTTAACAAACCATTTGCAAGTTCTCTTGTTGTAATTTCCAAGAACCATTTCTAGTTCTCTTGTTGGATTTATATGCATCCATGAGAAACTATAAATTCATGTGATCCCAAACTCATTTTGAGTGGTTGTGTGACGAGATTAGATTCTTACTTTTTGTGTCTCATCAAGCATAATTAGAACTTCTAAGGTTGGTCTTAGAAAGTGATTAGCGTAAAGAGTGATGAGATTAGATTCTTAATTTTTGTGTCTCATCAAGCATAATTAGAGCTTGTAAGGTTGGTCTTAGAAAGTGATTAGCGTAAAGAGTGACTAAAAGTCAACCCTCAAGGAATCATAAATGTTCGAAATGAGTTAGATTTTGTTAGCCTTTGAACTCCATAGATGTTCAAGCCCTTATGGAATCATAATCTGTGTCAAAAATATAGGGAGCACCAAAGCTTTAAAAAATCTACCTCTCCCAAGTGATCAACTACCATCCTTCCCTACATTAAATATGTGCTTTGTAAGAAAAATGGTAAGAAGGATGAATGTTGAAATACCAATATCTTCATCAACAAGGTAATTGGCAAAAACCAAGAATGGAGAAAAAACCAAATTTAAATTCAACAATAATTTTGTTTTGAATTAGTCAAGAAGCTCTTATATAACTGATGTAGGGTCATTTTCTCAAGATAGTTGTGCATAAAAGAAGAGTTCTAGTTCGTCTACCTGCAACATGTTTGTTATTGCAATGGTTGAATGGATCTTGTAGACATCAAAATTCCATTAAGTCTTTTTTATTACACCTACGCTATTAAGGCATGTAATGCCAATTTATGGGATGAATACAATAGTACAATGTAGTATCACATATGCTTCTATATATAGGTTTGGTCTTACAAGATAAACAAGCTAGAGAGCCATATCCATCCAATGTTAAGTGAGGGAAGCTTTTGTGTGACTTTCCTATTATTTTAAAAAAATTAAAGTCCCAATAAATACTCTTATAAATCAATGTTTATTGGAATTGAATTAAAGTATAAATCAATATTTATTGGAATTGAATTAAAGTATAAAGTCCCAATAAATACTCTTATAAATTAATGTTTATTAGAATTGAATTAAAGTATAAAGTCCCAATAAATATAGAGAACGTATTAAGGTCACCCTTACTAAGGGCAACATCACCCTTACTAAGGGTGACCTTAGTAGGGCACCCTTACTAAGAGTGACAAGGAGACCTTACTTAGGGCGATTGTCACCCTAAGTAAGAGGCAACTCCATCTCTCTTATCTAAAAGCAACGCCCCTCTCTCTCCCCCATATCTTTTTTAAAAGCA
Organism: Cibotium barometz; assembly: GCF_041138505.1. Lineage (NCBI taxonomy): Eukaryota > Viridiplantae > Streptophyta > Polypodiopsida > Cyatheales > Cibotiaceae > Cibotium > Cibotium barometz. The sequence goes on along the minus strand of NC_141079.1, from coordinate 35,037,979 downwards.
AGCTTTGCCTCCCCTCTCTTCTATCTCTCTTTGGCCAACAACCTCCCTCTCTTTCCCCCCTCTCTTTTCTAAAAGAAACGCCCCTCTATCTCTCCCCTCTCTTTTATAAAAGCAAACCTTGCCTTCCTTCTTTCCCCTCTCTCTTTTATAAAAGCAAACCTTGCCTTCCTTCTTTCCCCTCTCTCTTTAGCCAATGCTTTCTTTGCTTCCCTCCCTCTCTCCCCTCTCTTTTTTAAGAGCAAGCCTTGCCTTCCCTATTTCCCCTCTCTTTCTAGTCAATTTTTACCTTGCCTCCCCTCTCCCTTTAGCCAAACAATGTTTATCTCTTTCTCCCCTCTCTTTACTAAGAGCTCTCTCTCCTCTTTCCCTCCACCCTCTTTGTTAGTTACCCTTGCCTCCTTCCTTCCTCTCTTTCTCTCCCTTTATAACTCTCCCTTGCATGTCTCCTCTTTTCCTTCTCCTTATTTCCCACTTTCTCTCCCTATCCTCTCTCCTTTCTCTTTAACTCTCCTTCCCTTCCCTTTTCTTTATCTCTCTCCTACTCTCTCTTTCACTCCCTCCTTCCCTCCCCTCCTCTCCTTCTTGTTTCTCATCTCTTATGTTTCCTATTTTCTTCTCCTCTCCCTCTTATTTCCTATGGCATCCTCTCAACTCAAAAAAGGAGCATGAGTGTTTATAATGATATGAAAATATCTAGCATTGTGTTACATATGAACTTTAATGTTGATATTGTGTAAGGAGTTCATTTATCATCATTAGGATATGTTAGAGTATCAATTGAAGATGTTGAAGTAGGAGAAGTGCCAGTTTCTTTTTCTCTCAAAGATGGTGATGTCTTGACATCACCATCTTAGAGTATCAATTGAAGATGTTGAAGTAGGAGAAGTGCCAGTTTCTTTTTCTCTCAAAGATGGTGATGTCTTGACATCTCAAAGATGATTTGATGTCTTGACATCAAATCAAACTAAAGGGTACATCATTTTATGGCCTGCAAGAGATTGTGTAAGTATTTTTATATTTGTTATCTTGTTAATTATGTTTATTTTTTATTTTACTTAAACTAATCTATCTTATATATGTCATTGTGTTTAGATTGATCCACAATGGATACGCAGCAGGTATCTCCAAAGCATGGACAATGATTAAAGTCCATTGCTACTCGACAAGCAAGCCAGAAAATTACAAGCATGAAGAAGAGGAGGAAAACAATGCTAGAGGAAGATAACGATTAGATACATCCTTGAAGAAATCCAAAATGATCATCCAAATTTATTTAAAAAAAAGTGCATCTTTAAAATCTATGAAAGAAACAAAGGAGGTAGAAGAGGTAGAAGAGGGTATTGAGAAAGAAGGTGAGAATGAAGAGCACTTCATGGGTAAGCATTATCCACATTATAATTAATCTTGCAAAAGGTCTTGTTTTGGTAGTAAACATAAACTATTTATGTACATTGTAGGTGAAAAGATCCACTCCTTTACCACCTATTCCCTTGTGTAGACTTGTGCCTAACCCCTCCATAAGGAGAGTGCAATTTAGGTATAAGAAGCTTGCAAGGAATTCTACACAAATGGCTATGTTGTCGATAGGTGTAGATTCATTTGCTCCATCTCCTCATCCCCATAATCCTGTTAGAGAAGTATCACAAGATGATATTAGTAGATGGGATGACATATGGCGAATGAAAAACAAGAAGTTTGAGGATCTGATCAAGGACTCAGAGTGCACATTCTTATCTAAGAATATCTTTTGTATGTGGGATGACAATCATTGCGTTGTGGCATGGATGGAAGAGATAAGCAAATGTGAGTCATCTTAACATGCTAAATCTTTGAATGTGGTGTTGAGTTTTTTAAAATAGCAATGGATTGATATGGCTCATAATGAATGTAGCATTCAAGAATGTTTTATCAAGACATCCACATGTTGACGCTATCCTAATTGAGACATCCATGTGTTGACACTATCTTAACGGACTGATTTGGTTAATGAATGTATCATTCAAGAATTTCGTATCAAGACATCCGTGTGTTGACGCTATCCTAATTGAATTTAATGAGGATAGCAAGGGAGAAGTCATCACTGTTATAACATGCTTAAACAAGTAAGGTAATATATACATTATGAGAACGTTTGTTTTAATCCCTTTGATTTAGGATGGGTCCAGGTGGGGTATGTTTTTTAATTTACCCCCATAACATATAATCTTTCTATCATAGGATGAATGAAGTGGGCTATGTTTCATCATCTCTTATGTACAAAGTGTGCCTCATTAGGGTGCTCAGGTCATCCCAAATAGCATTCCAAGTACATTATTTATATGGCTTGGTAGAGGAATAAATAATTCTAACATTTGCAATATAAGATTAACATCCATATATTCTTATACTAATGAAGTAACCTGTAAAATATAGGATGAGTAACCTATGAAATATAGGATGAATACCTCATTACCACTAGAGAGATTGTCCCCCTTTTAGATACCTTTCCTACAAAAAAGGACTTTGAAGATAAATGGAGAAATACTTTTTATAAAGATGAGCGAAAGTGGAGGCATGCTACTACTAGACGGTAGTCGTGATTGCGAACCCAACCCAAGGAGATGGTTTCTTTAAGTAAGAAAACATATGTCCTTCCCTCTTAGTCATTTTGATAGGCAACGACATAAATTAGTTTTAATTTTGTGGTTTAATTTTGATGTTGTGTGTTGTATTCGACTATAGTGTAAGTAAATTGGGATGACATATTAGATTGTTTGACAGAGGAGGATAGGTTATATAGCTTGGCATCCAGCACACTACTAAATGACCAGAAAGCTATGATTTTAGATATCTTGATTAATGGAGATTCTCAGAGGCTTAAGGACTTGCAAACCCCAAAGAGTAAGTAATTATTATTTTTCCCATTTTCTTCATATGTCAAAGCATTGTATCTTGTATTAATAACACTTTCAATGGAAACATAGCAAATGCGAGTTTATTCAGAGATTGGCTAATATGAGAAGTGATATGGCATGAGATTGGGGCATAAGGTGTGGCAGTCCTTAAAGAAATTATAGGTACCAAATATAATTTTTAGATACTTTTAAGGAAGACCTCTTTTATCTTAAGAGATCATATTTTGGGAAGCTATTTGAGGAAATGCTGAGGTTCCTAAAAAATCAAGGCATGGTAGCTTCACACCCTATTGTCATCAAAGCTACTAAGCCTATTGTATTCAGGTGTGTAACAATCTAGAAAGACCACTCACTACTTTTTTATGTTGTTATATTCTTAACTTGAACAAAACATTTATATGTAGATGGATTCACAAGTGCCATGCTGAGAATTATATTACAGCTGTGACATCCATTGTAAATGAATGATGGGATCTAGGACATGACAACACAATGTATACACAGTAACAAGTTTGAGAACTTTGGGATGCAGGGATGTACAAGAGATGTTCACAACACAATGAATGATGGGATCTAGGACATGACAACACAATGTATCATAGTAACAACACAATGAATGATGGGATCTAGGACATGACAACACAATGAATGATGGGATCTAGGACATGACAACACAATGTATACACAGTAACAAGTTTGAGAACTTTGGGATGCAGGGATGCAGGGATGTACAAAAGATGTTCACTATTCCTCCTTAACTTTCCAAGTGGCAAATCTCCTAGAAGCAAGAAGGAGATGCACACTTGGGCTTGTAAATTAAAGTAATACAAGATGGTATGTACTATATATCTACTCATGCTAGTAATTATTATATTATACCCTATTGATTCACGATTTTATATTGTGAAGACTAGAATTCTATGTGACAAACTACATATTAAAGTAAAGGGCAAAGAGCTTATGGAAGATCAAGAGGCTGATGAAGATGAAGAGGATGATGAAGAGGACAAAGGGGATGATGACGTTGAAGTGGGAGAAGTGCCACATAAGGATGCCACGAATGAAGAGAATGAAGCAAATGCAGGAGGGAAAGAAGCAAATGAGGATCCTGTATTTCATTAGAGTACAACGATAGCGATTCCAAGGATGACATTCGGCCCATCAAGACAACACAAAAAATGACAAAGCGGATCATGATGTAACACATACAAGCCACTCTTTTAATCATAATTGATTACTTTCATTAATAAATAGTTTGACTACTAATGTACATGATTTGGTTATTGTTGAGATATCGAGCTCGTCTAGTGAGGCGGTGGCCACCACCCCACTGATGATGACCCGCCTGGGGGATAGGCCCCACACTTACACCACTGGCATGGTTGGTGAGATCTTGGGTGATATGCGGCCAGTGGGATGACAGGCTGTGTGATAGCCATTCTAGAGACTGGCATAGTTATAGCGCCAGCTCATTTAGTCGGGTTCACACTATAGAGAACCCGTGTACATATTGGTTGAGTACCTTTCATATTATGTGTACTCTTATCTTGTATATGGTGTGTTGAGTGTTGAGTGAAGAAGAAGAAGATTTTCAGCCTCTCACCTTGTGTGTTCTCTATTAGGGTTATGTGAGTGTGTGTGTGTGCTTGCAAGAGCTCAAGCTCTCTTCCCCCTGCATCTTTTCATGGTATCAGAGCCTGGTTCGTGCTAAGGGCTGAGCTGCAAGCAAGAGAACCACAGGAAGCGGTACGAGGGTAAGAGCTTCAACTACTCTTCCCTATTTGTGTTGGTGACTACACCCTTGTCGGGAGCTCTACGGGAGGCACCGGCAACGATCTCTGATTGGAGCTTTCTTCGCGAGAGTAAAGCTATAGGGCAACTATATTGTCCTATCGAATAAAATTTTCTGGGCCGAAAATGCGTTTCGGGCACGTCTGGACCTCCGTTTTTCAGAAAGCAGGCGATTTCGAGCATTGTGGGTAAGTCATCGATTCTCTGCATAACTCTGTTTTAAGAACTGCAGGAAGACAGATTGACTGTGCAGACACTGTGGGTGCTGCAAAGAGGTCTACAGTTGCCATTGGGTGTATGTATGCACATTGAGGTCACTGGTTGTGACATTTGAGAGTACTACAGTACCGCTGTAGAAATATAGCAGTTTGTGCAGGACAAACCAGAGTGCTGTTTCTAGTTAAATTGTGTATTTGGCAAGATGTCAAATGATGGGATAACCCAGATTATGGCTGAGAAGCTTGATAAGAATAACTTCCATGCTTGGAGGTTCAGGTTGACGAATTTCCTGATGGGAAAGGGCTATTGGGACTACATAGAAGGTGAGCATGAAGAGGCACCGGAGATACCGGACATAAATCCTACTGCTGCAGATGTGAAAGAGTTTAAAGACTGGAACCAAGGAGCCAGGAAAGTCATGTATTGGCTCTCCATTAGTATACAGGACACCATGATTGGGCACATTCAGGATGCCAAGTCCCCCAAGGAGGCATGGGACACCTTGGTAAAGCTTTATGAAACAAATACCAAGGCACGCAAGATACAGTTGAAGAATGAACTTCATACTGTGGAGAAAAAGAGCATGTCTGTGAATGACTATGCGTTGAAGATAAAGGGTATTGTGGAATCCCTTGCATCTATTGGTGTGTCAGTAGATGATGATGATAAGGTGGAGGTCTGTCTACGTGGTCTCAGGCCACAATACAAGGCGTTCAAGACGTCTATTTAGACTCGGGAAAACATTCCCAACTTTACAAATTTGGTGTCTATGCTGATTATCGAAGAGAAGAGCTTGGGTGAAAACCAACAGTCTTCACAAAGCAAAAACAGTTCAGAGCAACAGGCCTTCTACACAAGTTCAGGAAGAGGACGAGGTAGAGGAGGCCGTGGACGCGGTTAAGGAGGTGGCCGAACAGGTAATCAGAATTATGACCAATAGCAGCAGCAACAACAACAACAGTCCCAGAATCAACAACAACAATAACAACACGCAGGTGGAAGAGGCAAATTCAGAGGCAGGGGGAGTCAAAGAGGCCATGGAAATTGGCAAAGGCAATATAATGATGCACGTGAATGCTATTATTGTGGTAAGCCTGGACATGTGCAGGCAGAATGCTATATGAAGCAAGCTGACATGCAAAATGGAAAAGTGCAGCAAAACAACTATGCATTCTCAAGCAGAAATAATGAGGATAATGAAAGGTTGTTTGTTATGCAGCATGTCGTGAATGCCATGTCTGAAAATGTTGACGCAGCACAAAAAGATGATGTATGGTATGTGGATTCAGGTGCTTCGAACCACATGACAAGTCATGGGGAGTGGTTCAAGGAGATGAAAAACCCGGAAAGACCAGGTTTTGTGGAAAAAGGGGATGACACTGCTCATCCAATTGCCCATGTTGGAGATGTGCCATTGTCTATGCAGGATGGCAAAGTGAAGTACCTTGCAGATGTACTTCACGTTTTGAACATAACAAAAATCTGGTTTCAGTTGGCCAGATGATTGAGCAGGGTTTGCAGGTTCAGTTTAACCCTGATGCTTGTTATGTTGAAGACTTTAAAGACAAGTGCAGGTTGGTTGCAAAAGGCAACAGAGTGGGCAGAATATTTACGTTGAATGTAGACATGCCTGAAATGAGTGCTACGATGTTTGCAAATGGTTCAGGAATTATTGCAGACACAGACATATGGCATAAAAGAATTGGACATGTGAATGTGCAAAGAATGAAGTCTATGCAGACAAAAGGAATTGTGACAGGGCTGCCAAAATTTAAAGTGGAATGTATGCAGAGAATATGTGAAGCATGCCAATTTGGGAAGCAAACAAAGCACGTGTTTCCACGTAACAGATATGTGAGCAGAAATGCACTAGATGTTGTGCATTCAGATGTATGGGGTCCTACAAAGACCATATCTATGGGAGGCTGCAGGTATTATGTGAGTTTCATTGATGACCACACAAGGAAAGTGTGGGTATATTTCATGAAAGAGAAGAGTGAGGTGTTCACTCACTTTCAGAATTTCAGAGTTTTGGTTGAAAAGCAAACATGGAAATATGTAAAGTGCCTAAGGTCAGATGGAGGGGGAGAATACTTCTCCAATGAATTCTCTGAATTTTTGAAGAAGAATGGTATTTAGAGACAATTTACATGCAGATACACTCCGCAGCAAAATGGAGTTACTGAGCGAAAAAACAGGCACATTGCTGAGATTGCGCGAGCATTGATGGAAGAGAAGAATATGCCGCATAGCTATTGGGCTGAGGCTGTTTCTATAGCAATATACATCTTGAACAGGACTCCAACTGCAGCCATACATGATGTAACTCCAGAGGAGAGGTTTACTGGCAGAAAACCAAATTTGTCTCATCTGAAAGTCTTTGGATGCATTGCATATGTGCATGTGCCAGATGAGCTGAGAACTAAGCTGGATCCAAAAGCAAAAAAATGTGTGTTTATTGGATATTCCCTTGAGCAAAAGGGATACAGGTGTTATAACCCTGCTACACGTGAGTTGAGGGTAAGCAGGGATGTTGTCTTTGATGAGATGAGCAGCTAGTATGCTGCTGAAAAAGAAGCTGTTGGGGCTGATGTGAGTGGAAGTGTGGTTGCACAGAATGCAGGTCAGCAATCACAGTCTTTGAGTGGACCAGGAGAGTCCTCATCTAGTGGGTCTGTTGATAGACCATGGAGTGGCAGGCTGCGTCATAATACCAGTCCTGCAAATGTGATTAGTACATCACGTAAAGGAAAAGAGAAAGTGGTTGAGCCCCTTGGTATGCCTGACATTTCTGCAGGGCATTCTCATGTTGATGGAGAGTCTAGTGGCTCAGATATGAGCCTTGATAAGGAGCTTGGGATCCCAGCTATGAGAACACCTGGTGTAAAGAAGGCTATGGAAGCCATGAATGAAAAGCTGCGAAGATCTGGACCTTGATGGTTATGTGGCACATCACTATGCATATATGGCAAAGGTTGTGCAGGTTGTTGAGCCCACATGCATTGATGAGGCTGTTGGAAATGTGTGTTGGGAGAAAGCTATGGATGAGGAGATGGATGCACTATATGGAAATGAAACTTGGGATTTAGTGCAATTGCCTGAAGGCAAGAAAGCCATTGGATGCAAGTGGGTGTACAAAGTTAAACATAACAGTGATGGAAGCATAAATAGGCAAGGCTAGATTGGTAGCCAAAGGATATGCGCAAACATATGGCATTGATTATGAGGAAACTTTCAGTCCAGTTGCCAAGATGGCAACAGTGAGAGTTGTGATAGCAGTGGCTGTGTCAAAGCAATGGTCTTTACATCAGATGGATGTAAAGAATGCATTCTTGCATGGGGATTTGCAAGAAGAGGTGTATATGCTGCAGCCACCTGGTTATGAGGATGTGGGTCACCCCGAGCATGTTTGCAGGTTGAAGAAAGCCTTGTATGGCTTAAAACAAGCACCAAGAGCATGGTTTGACAAGATTTCTGAATATCTTGTCACTATTGGCTTTCATGTAGCCAATGGAGATTTCTCGCTGTATGTGAGACATGGTGACAGAGGAGTTGTGCTTGTTGTCATCTATGTAGATGACCTGATCATTACGGGGGACCATGATGCAGAGATCTTTGATGTAAAGATCTTGCTAAGACAGAAGTTTGAGATGAAGGATCTCGGGGAGCTTAGATATTTCTTGGGCATTGAGGTGATTAGGTCACCACATGGTATTTGATTACTGCAGAGACAGTATGGCTTGGACATGTTGTCCAAGTATGGTATGACAGGCTGTAAGCCTATTTCCGTGCCATTGGATCAGAATGGCAAGTTGAGTGCAGATTCAGGAGAGATCTTGGAGGATCCTACTATGTATAGGCGCATAGTAGGAAGTTTGATCTACATGACGATCACCAGACCAGATTTGAGCTATGCTGTTGGGTTGGTGAGTCAGTTTATGCAGGTTCCACGAAAACCGCATTTGGATGCAGTGAGACGCATACTGAGGTATGTGAGGTCTACTTTGCATTGTGGACTATTCTATGAGACTGGGACAGAGATATGTGTACATGGGTACACAGATGCTGATTGGGCTGGTAGTATCTCAGATAGAAGATCTACCAGTGGATTCATGTTTTCTTTGGGAAGTGCTGCTGTGACTTGGAGCAGCAAGAAGCAGCCTACGGTTGCTCTATCGAGTACAGAGGCCGAGTACAGAGGAGCTGCTATGGCAGCATGTGAGGTAGCTTGGTTGAGGAAGCTACTTGCAGATTTGGGTCTATCAGTGGATAGACAAGTTGTCATTTTCTGTGACAACATTAGCAGTATACAGTTGGCCAAGAACCCAGTCTTTCATGCTCGCACAAAGCATATAGAGGTCCACTACCATTTCGTCAGAGAGAAGGTCTTGGCAGGAGACCTTGACCTTGTTTATATCAACACAGAGGATCAGGTAGCTGACATCTTCACCAAAGCATTGGGTACAGAGAAGCTTCGCAGATTCAGGGCTTCGCTTGGTGTACATGAGATGGAGTTGAGCTCGAGGGGGAGTGTTGAGATATCGAGCTCGTCTAGTGAGGCGGTGGCCACTGATGACCCGCCTGGGGGATAGGCCCCACACTTACACCACTGGCATGGTTGGTGAGATCTTGGGTGATATGCGGCCAGTGGGATGACAGGCTGTGTGACAGCCATTCTAGATGTTGGGAAAAGCATAATGAGTGATAATGCAAGCTTAATGTGAGCAAGGGATGATAAATGAGCTATGGTGGTTCAAGATAATCCATGGTGGTCACATGAGCAAAATGATAATTAACTAGCACTTAATCAAGGATTAAGGGAACATAATGGCAACATGATAAGGAGCTTCACATAGCATAGAAATTTGTGTATTTCTCATTAGGAGGGCCATCATTTTATAGCCAAGGTGTACATGGTTGAGTGACATCACTGCTTACATATCATCAAGGGCATCCAAGGCCATCTCCCCCCACATGGCTCCCTAGAATATAGCCTCCAGAGCATCTTCTGAAACTCGCCTATCTCAAGTGGGGGTTTACCCTTCACTCACCTAGATTCTCTTCATATTACATGGTCCTTTTACATTTCATTGTGTGCCTTAACCTTAGACCATGACATTGATCATATATTCCAACACTAGAGACTGGCATAGTTATAGCGCCAGCTCATTTAGTCGAGTTCACACTATAGAGAACCCGTGTATGTATTGGTTGAGTACCTTTCATATTATGTGTACTCTTATCTTGTATATGGTGTGTTGAGTGTTGAGTGAAGAAGAAGAAGATTTTCAGCCTCTCACCTTGTGTGTTCTCTATTAGGGTTATGTGAGTGTGTGTGTGTGCTTGCAAGAGCTCAAGCTCTCTTCCCCCCTGCATCTTTTCAGTTATGGGTGCAGATAAGCTTGGCTAGAGGTGAAGTGCCAAATGCACCATTTTGGCTCATCTACATCATCTATGGCAGTACATCATGAGCTTGAGAGGGGCTGTTGAGATTCAAGCTCGATGTCAGCTTGTGCTAGCTACGCTGTGTGCTGGCATGTTAGGTAGGAACATGTGTGAGACATAAATGACCGCATCCAGCTGGTCATAGTGTGTGGACATTAGCTAGGTTTAGTTGTGTGTGGACACAACACATAGTGTGTGTTGTGTATTATGGATTATGGCTTTATGCATTATGTGTGAAGGGAGATGGCTTCCCTCTATGGTGAGGTTTTGTAATATACATTAGGGTTTGCTCTTGTGTGTGTGTCTCCTCTCCCTCTACCTGTTTTTCATCACTACCTTGTTGATTGTCATGTTTTTTATAAACATTTCTTGGCATTGTCTTTGTAAGAGGTATAGGCAACATTATGAGCCATGCCCTCACCTTCTTGAGCCAAGAATGATGTACCTTATTGGTTTGAGCATTTACCTCAACCACTTACTCACTTTCATTAAGCTTGTACTTTTAAACCCTAATGGGTATCATGTAACCAACATGCACAAAAGCTCTTGTTGTAATTATGGAGTAGACACTACCCTTGACCAATCTATAAGGCAAGTGGTAAGACCCTCCCTTTCCCTTTCCCATATAAATCTACCTCATAACCATTACTCTAAGGAAGGCCCTCATTTCCCATGGAGGAGGTATGGTATGCAGAGAAGCATCAAGCATGTTGAAGGAATATCTATGTGCAAACCACTTAAGCAAGTGTGGCAGCCTTATTTTGACCATTGCGTGAGAATGGTCAAGGTGGAAAGCATGTGGAAACAATGGCATGTATGTCCAAAAAAGCATGTCAACTACAAGAGGTCAAGCAAGCACAAAGAGTGGGGTGCACCATATTAAGGTGTACATCTTCATCGACATCAAATAAAGACTTCGATGGCGTCATTGTATTAGCCTCTAAAGGCTCTAGGAACATAGTTGTAAGTCCCAGATAACCCCACCACCATGAACATTCTTGTAAGCCTAATGTTATAAAGGCACTTTTTTTTTCATATGTCCAATACCACCCATTCCAAGCACATTTTTTCATGGCTAGTATTGAGGGGGGGTATTAAGATATAGGCCTTGGAGCCTTAGTGAACAAGGGTGTAGAAGGTGTGTGGGTATGAATGGTCCTAAGGGAGCCACCTAACCCTAGGCCACTAGCAAGCCTATTTAAAGGCACATGCCAAAGGCATTTGTATGAAGCATGAAGCATGAAGCTTAGTTGTATTTTAAGCAACTTAATAAGCAAGAGTCATTCTTGTATTTTGGGTCTCTCTCCTCCACATCTTCTTGATCTAGCATAAGCACCACGTTTTCTCAACAAGGTACACCGATGAAGGAAAAAATGGAAATTAGGATTCAACCAGATATTTTGGAGGATTATGATCAGTGATACTATAGTTTCATTAAAAGATTATTTTAAAGACAGTTGAATATGTGAAAAAGGTAATTTCATATTGGGTGTGTAAGTGGGTGTGACTAGTTTTAAGTTTTCATGAATATCCGGCTAGGGGGGGCATGGGAACTCTTTTCCCTAGTACTCGGGACAAAACCTAACCAAATTCTTAAATGGATCCCATCACTACAGCGGTTGGGCAGTTGGCTAACCCACGGGACTGAGGCTGGACTGATGGATCCTAAAAATGAGACTCAATTCTGTTATTGTACGATAGATGAGTAAATCCCGGATAAAAATTGTTCTATGGAAAAGAAGCAACGGCTGTGCCTCTCAATGAGGAAAAAAGCATTGGTCTCTATGATCCAAGTGCAAGTCTTTTCCTTGATCTGACTATGGGATTTACGGGTTCGGTCAGATCAATTCAGTTAGTTAAGGCTCTTGACTACGTTAGAGTAAAAATATCTTGGAGGAATCACCCGTGCTTTTCGGGCAAGGGAAGTTTTTCCGGGTTCGGTTTTGGAAAAACCGAGGGATTAGTCTCTTGTCCGGATATACATGGGCGAGGCCCTGAGTGAGGGATCCTGCCCCGCGCAAGAAGTGCTACTTCCGCTGCTAGTACCCCATAATTCATTGCGCAGAGGGGACAAGGATCTTTCACCCAAGCTCTGATACCATGTTAACAATCCTAATATGGAATTGATAATGGTGATAGACACAAGATTAAGCATAAAACTTAAGATGGGTTATACCACACTAAAAACTCCATGACTAGAGAGAGACAGAGAGATTGCACAGTCAACACAAGTTCTCTATTACATTCACAATGAACCATACAATGATATAGGCTTTCTAGCCTTATCCCACTTTACACATCATCATCCATGTGGCACTCCCTTTTCCACTCTTTTGGTCAACACTCACACACCATACAATATAACATATGGCATTCTTATCTCACCACAATATCTTGCACCTCTAGGGTGCTTTCGTACATGCACACAACACCGCGATTACATCTCTCAACAATCACTTTAATGCAAGCAGGAAAAGTCATGGGCAAGGTATCTCAAGTGAGATATGAATAGAACTTGGAGCATGACACGTGCCCCCCAAGCCAATAGCCTAATATCTCGATCAAGATCCCAAGGATCGCCACACCAGTAGCCTCCTCAAGAGGGCTCATGTATCTCAATCAAGATCCATGTCATTGTAATATGTCACTACCACTTAGATATCTCGATCAAGATACCTACTCAATTGGAATCCACATTAATGCCACAAGGGATATTGACATATGCATAACTACCCATTCGGATGTAGATTGACCATATACTATGATATCATAGAATGTAACCATGCCTCTATCTTGATCGAGATTATCAACATGTAATACTAGACATTAACATATCTTGATTGAGTACTGAATTATGATCTCACCCGTCTAGATATACACAATTGCGAATGAGATGATACACCATTTTGATCTCAATCATCCATGTATCTCAAATGAGATATGGGAATATGGTGTTGACCGCTATTGAGATATCTCAATCAAGATATGGTGATACAATCTGAGCCATTTATGTATCTCAATTGAGATACGTGGAAGGGATCTCAACCATTGATGTATCTCGATATTAAAAGAGACACATACATGGCTTGGGAGGGACCTTACAATCTCCCCCACTTAAAAGATTCGAGATGTCCTCATCTCGTGAGCTAGGATAGTATCTAAGTAAATCCTCATCTCGTGAGCTAGGATAGTATCTAAGTAAATCCTCATGTCTCTTTCAAAGTGGTGTCCCCACTAGGTAGAAATCTTCTTTTATCTAAACATTGTTCCGAGTCCCTTTTTTCATGTGTTTAGCTTGTTTTGTTGTGCCTCCAACCAAAAGGTCTATTATTCTAAAGTTAGTTGGCCTTATTATCCTAAGTTCATGCATCCAAGATATGTGGATGTAATCAGAGCCGTTCATGTATCTTAATTAAGATATTTTTAATAAATCAAAGTTGTTCATTTTGCTAAGCCTAAAATCATGCATAAATCTGGGTTTATTTTGCTAACTCTAAAAGTTGTGCCATATGACCGCCGCGAGACGATCGAGATTAAAAGACTTAAGTTTTTTTCCCCTCAGTCTCTTCCATCATTTTTACTTTTTCAGTCTTCCTTCATGTTCTCTCTTTTTCACTTTTGCACTCTTCCTTCGTGTTCTCTCTTGGATTGAAGTGCCATTATAGTGAGGTGAGTGAATCCAATATTAGTGGTTTTTTAGAGCTTTATTAGTACTAGATTAGTGTTTTCTTAACACTAGTCATTGGACCTTTCACATTGGCCCACTCATTTGTGTTAGGCCTAGGGGCTAGCATGGAGTCATATAAGGAGAACTGTGAGTCTATTGTAGACCTTATCATGGAGATAGACCATGGAGATAGACCGTGAGTTATCAGCTATTCATAGGAGTGCTAGAAACACACCATCTACTTTACATATTGTATTCAACTTGGAGGTGATACTCTCATCCCTTCTTTATATCCTTAACGATGTTGTTTATGTAGATGAGTGGATAGCACATCACCATATTGCTCCAATATCACATGGCTTAACATATCGGCAAGTGTGTGAGCTTGGCCCTATTGAGATGAAGCATACTTGGACCTTTTAGCCATGGGATATAACCTAGGGCAAGGAAGCCCCTTATTATTTTTTGGTGTTCGCATCCTCCTATGGTGGCACATATCTATAGTCGATATGTTGCCACATATGAGATTATTCCAAACAAATTCTAAATTCCCATCTACTTTGCAAAGCAATTATACGTAGAGTTTGTCTTAGGGGAGCAAGTTAACTACACCAACCACCACCATTGACATGATGGTGGTGCTGATCGAAGGCATCTCCAAGACTAGGGGAGGAAACCTCCACCAACCCTATGTGTAGTTATTGTTAGAGACCCACCATTTATACCTTTGTCTACTATCGAGGTACTAGGAACTCACATGGGGATCGCATACATAGTAACACTAAGAACATCTAACAAGTGGTGCATCTTTTTTCATGATCAATGTCCACATATGTTAAGGTATTTATACATATTCATTACTTCCATAGGATTTTCATAGTGTTTATTTTTTTGTTTATATATCTTTATATCTATTATTCTATATTTTCTATATTAATGATGGTTGATTAGTTACATAGGGTCCCACATCAGTTAGAGACACACATAGAAGCTGTATGAACTCAACAATGCTAAGCATGCTCTCTTGAGCTTGCTTTTTACATTCGCATATGCCATGTGATCATGATTTTCAATTTGGGGTGGTTGGGTGGGTTCTAGTTTCTTGATTGGTTTGTGAGGTGCACCTAGTGCCGAATCAAAACTTGTTTCATCCTCCTTACTCATGTACTAGAACTTATTTCATCTTCTGAATTTCTTTGGATTGTCAGGTTTTCATTATGTTTGCCTATGCAACGAGAACGAACTTTCTTTTGGGCTTTTGTATCCTGTGTCGCACATATGGGTCTTGTGGTTTGTGTGGTAGCCTTTGAGGTGGATGCTTCTACATCATGTGTAGTTTTTAGCTCTTTTGGGGTTATGTCCTCCACATGCTCTTTTTCCCTGTCCTTTATTTCAGTTTTGGTTTTAATAATTTGTTACCTCTTATATCCTTCTTGGGTTTAAAAGTTTTTGCTTTTTCTTTTGGCTCCTGTTTTAAAGCATGTTCTTCTACCCATTTTGAAGTGTTTACTTTTGCATTCTTTTTTATTATCTCTCATGCCTTGGCTTGTAAGCGTGTAAGCACATTAAAAAGTATAGTGGACAATTGCCCGTTCAGAGTTGTATTTTGTGAGACAAGTTGCATTGAAGCAACTCGCCTTGGTCAATCTTGGAACATCATGTGATCAATGCCACATCATTCACATAGGGGTTGCAAGGTGTCAGTGAGACCGTGGGCATGGAAGTATTCCAAATAGTGCAATTTGCCACCTTGTGTGTGGTCCATGATAATAGAAACACTAAAGTGTTTGCTTAACTGCTTCTTGAGTGGTTTCTACCCTTTGGACTATTTCTATTTGGTGCATGGGAGATGGAGGTTTTGAGTTAATTGTTGATGAATTGGGACATAGGGTTGTGTCATGACCAAAGGTTTTGCAATATATGTAGTACATAGAAAAACAAGTGCCTTGTATGCACAATGGAGATTGGGATGGTTAGTGATTGCACTGAACACAAGGCATTTCTCTCATCACTTGAAGAGAAATTAAGGATGTTTGGTTTTGAAGAATCTCATCCTCTCTTAAAGATGTCAGTTGTAAGCTTTTAAGTAAGGCTGCATAGAATTCAGGGAATGAGAACTCCGAGATCAATTTTTCGTTAACCATTGATTCACTTGGTTTAGATGAGGAACATCTCGTATCATGATCATCTTTCATCATATTGTCATCTAACCGTATTTCTTCTTTACAACATTGATCAAATGTTTCCGGATTGGATACAATGATGAAGTTGTGTATGCTATTATTCTTTAAGCCCATCATGAAACATGTCTAATCGTTTAATTTTTTCCATGGCTCACATCGTGAGTCCAAGAGTTTTATCCAAAGAATAAAGTCTCTAATGGTTTCGTTTGGTTTACGCTCAATTGAATAGAGTTCTCTAATGGTTTCGTTTGGTTTACGCTCAATTGAATAGAGTTCTCTTGTTGCACTCCACTGATCACCTTGTCTTGAAAAAGCCGTGAATAAAGGTTTTTTTCAAGATCCTGAAATTTGTCTTGATTGCTAGCATCAATGTGATGAACCATCGACTAACCTTTCCCACTAAGCATAGGTTCAATGCATTTACCTTGGTGAGGTAGTTTGGATTTCCAAAGGCTTCACATCTCTGTTCAAACATTTGAATGAATTGAACACGATCAGTGTTCCCATATTTGCCCATGATTTTTTAAATCTGTACGGCCGTGTTTTTGTATGAGTCACTGAGACCGTGAGTGAGTGATCTTATGGGTAGGGACTCACTTAGTCCTTGGGCAACTCCCCTTCCTAGATTAGTCAATATATCCAAGGCGTGGGCATCTAGGGGTTACAAAGGGTTGGTACCTGTAGTATTTGTGGGAATGTTAGGTAAAGGACCAAAGCCCAGTGGGATTGAAGTGATAGGGGGTGTAAAATCCGATGGCACGTTTGTTGTTGGCATGGCCAATGGTATTGGGATTTGTAGTTGGGGCATAAATCTTAATGGCTCGAAGATGTCAGCTATTGGTTTCAGTCCATGTGTGAGCCCTGGCAATCCCTCTATCTCGTTGCCATATCTTGACGTTACTAATTGCTCCTTTAATGAGTACGCACACTTTTTTTTTTGCTTTTTATATTTTCTCATAGCCTTACAGCCTTAGGAGGCTTGACGTACTCTTCATTGGGTCAAACAAGTGTCTATTTGTCCTAATTAGCTTAGGCGCTAGACGCACATGAACGACCTCTTAGAGATATTTTTTCGAAAAAGGTGCATGCTAGTAGCTTCCTGGATGGAAGAGGAGATCCTAAAACCTATTTTCCATCGTTGTCTCAAGACCCCAAAAAAGAAAAAAAAATCCTATTTTGCAGCCCGCTTTTTAAGGTGTTCCAAAAGTAATTTAGAAAAACTATGTATGAAAGAGTTCTAATATTTTTAGAGTACTATGTCTCTTTGAGTATTTCGTGATTTTGTCATTTAGATTCTCAAAAAGTATCCTAAATATGGTTCGCATTCGTTTTCGCACTATTTTGGGCAATTTTTAGTGCTTTAAGGATCGTTTTTTGCCTCGATTTTCGAGTGGAATTTTAAGGCTGTTTTGGTCGGAGGCCAAAATGATGGATTTTGCTCTCAGATGCTCAAGACCAATTTCAAAGAGCTCGAAACCCACTTTTTGATGAGCACTAGAGCACCTTCAACGGATTCACGATTTAGGAAATATAAGCCTCCAAACATGACTTTTTTTTAAATGCCGACGGTCCCCCTTTCATGGCGTGAATCACCAAGGTGCAGTTCACAACATGAAACAGACTTCACGAATTTTTATCAAATTTGTTTTTTTTTTGCGTGGGGACTGTTTCATGTCGTGAGACGCTTAAGGGTTTCACGCTGTGAACCCTTAAGGCATGAAACGGACTTCATGAATTTTATCAAATTTAATTATTTGTTTTTTGGATGCGAGGACTATTTCGTGCCGTGAGAAGCTTAAGGGTTTCATACCGTGAACCCTTAAGGCGTGAAACAAACTTCACGAATTTTATCAAATTTGAATATTTTTTTTAGCGCGGGGATTGTTTCACACCGTGAAATGCTCAAGGGTTTTACGCTGTGAACCCTTAGGACATGAGATGGACTTCATGGAATTTATTAAATTTGATTGATTTTCTTTTTAAGTCTAGAGGGAAATTCAAATTTCCTTGTTTGGGGAGGATATTTTTTGAATTTTAAATTAGGGAGATATTGGCATTTTCCCAAAAAGACGTGGGAATAAAAAAAACCCAACCCTTTTATGACACCCCCTTACACCCTTCATAAATAACCCCCCAAAATGGACAATTTGACAACTCATTGGTATCTTCTCATTCAATGCTCATTAGCCTTAATGAGTTATGTAAAAAAGTGATTAAGAATTAATCAAAGATTAATCATTTCACTAATATTTTCCTCTTTTAGACTAATCAAGGACTCTAATTAACCACTAATCACTAATTAATTCACACATTGAGCACATCATTGGATAGAGCATGGAATTGCTAAGCTATGTGTATATGTAAATTAATATATAATTAGAGATTAATTAATGTCTCTTCTCTTTATGCAAAATTAAGCAAAAGAGAGTAATTTTTTTCCAATTGATGAAGAAATTGATGCAATTAGATGTTTTGATGCGTTTAGATGCTCCCAAAAAACCCAAGAACTCTAATTTAGACCTCTTACATGAGAAATTTTGACTCCAAAAAACACATATTCTAAATTTTTTCTCTCTTGAACAAGATTAATCACCCTTAATGACAAAAACCAATCAATTAAGAGAGACTAGTTGATTTTAAGAGTTTTTTTTATATTTTTAAAAACGTTTTTCAATGATTAAGCTACTCCTATTGCTTACTAACACTCTAATGTTGCATACAATTCAAGTAAAAAACACACAATTTAAGCAAAAATTAATGGTTCTAGCTCTATGTTTAACTTTAAAGAGCTAAAATTCACTAAAAATTAATGGTTCTAGCTCTATGTTTAACTTTAAAGAGAGCTAAAATTCACTAAAAATTGCATTCTATCGCATTGTTTGATATAATGGATGCAAGCTAAACCCAATACACTCTATGTGCAAGTCCTATAGGAACATAAAAAACCACATTATCAACAACACAAATAACAAATTAAGCAAAAAACATTCTTTACAAAACCAACAAAAAGAGCTATTTCTCACAAAATCACACACAAATCTTCATCAAATCCACATCTTTTTCATAGGAAACCATTAATTAAGATAATGGGCAATGGGTAATGCGTAGATTAGAGAAAAACGATGGAAAAATCTAAGGGATGGCTCTCTGGTGGCGCCAAAAATGTTAATGGCTAACCCTAACCCTCCTTGAAACACATCCAACAAGAGTTTTACCTGGTGACCGCAACTGTCGTGAGGATCTTTCCAAAGGCCGAGCTCGTAACCCTTAAGGTCTCCATTCTCCACAACTCCTTGAGAAGCAACTCCACCGCACCTCTTGTAAGCGTTGTCACACCACCGCGTTGTCACACCACCGCGTTGCACTACGTGTACTCGTCCCTCCTCTCACCTCACATCACTCACACATACTCACTAGCATGCATTAGAGAGAGAGATTAGCAAGAGGATTAGCAAGAGCAAGACTCTATTGCACAATGGGAGATTATCTTTATATTATGAAAGATATTCACGTATATACATGGCCATAAGTGTTCACACTCACTTAAAATTGTGGCCGACTGGGCACTTTAGGCTCATAAGAGGCCTAATGCTATTATAATGACTACTCTCATAATATATCCATGAAGTACATCACTTGGGACTTCATCCTAACTTGCTATCACACGCTCTTGAAGTGGGAATCGCCTTAAGTATTCCATCGGACCATTACGGGCGCCCATCCAAGTTGTAGATTTGGACACCATTGCTTCATATCTTGAATGTATGATCTTTTGGTGTATCTACCTTGACTCCTTGATGTAAGATAATGGTGGTAGCTCTTGTTAACCTTAGGAATAGGTTAACATTATTTGAACAATTGTGGTGCCCTATGATGCAGTTGACTATGCCAATCTAAACTGAGTTTTACAAACTCACTATAATGCACTTGACCATAATAAGCTGAGTCAAAAGCTATGGCGAAACCCTTTCACAAATATACTACCTTCATATCTCTATGAAATGTGGTTCCCCTCTGTGGTCACTAGAGGTGCCTCTAGTGGTTTCTTTGGCTCTGCTTGCAGGAAAGTGTAGCCCTGTTATGCTATGCCATCTTGTAATCCTCTGTTTTGCAGGAAAGTGCAGCCCTGTTATGCCATCTTGTAATCCTCTTGCATATGCCTCTATGTTTCTTGTTCTATGTTATTATGCAAAAGTCCAACAGAGGTAATGGGCTTCTTTATTGATGTTTGTGTTTACTTGTTGGCTACCTATTTCAAAGGTAGAGGCTTTGATTGGGTTCTTTGTTGAGCACCTATGGTTCTTGCTTCAACTTTGATGCTGAGGTCTTTGTTCGCAATTTATGCCTCTTCTGCACAATTACTTAATACACACACAATACCTATATATGCACCTGTATCAAACTTGTACCCATGTGTTAATGGTCCTTTATAGATGACTCCCAGGGACCTTAGCAACACTCTTTAGCTTGAATCTGATTATGTAGGGTAGCTGCTATGCTTTGATTTACTGGATATCTTGCTGCTAGTTCATTAATGTGAATCCTTGTAGATACTGAAGTATGAAATTCTTTGATAGTATCTTACTGCAATAGGGCACCTTAATCACTATGCATGTACGTTGTTAACTGCTTGTAAGTTTCTTGAATCAGTTTATGTTGTGAATGATATATGTGAGAAGCATGTTAATCCTTAATCCCTTTCCAAAATGGTTGTTGAAGGTTATTTTTCTTCCCCTTTAGCTTGCTATTTTTACATGCTTGGTCGTGTCATGCTTACATGTAATCACATAAGCCTGCATGTATTGTTTTCATTGCATGTGAACCACTTTTGAGTCGAGTGCTTGGTTTGGCTGCAAGTGACACCTTAGCTGTTGTTGTTTAAGTAGATAGGATTTAGGTGTTTGCCGCCTTGGCCAGCTAGGCTAGAAGACCCCCCTTGCTTCCTAGCCTGCTACTATTCCCCAATGGATGCCAGCCAATCTCAGTGGTTGGTATTCCCACACCAACAGCCAACATAATTCCAGCCTTATGGTGTACGGAGCACCCTGGTTGATGCCACACGACTGGGTTTGACTCCCAGTAGGGCTTTATGAGTATCAACAAATAGTTGCAGCAAATTTTTGCTCAATAGTACATATGCATACATCAAGATTTGCATCAAAATGTTTAATCTATCAAGATTATTACTATCTTGCAAGATTTGAACTTTCTTGCACTCCAACACACCAAGATTCACTTCTATCTCCATTTCTTGTACATTTATGACTAAATAAAACTTGATATTGAAGTTTTCAAGTTTTCTTGCACAGAATGTAAAGTTCTTGTACAAATTCCAAGAAAATCAACCTTAGGGCAAGATTAGGGCTTAGAGTAACTCACTAGTACAATTTCTTGCACTAAATTTGAAGAAAATTAAATTTCTATACTTTTTCTTGAAAATCTACACTAAGTGTACTAAACTGCACAGTAAATCTTGAAAAACTGCAACTGGTATAGCAGTTCAACATTGCACTCTGCACAATTTCCCAAAAAGACTGCATAGATTTCAAATCTGCAAAAAATCTACATATTCTGTAATTTCTTGGATTTTCTACAGCTTCTTGAATCTTTTGCATAACAACAAACCCTAAATCTCTCCCTATATTTAAAACTAAGGAAAAATCTAAAGGCTCATACTAAACTATGAAAAAGTCCATTAGATTTCTCCCCAAAATCAAGAAAATCAAAATTTTAAAATTTAGGGTTAATGAAGTGGCAAAAATGATTCAATGGACCAAAACCTCTACTAATCAAAAGCCTAAGCTCTGATACCAATTGAAACGGAGTGACTATAAAGCTCAAATTAGGGATAAATCATCATGGATTAATACAAGATTAAAGATGATGTCATACAATGGCCATGATGCTTAAGTGAGTTAACCTCCCACTAAGAGGATGGCTATCAAGCTTGCCATGAGCCCTAGACCATGAAAGGCCATCTCCAAGAAAGAAGCCAGGATGTAAAAATATTTTAAAAGTTGGAAATGTAAAAAGGTTAAAGGTACAATGATAGTCCATGAGCCTGCTTTTATTCTTCAGCCCATGACCAAGGTCCTAGACCTAAACTAAAGGTGTTACTTCATTACATCGTCAAATATGTGTGACTAGAGAAATGTCATTCGGAGTTTTGATGAAGAGAAAAGAATGTCTCGTCAGAATTTTGAAGGTTTACTTCGTCTCAAAGTGCATGTGTGATGCATAAATTGCTTGATCATGTTTTCTACACATTGTTTAAATATTGTATTCACTATATGCTATTGTTGTGGAAGTTTGTGAGGGTGACACACATGCATATGTGATGTAGGCGGATATCATCTAAGTGGTAAGTTCTATCATGAGACAAAGATGTTGTGGATGTGCTCCTCACATGGTTGGTGTGATGGATAAGAGGTAGCCCTCATTGTATTGGGGAAGTGAGTGTTTGGGGAGCTGCTTATGAAATCATGTGCATTAATTAGCCGGAGCGTTTGTGCCTTGAGACTAGCATGGCTGTTAGAAGCAATTCCGTGTGATTTTGCATGATTGTGGCAGGATTTCGGTGTGAGATGGCATAGTGGTCTTGAAGTGTTCAAGCTTGGTAGTGCATACTTTCTTGGTCTAATGATCACGGTCATGGTGCTAGGATTCTGATGTAGTGATCTGCAGTGTTACTTCCTTATGTATTTAAAATGTTAAGCAAATTGTTAAGTTTCTAGAAAAGAAATATTTATCTTGGAGTGCATACATGAGCTCTATTTCTCCATGGGGTGTGTGCATAACATAGGTGTGTGAGCTCATGCTTGCCGACTCTGTAGGCCTAGTGGTCAGGTGGCAAGCTAGGCCCATTGGGATTGGATGGGGTCTAAACTGAGTCTATGGATCTGATAGCTATAGAAAAAGGATACAAGCAGTGAAAAGTGGGTGACAGAGTGGACCCAAGCATGAGGGTGCTTTTTAAACAAAACCCAAAGTTGTTTGAAAATGTTTTTAAAATGGCATAAACCAAAATTAATTAATTATTAGGAAAGAATGATAGTTGAAATGCATCGAGGTTGTTACCTTTATAATCGAGGAGTAAGACATTAGTTAATCCCAAAGAGTTGCCAATTGTCTCTTACTTGTGAGAATTACCAGCAAGGAGACATGTATTTGGAGGAGTCATACGCATTTCCTAGTGTAAGGCTTTCTAGTGCAACTGCGTAAAGCATGCTACTAGATAGTCACACACTAGGCCACTTTTAAAGGAGGCCCCTAGGTGAGGCTCTTTACCCTCAATAAAGTCTTCCACTGTAGTTATATCTAATAGATAAAGAGGGTGGGGATCCTCATAGCAACACGGTTATGAAAATGAAACTTACAGTATTTTCCTAGGTTTCTTCCCAGATGGCACAGCAGGTGACCTAATCATGTCTTTTTAAGATACATGGATTATCCCGAGAGGATGACATAATAGCTTTTGTGTTCAAGAATTTATTATCTGATTGCAACCGATGCGAGAGACTTGTTCTAGCTTGACATTTGAGAAGCTATATTTTTTAACATGGGTTGAGAGATGACATTGTTGGTTCACTCACAACACAATCACCGCTTACTTCAATTTTAGGACGTGATGATCTAGGAGAATATTCTTTGGGTGAGGCTCTTTACCCTCTATCAAGTCTTCCATTGTAGTTATATCTAATAGATATAGAGGGTGGGGGGTCCTCTAGCTGGTATTAGAGCACAATTGTGTGAAAATAAAAATTATAATATTTTACTGGGTTTCTTTCAGATGGTGCAACAAGTGACCCGATCATGTCTTTTCGAGATACTTGGATTATTCCAGGAGGATGACATAATAGCTTTTTCATTCAAGCATTTATTATCCAATCGTAATCGATGCAAGACTTGTTCTAGCTTAGCATTTTGAGAAGCTATACTTTTTGACATAGGTTGAGCGGCAACATTGTTGGTTCACTCATAGCACCATAACCGCTTACTACAATAAGGACCTAGTGATCTGGGAGAATATTTCTCTAGCTATGATCCATTTGAGGATTAGTACCGTAGCTCAGCTTAGAATATATGGGGGGCATATGCATAGGAATTTTATGACTTTTAGGAAAGTTTTTCATGTTCTCATCTACTTCATACCCCACCCAGGATTTTTGCCCCTCCGTGAACACGTGTCATAGACCATGTTTATCAACTACTTGATACCCCAACCCATGATTTTTTCCCCTCCTCGATTCATGGACCATATTTATAAACTACTATAAACCCCAACCCATGATTTTTTCCCCCTCCTCGAGTCATGGACCATGTTTATCATGGCATGACCAAGAGAGAGTATTATAGGGCTATCTGAATGTGGGTTGAGGAGAGAGCTCATGAGAGGACTGAGGATTAGGACTTATGAGATTCGTCTCTTTGTATATAATAAACTTGATATAGTAAAATATATTATGTTTTTTCTTCTTTGTATATTGTCTTTTGTGAAAATTTTAAATGTGTGAAGTTGAAAAGTGTAATAATGGCTCAAAGTTTGACATGCGTGCAAGAGCAAGAGATTCTTGAAGTCATGTTTCAGCATTTAGCTAATAATTGACCTCCAGCATTTTCTTTTTATCACAATTGTAGAGAGTCTTATTTTAGCCGCGACCATATCAACCTCTTTTCATATGGAGGCATGTTGGGATCAAAGTGAAGCAAATTTTAGTATAGAAATTGAAATCTTTTATTTTCCCTACTATGCTTCGAACCTATGTCTAGCCATGATCATAGAAAGGATAAATCTATTAAAGGAATACAAGATTCGTGGTGGAAGAAGCCAATATACCTCTGATAAACATTTGTCTAGATTGAATCATCTCATTATGCAACTCCCTGATAAGAAATTTGTAATTATCGAACCAACTAGATAGTTTCGTTTGTTTAAAGGTTTAGAAATCATGTAATGATGTAATAATTTTCAAAGTGATAGAAAAATCTTTTGTAAAGGGGATTTTTTTGAAGTGTGAAAGAGCTTTTCCTTTTTAAGATAACGAAAAACATCACTTAAATTTTTAGGAGAGGAATCATGCCTCTTCGTACAATTAAAGAAGAAGTGTTGAACAATAATATCAAAGAGGCATCACACAAATCTCAACATGCACCCTTCCAAGTAAAATGAAATGATTTGGCTGAAATTTTTCATAACCAGGTTGATGCTATAAATAAGTATTCCCATATAGCTCATTACAATGAATGCAGTGAAATGGCATTAGCTCATTTAAAGATTACTGGTGTCGCGCATTTCGGGTGGATGAACCATGTTGAAGCAAACCATCTGAATCAAGACCAACTAAAATGGGATGACCTAAAGACATACTTGTTTCGAAGGTAGTGTCCACTTGGCTCTAAAGAAGACAAAATGAATGAATTTTTAGAGCTTTCTTAGGAAGGAAATATTTTCGAAGCATACCAACAAATCTTCTGTGCTTTACCCCTCCTTTATGAATGATTCTACTCATCTTAATAGATTTATTAGAGAGCTGAATCCCCACCAATGGATATGTTGATTAAGAATGCCAAGACAGATTCTATAGCTGAAGTTATTTGCATGGCAAAAGACTTTGCTAAGGCTTTGTCGAATGAGAGCTATCAATCAAGGAGACTACCACCAGTTGTCCCAAAAAGATCATCAACCCAAAAATATTGAATTAAAGTTTTCAAAACCTTAGAAAAGTAGAGGCTAGGAATTAACCCAAGATTCTCAGAATATGGGACCAAGGAGAGAAAACTCTCATGTATCAGATGGATCCTTATACCACCTCAAGAGGGAATGAAAATGTTTCCAATGCTAACAACCTGGGCGTATTATGAGTGAATGTCCCAATGCACCTATCATGGTTTATCCAACACAAAATGTTGTGAGACCATGATATCAAAGGCCTACAGCATCGACACAAAGCAATCTAAGATCGGCTACGCTCGCTCAAAGTTACCAAGGACCACTACCCTAGAATTAGGGAAATCCAAAAAGAAACTTTTCATCTCAATCAATTGCGCCAAAAGCCATCACTATAATTGACCTAGAAGATGAAGAAAAATAAAAAAAATTCATGATACCATTGAAATCAAGGCCAAAATTAGCAATTTTATGTTATTTAGACACCTACAAGATATGAAGGTAAGTGATTTGAGCTTTTAATTTATTTTAGAAGTACACATTCTTTCATTTCTCTTGGTTGCTTTTATAGAGGTTAAAATTAGATCAGAGATAAGGTAAACCCATGCAAGTTGAAGTGGCTAGTGGAAAATTTCTCCTCACATGCCATGAGACAATCTCCAATTATCCTTGGAGGGCGGGAACTTAACCAAATGTAAATTCAAGGTTTTGTCATTAGGAGTGTATGATGGAATTCTCAATATGGATTGGCTTACTGAGAATCAAGCAGGCATACACTACCATAAAGGGACCATATATTGTTTGGATCTTCATAATAATGACCAAAGGATCAGAGTAACAAGGTCTCTCACTTTGAAACTGTAAATCCATCCAGGTTATTGAAGAGACTTAGGAAGAAGGAGGTAATTTATGTTGCAAAAGTTAACTCTACTAGTGGGAAGGAGTAAGGTTTATATGAACCTAAATGGCAAAGTGAGTATGCCAATGTATTTCCTCAAGGTTTATATGAACCTAAATGGCTAAGTGAGTATGCCAATGTATTTCCTCGAGAGTTAACAAAAATGCCCCCAATCCGAGAAGTGGATCATGACATAGAACTCATACCTAGTGCATAGTCGGTTGCAAAGAGAGCTTACAAAATGGATGTTCCCGAAGCAATCGAGCTTAAAGAGTAACTAAAGCAACTCTTCAAGCATAAATTTATTCAACCAAGTGTATCCCCAAGTGCATCCCCATGGAGTGCACCAGTTCTCTTTTAGAAGAAGAAAGATGGAACATTAAGTCTTTGCATTGACTATAGGTATTTGAATCAGCTCTCGTAGTAAAAAAATAAATACCTAGGATAGATGAGATTTTGAATTAGCTACATGAAGCAAAAATGTTCATAAAGATTGATCTTGAGGTCTTGATATTATCATATCAAAATTAAGGACCAAGACAGATTGAAGACAACTTTTAACACAAGATATGAACATTACAAATTCGATGTGGTGCCCTTAGGTCTTACAAACGCTCCTGCCATATATGGGGTTTATTATGCCTAAAGATGGAATCTCGACTGACCCTGATAAGGTAAGCCATCATAAATTGGCCAAACCTAAGAGCGTAAAGGAAGTTTGAGGTTTTCTTGGTCTGATAAAAGATAGCAAATATTTATCCAAAGATATGCCAAGATCACTTCACCTAGAGCATCTCTTCTTATTAAAAGGATGTGCCATTTAAGTGGACCCCTATGTGCCAAAGTGTATTTGACAAATTGAAGACCTCCTTAATAGCCAACCCAATGCTTAAATTGCCAGAGTTTGAAAACTCTCAAATGCAAGTGGATTTGTAATTAGTGGGATCCTTATGCATATGAATCACAAAAGCTCAAGCCTCATGAGTGAAACTATATAGTCCATGACCTTGAACTCTTAGCTAATATGGAGGCACTATCTTCCTAGGTAGAGATCTACTCTAGTAGCCAACCATAAAAGTTTAAAGTGGATATTTACCTATAGTGACCTCGATATGCATTAAAGAAGGTGGATATAAATATTGCAAAAGAATTTGAATTTGAGATTAAGTATAAATCAGGGAAGAAAAAATTAGCTATTTAGATGCTATAGTCGAAAGGCTTCCTTACGATAACAATGATTTCCAACCCGGTACTTGTAGAAATTAAGATGAAGATTGGTACAAATAAATTATTGGCCCCAATAATTACCTTGTTAATGTAAGAGAGCAAGATGACTCAAGAACTGAATAAGGTTCAAGGGCATAAACTTGAGGACGTATGCTTCGTTTATATGTTCCGAGTGAAGGTGAATCCAAGAAACAGATTTTGGTTAAGGCTCATGCTAGACATTAGATATGTGAAGACATTCATGGTGGTTAAGATGAGATTCTTTTGGCTAGGGCTAAGAAAGATGTACTAAACCATGTTTGTTAATGCCTTACCTGTCAAAGGATTAAATTACAAAGAGTAAAATTACCTAGGAAATTGCATCCCTTGAATATGTGAAGACATTCATGGCGGTTAAGATGAGATTATTTTGGCTAGGGCTAAGAAAGATGTACTAAACCATGTTTGTTAATGCCTTACCTGTCAAAGGATTAAATTACAAAGAGTAAAATTACCTAGGAAATTGCATCCCTTGAATATTTCGACAATGAAGTGGGAGTGCATAAGTATGGATTTTATTGCCGGATTTCACTCTTTGTCGAAATTTTGATAACATCATGGGGTAAGAATCTTGCCTTCAAGTGCCGGATATGATATTTGTAGTAATCGATAGAATGACTAAAGTTACACACTTAATTCGAGTAAATAAACTTTCAGTGCAATGGATATTGCCAAGGTATTTTTTACAAGAGATGTTCCGACTTCATGGATTACCACACTATAGAGCCCTCTTACCCCTTGGTCAATTTCAAAATTGCGAGACTATGTAATTGTGTAGAGAGAGAAAATGAGAAATTACTTGTTTTTATTAAAAATGCTCAAAACTTGATAAAATAAAATTTCATTCAAGGAAGAATAGCCTTTTCCAAAAAAATGGTATTCCTTATGTGCAAAAATATTGAAAGAGACCCTCGTAACACCCAAATGCACATATGCACATTTCCCACACAAGCTTTTCCAAAGGAAACATCCCAGTATAAGTCCTTATTGTCCCCTCCCCAAAGAGAGCTCCAACCAATTTCGGGCTACCTAAAGTCGAGGACAAGAGACCGAAGTTAAGGCTCTAAGATAAGTGGACCTAGAGGACAAGATTCTTACCCCAAGATGTTATCAAAATTGTAATTTCAACTTAAAAAAGAGCACAAATGTTTCAGATGCTAGCACCTAGGTCTCTTGATGAGTGATTATCTAAACACACGTGTTGTTGTTGCCTTTCCTACTTCTACTCCAGGATCTTGATACTAAAGCCATGTAGTTTCAATGTAGCAAACAATCAATGAACCTTACTTAGAATTGGAGAAATTAGAGGAGGCAAGTTCCGGCCTTATCAACTGCGTCTAATGGCATTACAGTTAATGTGACCAAGATGAAGAAGAAAGAGCTAGGATTCATGTTGTCGTTGAGCATCAAAGTCAAAATCAATAATTTTTGGTAATCCACACCCCAATAATAATTAACAAGGTAAAAAAATTTAAGCTTTTAGTTCTCTTAAGATTTTCCCTCGATGCTTACACATTAGTAATCAACCAAAAGTAGGGTAAAATAATATAAGTAAATTGGCTAGTGGAAAGTTTTTTTTCACATGCCATGAGGCAAACGTGAATTAGTTTTCCTTAGATGGAAACTTAACCAAATGTAAGTTCAAAATTTTACTATTTGGGATAGATTAGCTTACTCAAAAGTAGGCTGACATCCACTATCACAAGGTAACTATTTTGTTCATGGATCGTCACGGCAATAAAATGTAATGAACTGGAGGAACTAAAGCTTCTACCTTACAGCTTGTAAAGGTATCTAAACTATTAAAGGGACTTAGAAAGAAGCATGAAATTTATGTTATTAAACTAAATCCTTCAATCAACAAATTAGATACTAAGA
The DNA here is from genome assembly GCF_041138505.1 of Cibotium barometz. Lineage (NCBI taxonomy): Eukaryota > Viridiplantae > Streptophyta > Polypodiopsida > Cyatheales > Cibotiaceae > Cibotium > Cibotium barometz. The sequence continues at coordinate 35,008,071 of NC_141079.1, read as the reverse complement.
AACCCAAATGGTTAAGTGAGTATGCTGGCATATTTCCTTAGGAATTGATCAAAATGTCCCAAAATTGTGAGGTAGACTATCAAAAAGAGATGATACCTAAAGCTTAGCCAACTACAAGGAGAGCATATAAGATGGCCAATCTAGAAGCAATTAAACTCAAGGATTAGTTGAGACAACTTTTGGAGCAAGGCTTTGTTCAACCCAATGTATCCCCATGGGGTACACCAATACCTTTTTAGAAAAAGAACGATGGGACTCTCTCACTTCATTAATTATTGAGGATTGCATCAAATAGCCATCAAAAATAAATATTATATTCATTGGATAGATGAGATTTTAGATCGACTATATGGTTTCCAAATATTTACAAAGATTAACTTGGGTACTATCAGATTAGGATTAAGGAGCATCATATTCCCGAGGCTGCCTTTAATATTCATTTATGAATAATATGAATGTGCAATAATGCCACTCGGATTAAAAAATGATCTTGCCACCTTCCATCAATTATCTTCAGAGAACATGATTTCATCTTTGTCTTCTTTGATGACATTCTAGACTACCCCAAAAATGATGCCGAGCATGAGAAGTGTGTGCATAAAGACATAGAAACCCTCAAAAAGCATAATTTTTTTTGCTAAGAAGAGTAAATGCACCTTCTTTATTGATCAAATTGAATATCTATTGTTCACAGTGTCAAAGCATGGGATATCAAACTGATCCTGTAGAGATCCAAGCTGTTATTAATTAGCTAGAACTGAAGACCATAAAGGAAGTTAGAGAATTTTTAGGCTTAACATAGTGGTATCATTTTTTCATCTCCTGATATGCCAAGATTTCCTCTCTTTTAATTGCACTTCTCAAGAAGGACACTCCATTTTAATGGTCTCCTATGTGTCAAAGTGCCAAGTTAAAGGTCGCATTAAATCCTATGTTAAAGTTACCAAAATTTGGGAAACCTTTTGAAGTCATCTGTTAGTGGATTCACAGTTGGTGGAATCCTAATGTAGGAAAGATTCCCAATAGCATATGAATCTCGAAAGCTAAGGTCGTATAAGAGAAATTGTGATGTCCATGATTTAGAGTTGCTTACAAAAGTGCACACTTGGAAGCTTTAATGATACTATCTTCTCAAGTAGAAGATCACTTTGGTAATTTCATAAGAGCTTAAAATGGATCTTCACTCAAAATGATCTTAATATGAGGTAAAGAAGATGGATGCAAACCCTTTAAAATTTCAATTTTGAAATCAAATATAGGTCAAGGAAAGAGAACATGGCCACGGATGCGCTCAGCAATAAAGCCTCCTTACTCACGATAATCATAATTTCAAATCCTTTACCCATCAAGGTTAAGGAGAGAATTGGAACATATAAATTATTTGCCCCTGTCATTGTTTTTCTTGGGCATGAAAGCAAGACGACCCAAGAAGTAAAGAAAGTTCAAGGATACAGGTTAGAGGATGACTGCCTGTACTTCAACAATCGGTTGTGTGTTTCTAAAGGAGGAGATTTAAAGAGAATGATTCTATACCCCTATAGCAACTATGTAAAGTCTTTTATAGCTGTAAAAGAAGAGTTTCTTTTAGCCCGGACTTACGAAGGATGAATTGCAACATGTTCATCGGTGCTTGATTCACTAAAAGATCAAGGCTTAAAGTGTAAAAACGCCAAGAAAGCTGCATCCTTTAGACATCTCACAGATAAAATGGGTCACCTCGAAGCTTCTCCCACTCTCACGAGGGTGTGTATAATGTCCTCTATATGCTCTTGATGAACTCAATGTGTAGCATATAAGTATGGACTTAATCATTGGATTGCCCTTAGTAAATGTTGGGTATGACTCTATCCTAGTAGTGGTGGATTGTTTAAGAAAGGTTGCTCATATGATCCTAGTGAGGTGTGCTAAGGTTGAACCTTAGCACACAAAAAATAGACACCTCTAACAAAATAATTAATAGCAAAGAGTGGATAGACATCTCTAACAAGAGAAGTAAGCAACCGACCTTAGAAAAACTCTCATTGTATGTGAAAGACTTCATCGTAAAGGAAATCTAGAGTAATTCCGAGAAGTTAGAAAGGAAAATATCTTTAGAAGACTTGGCCAGGATATGTAGCTGGAGGAATTCAGCTTGCTCAAAGTTTCGACTGGAGAGCTGTGATGTCTCATTGAGCTTGTGATAATTTATAATGAACATGATGTATGTTGCTTGAATCTATGTCCTGAAATTACTGTTTGAACACTGTATTCATGTGATGCACATGTGTTGTTTATTTCTAGAAGCCTGTGAAGGTGAGATGAAGGTACCACACACATTCATGGATTGCCATGTGGATATCACATCCACAGGGTACATCACATGAAGGCGATCATGTGAGACCTTGGCCCCTCTCGATCGAACATAGGTGTGCTCCTGGCATGATTGGTGTGATGGGTAAGAAAGCGACTCCAGAGTGAAATGGGTAAGGTAGTGCCTAGTGCCTAAGTATGTGTGCTAGTACTAGACATACATGGCTCCTGATGCAAGTACATGGAGTGTTTGTACTTTTTGAACAAGTGATGATTGGTAGAAGTGGCAGCTCCTAGGACTATGGCATGTGCTTTGAGGTGGATGGTCCAATAGTGATCAAGCTCAATGCTCCATGATGTCCTTGTCTAAGGATCATGATCTTGGTGCAAGGAGATATATGTTAATGATGTAACACTGGTGTGTTGCCATGTGTTATGTGATTGGACATATGGAGTTATGCATGATAAGTGAAAATAATTGTATAATGTTCTTATAAAAGGACTATTTTGTAAAGGAGTGCATGTGTGAACTTGTTTGAGTAGTGTGTGTGAGTAAAGTGCAATTTTAATTATGGGTGTGTGAGTTCACACTGGCACCCTAGGTCCTGTAGGGTAGGGGGAGGCTAGACCCATGGGATTGGACAGGGCTAGGCTAAGCCTATGGATATGATTTAAGCCTATGGATCTGATTTAAGTAGAAAATGAATCAAACACTAGAAAGTGGGAGGCAAGGTGGACTCGAGCTTGTAGGCACTTTCCAAAAAGGATACCAATTTGCATTTTAGAATAAGAAACTTGGGATGAGTAGTTTAGACAAGCAATCATGAATGAGGATAGAGGATTTGCCTTCATAATCGAGGAGTCAAGAAATCTTGTTGAGCCTTGAAGAGTTGCTCTTGATGTGACCTATTTGTTGTGAGGATTATGCAGGGAAAACCTAGAGGAATCATTCACTTTTTCTTATGTGTCCAAGCATCAGGATATTATGATATGAGGCTCCATGTGACTTTCTCTACCCTCAATGTCATTTCTGCTATCAAAATACTATGTGTATAGATAGAGGGGTAGGGGTCTCACAATAATTGAAAAACATAGTTTGTTTACATTTATCAAGGGTGTCACAATTTATTGAAAAACTTAGCTTGTTTAAATTTATCAAGGAGGTTTCCTAACTTGGCATATCCAACGAGAACCTAAACATCAAGGCTTTGATCACATTGAATTTTTACTAGTGTCTTACACATCCAAGGCATCAATTTTAGGTCTACTTATGTCCACATAATGCATGCACTAGTTGGCATAGTCATATGGGTCAGTTGATCTAAGTAGCAATTAAATATGCTCACAATCATATATGTACGTTATATTCTATGCCTTTTTTGATCGAGACATTTTCATCTCATTTTTTGTACACTATACTTACTATCATAGATTGTTTCTTTTGGATGGTGGTATTGACTATAAATGTTAAGATGGTTTGTAAATATACTTATTTGACGTGCTTAAAAGTGAGAATGAGTGCCATCCACGTAACACAAATCTAGATTTATGCAATGTCAACAACCTTACTCCCATTAAAATTCACATCTATATCTTTAAAATGGTTCTACACCACCCCCTCCTCCCCAAAAAACCCCAACTTATAGAGACCTATAGGGGTCTCACAAATTATTAAAAAACTTAGTTTGTTTACATTTATCATGGAGGTTTCCCAACTTGGCATATTGAATGAGGTCCTAAACATCAAGGCACATTGATTTTTTACTAGTAACTTACACATCCAAGACATAAATTTTAGGTCTACTTATGTCCACATAATGCATGCAGAGTTGGCATAGTCATATGGGTCTATTGATCTAAGTAGCAATTAAATATGCTCACCAATCACATATGTATGTTGCATTCTTTGGATTTTTTGAGTGAGATATTTTCATCTCATTTTTTTTAATGCTATACTTGCTATCATAAATTGCTTCCATTGGATGGTGATATTGACTAGAAACATTAAGATATTTTCATCTCATTTTTTTAATGCTATACTTGCTATGATAAATTGTTTCTACTGGATGGTGAAATTGACTAGAAACATTAAGATGGTTTGTAAAATAAGGAATATACTTATTTGACATGCTTAAAGTGGGGATGAGTGCCATCCACACAATACAAATCCAGATTTATGCAATATCAACAACCTTGCTCCCATTAAAATTCACATTTATATCTTTAAAACAGTTCTACATCCACACTCACACCCATAACCCTCCTCCTGCCCCCCCCCCCCCAAAAAAAAACCTCCAACCAATAGAGGGGTAGAGGTCTCACAAATTATTGAAAAACTTAGTTTGTTTACATTTATAAGGGAGGTCTCCCAACTTGGCATATCCAACAAGATCCTAAACATTTACTAGTGTCTTACACATCCAAGGCATCAATTTTAGGTCTACTTTATGTCCACATTATGCATGCACTAGTTGGCATAATCATATGGGTCAATCAATCTAAGTAGCAACTAAATATGCTCAGGGAGGTCTCCCAACTTGGCATATCCAACAAGATCCTAAACATTTACTAGTGTCTTACACATCCAAGGCATCAATTTTAGGTCTACTTATGTCCACATTATGCATGCACTAGTTGGCATAATTAAATGGGTCAATCAATCTAAGTAGCAACTAAATATGCTCAGGGAGGTCTCCCAACTTGGCATATCCAACAAGATCCTAAACATTTACTAGTGTCTTACACATCCAAGGCATCAATTTTAGGTCTACTTATGTCCACATTATGCATGCACTAGTTGGCATAATCATATGGGTCAATCAATCTAAGTAGCAACTAAATATGCTCAGGGAGGTCTCCCAACTTGGCATATCCAACAAGATCCTAAACATTTACTAGTGTCTTACACATCCAAGGCATCATATGTACGTTGCATTCTTTAGCTTTTTGGATTGATATATTCTCATCTAATTGCTATCATAAATTATTTCTATTAGAGATAATAAGGAATATACTTATTGACATGCTTAAAAGTGGGAATGAGTTGCCATCCACACAACATAAATCCAGATTTATGCAATGTCAACAAACATCCATATATCTTTTAGAACGTGTCCCTTTCTTCCAAATAACAACAGCAACCACACACACACACACACACACACACACACACACACACACACACACACACACAAGAGATGGTGCGCCCATCTCGACTGCCAAAGCAGCCTTAGGCAAAAAAGTATAGGTCAAATTGTCATTCAAGTTTCTTTTAGAAGAAGGCTACCCGCCGTGGTCATGCTTCTCCACCACACGTATAGCATCATCACGGCCCTTCTACTGTAGCAACAAGAGCAGGCAAAAGGAGAAAGCCTTGATACAACCCCTCCCTTTGTATCAATAGAGCAGAGCAGAGAAGGCCGGCATTGAGAAATCGCCATCGCCCACCTCCTGTTTTCAGGTGTACATGATTAAGGGCTACTGCACATCAATTCTACGCGACCGAGGTTAGCTTTAATCGCTTTTTGTTGATGATTTACATCGCCCATCTCGACTCCTAAGATCATGCCTTAGGCAAGGATTAAGTGGGCTGGAAACCATGTGTTTTGCTCAAAGCTCCTTTGTCTCTGCTAAAGAAGCTGCGCTCATCCCTCTCCAAGCTGTCCAGGATGTGAAGCTCAATAAGTTTCTGAGGCTCTGCCGCCTTCCATGCCATTTGGCCAGGACTAGGCTGCATTGCTTGTCTGGCAGAAGCTGTTTGCAGCTCCAGGTGGTGGCAGTGACTGGTCGCAATGTGAAATGCTTCCAAGGGTCCGAGTTCAGTGAGCAAGGAATTGTAGAGGACCCATTTGAGGTAACTGGAAGTGATGGCAAAAACCAAGTTGTCTTCAGGTCTGGCAATGGAGGCAACTCAGAGAATGGGGTTGATGGTTCATCTACACAAAGAGATGGAAGCCAAGAAGCCGTCACAGATACCATGTCTAACAGCTTAAAGCAACTCAAAGCACAGGAAGTGGGGCCGTCTTCTTCTGTGAATTCGGCATCAGCAGAGACTACTCTGCCTGCGGAGTCAGAAAAACAGTATGATATTGGTCAAACAGATGTCCTTTTCATGGCAAAAGATGCTTCTGAGGGCCTTGATGATCCATCTGCTGCACAACAGATGCTACAAGGGAATTCACAAGATACCAGTGCAAACACAACGCAGCAGCAAAAAAAAGATGTTGGGGAGAGCTCTGGCGGAGATGTGGAAACCTCCGCCAAACAAAGAATGGGCTTGCATTTGGGAGCCATATGGGGACCAGCGTGGGAAGCTGTGATGAGCAATCCACTGGCAGAGTGGATTAATCAGTGGAGTGTGTGGCAAGAGAAGCGCCAATTGGAGAACATTCTTCGACAAGCTGATGCAAACCCCATGGACGCTTCTAAACAGAGTGCTCTTCTTGCGGAGCTCAATAAGCATAGGTATTTTTTCAATATACCATACCTTGCTGCCAACACTGCGAAATTATTTGTTCAGCGAGTGTGTTTGTATTGCCCAGTTTTGCTCGCTTCTGTATACATGCATCCTTAGAGATGTGGATGTTGAGGTACTCTTATGGAAGCGATTTAATTTTTTATGCATCAAGCATAGATAGACAGTAAGAAATATCGGCTGAATCAATGTGCAATATCAACATTAGGTGGAACCAATCTTGTTTTGGTTGGCTTGTTACTATAGGAGGAGAAGAATCGGAAGAACAAATCTTCCGTCATGCGTGGCAGTGATGGAGCTTTTGTTGCCCAAGGTAAGGGCATGGAAAAAGCCAAAAGCAATTTTCAGCCAAAGGCTAATTTGGGACAGCCTTCACAAAAGGCTAAAAATGATAGTACCAAAGACTTTTGATCTCCCATTCTTGTCTTTTTCTTTGGTTTGTCTACCATGTAGACCCTAACTGAAGTTGAATGCATCAAATCTTGGATGGTATCGTTCGGGCATACATTCACAAAATCTTGAATGTTGTCATGCACACTGGCCCGATACTTTCTTAACTTAGACTTCTTAGAAATCTCTTTAAAAGGAGTAATTTTTGAGATATGCATCCCAAAATTTCTTGTTGTAGTGATCAATTGTCTCACGTGTTTCCATCCGCAGTCTTTCCCATCATGCAAGGTGTACATTATCTTCAAGCTTCTTAGGTAAAAACTGATCATAAAATTGCTTCTTGAAGTCTTTCCATTTCTTGGGAGATGTTCTCTCAACCATGAGTGCACTCCACCATGCATTGGTTGTCTCTGTGACTACAAATAGTTTCAGAACCAAAAGCAATATCAAATTGGCGAATAAAAGTGAGGGCTTTCTCTGTGTAACCATAAGCTCCGTCATACGGTGTAAACCGCACTATCCTTCGTCCTCCATTGAAGCAATATCAAATTGGAAGAGAAAAGTGAGGGCTTTGTCTGTGTAACCATAAGCTCCATCATATGGTATAATCTGCACCGTCCTTCGTCCTTCTTTGATCTCCTTAGCTTTGCGCCTACCTTTCTTCTCTTTCTTTCCATGCTGTAAAGAGGGTGACCTAGAAGGGAAACAAGAAGAAGAAGAAGAAAAGAAGATAAGGAAGATGAAAGGCTTGATGAAGAAGATGGGCTCCTAGACCTTTTCCGACTATGTCGGCTTTTCCCACGATGAGAGTGGGCTGATTTGAAATGGCTCCTCTTCCTTCCACGAGAAGGTGGACTCCTCAGTGATCTCTTTGAGGGAGATCTCTTTGATGAAGACTTTTGATTTTCAGCCACATCCTCCTTTGTTGGTTGCTCATCCCCTTTCTTCATTTGCTTGATCTTCTTAGATAGTTGCTCAAAAATTCTCATCAAGTTAGGATCTTGGTGAATAGTGTCCAAATTGATTATAGTTTCTTTGACCATGTGGATTTTTGGGTCTTCTTGGGTTTGCTTTTCACTTTTGATGGCTTGGTCCTCTTCTTGGTGGTGAGTGTTTCACATTGCTTGAAGAAATAGCAAAAAGCATTGCGTGTAAAGATCGTTATCCCTCGTATAGGAGAGAGATATAACCTCCGCTCTAATACCACTGTTAATAGGCCTTTGTAAGGACTGTAGCATGGGTACTTAGTGTTTGCCTTCAGGGACAGCCATATGCTTCTTAAACAAATTCCTCTGTGAGGTAATGTGTTTTTAAGCACCACTATCAAAGTACCATGTGTCGTGTCTTTCATTGACACTGAGAGACATATGCTCTAATGATGCATCATAACTGCAAGTAAGAAAAGTCCACTCATCCTGCACAAGATTTATTGATGCATCATCTTTCATTGCAAGTGACGAAGAAGAATCTATAGCTATGCCGTTTTCCTTTTTCTTCTCCTTTGCAAGCCACTTTCTGCACTCGGTCAAATAGTGACCCGACTTTTTGCAATAGTGGCATTTGTTCTTTTACTTGGGCTTTGAGAAGCGTGAGTGTTGGACATGTCATCTCTATTCTGTCCCCACCCTGGACTCGTGGCAACATTGTGCACTTGCTCCATTAGCCTCTCCCTCCCTCCCTTCATCGTGAATTGGGTCGGCTCTCGTCTTCACCCGTGTGCCTTGATCTCCAGTTGGGGTACAATTTGACATCTTTCTTTCACCTCACCTAGTGTCTAGGGAGGAGTGGGCAACCCTTGGGTATACCTACTTGCAGCCTTTCCGCTGTAAATTCAAGAGGAGGAATCCATGGCTTCTACACCAACTGTTATCTCTTCATCCATTCCTCAACTTTCCAAGGAATCCATCTTTTAGATGGAACCAATTATCTAGATTGGGCACTACAGATGAAGACTTTCCTTCATTGTCATCGGCTATGGGATATTGTTACTGGTACTGATACGTCTCTCGATGCAACTTCTCCTAAGGGTGAGATTGATGCCTGGGCTAACAAATATGCAGGAGCTCATGCTTTTATCTTCTTCATCTATTGCTCGTCAATTCGATGACAATGATGAGGAAACTACATAAGAATTATGGGATACCATTGAGAGGAGGTATCATTGTGAGAACTTTGCTCAGAAGGTAGCCTTGGAGAATCAGCTCTTCAACTTGAAGATTGCGGATACTGCTAACATCATGGATTCTGTTACAGAGTTCATAACCATTCAGAAGCAGTTGGTCTCTTTGAGGAGTAAAGCTACTGACAAGGACTTTGTCAATCGGCTCCTCGCCAAATTGCCCAAGATTTTCTTTGCGTTCTGTGATACTATATCACTTCTTCCTTCTACTCCTGATCTACATACCATTGTTGGCATGCTTCAGGATAGGGCCATGAGAAAGAAGACTAGCCAGGGTGCTTTCGAGACCCTTCTTTAGGCTAAGGGCAAAAGCAAATGGTAATCCAAGGTTTCCATGAACAACAAAGGTGACCATGAACCTGCCAATAATCTTGCTCATAAGGAGCTTACTTGTGATATGCAGCGGAAGTCTTTGTATTGGAAGATCCTGTCACACAATATGCTCACACCGTCTTCTGTATCCTGAGTTGTGAGTTTAGCAATCCATTTCATTACTTCAAACTTTAAAGAGATGAGAGAGAGAGATATGAGAACTGTACACCAGATTGGGTCCCGAATTACCCACTGAAGGGCCCCCTATCCCGATAACGAGATAGTATTTGCTTTATTACTTTAGAGAGAATGACTTTGGACTGTAGATAAGCCGAACGCAAGATCTCGGAGGATCGGAGAGCGGCTGATCTGTACACTGCTGTAGAAACACCTCAATGACTTGATCTCGAGCCTATGCACTCTTCCCAAGGGCATGAGGAAGGGCTGCACACCTGAGGCTCAAAGAAGAAGAAGGTGGACTGTTCTACACACTGTTAGAATGCTGAAAACACATGTGAATGCTGTGTTATCTTCACCAGATGACTGCTGAATGTGTGGATGATGCACAAAAGGCTGGACACTGATGCAAACAGCAGATTCAGGGCTGGAAACTGCTGTAGACTGAACCTTCAGGGCTGGAATCTTCTGTGGACAGAAACGCTGAGGTGTAGAGAGGGCTGTGGACTGAAACGCATGAGCAAACAGAGGCTGCAGGCCTGCTGTACGGCTGGAACAGAAACGCAGATGGACTGCTGTACGGCTGTGCAAAAACGCAGAGAAGATTGCTGATTGCTGGCGTTGATCTATGCTGAACTGTGGGCTGAACTGTGGGCCTGAACTGATGCTGAATTCAGGGCTGAATGATGCTGAAGGCAGGCGCCTAGGGCTGGGCTGAAGCTATGGTTCTCAAGGGCTGGAGAAGAAAGCTTATGGGCTCTAGGGCTGGATTAGTCTTGGGCTGAAAGCAAGAAGGAGGAGAGCTCTTAGCACAATGAAGACTGAATGAGGAAAAGAGGCTCTAGGCAAGCCTATTTATACTAACTGGAGGTTGGTCATTTAATAAAGTTAATATTTATAAATGCCCAATAATGCAAATAATGCTAAATAAATACTAATAAATATGGAAAAAATACCAGATAAATCCCAGTAAATTCCCTAAGGCTTTGGGGATGTTCTAAATGATGCACAGGCATATGTATGCATATTATGCAGGATGCAGAGTGCTTTCTGATGCAAACCCTAAGGCTTCTACTGACTCTACATGCATGAATGATTCTCTCCAAGTGGGTTAAGGGACTTGACTGACTGACTGACCCACTAAGGCTGAGGAATGACCTACGTAGCTCGTGCTTGACTTATCCTGGACTGAGGATGTACAATGGGGTCACGGCGTACGACAAATATCATCCTACTGGGTTCTAAAATTGTACAACTGCTGCACTTCTGATGATGAGCCATCTTGTCACCATGCACTGAGTGTAGAGTGCATGTGACATTCCCTCCTGATTAGCTTGGCGGTAGGTTCATGGCTTCCAAGTAGTCCGCCAATAACTGGGGGTACTCCTTGAAGAACTCCTCGTCGAGCCATACGGCTTCGTGGGTACCTCGATCTCGGAATTTCGTATAGAACTGACGAATCCGTCGACCGGAACCATGCTTCCATCGATGAAGAAGGATCTGTTCAGGCTCAATAACTTCTGCCTCGTCTACCACGTCTGGTTGCTGTTCATCTGAAACATCAAACACTTCTGGACCAACATATGGTTTTAGCCAAGAAACATGGAAAACATCATGCATTGTCCAACTGGCAGGCAACTTTAACTTCATTGAGACATCACTTATCTTCTTAACTATTGGAAAAGGGCCAAAACTACGGAATGAAAGCTTGGGACAACGTTTGCCCACTTGTTTCAATCTCTGCTTCATGATACGCAAATAGACCCAATCCCCTTCCTTGAAGTGGACATCTCGTCTAAATTTATTTGCCTGTCTGCTATATGCTTCCTGAGCTTTGGTCAAGCGGTCTTTAACTGACTCAATGATCTCGGAAAATGCTTCCGTGGTTTTATTAGCCTCTAAAGATGGAGACACCATTCTCGTCAAAAGAGAAGAAAAATAGCGACCAAAGGCTGCTTCATATGGAGTCCGTCCGACACTGGATGAATGCGTGTCGTTCAAGATAGCTTGGACCAACGGAAGATAGTGCTCCCATTTTTCTCGGAAAAAAAAGATAGTGCTCCCATTTGGACTGCTGGTCATGACAATCTGACTTGAGGACATCAAAGGCCAACTGGTTATAAATTTCTGTCTAGCCATCTGTCTGGGGATGGAATGCACTAGACAACTGCAACTTAGTTCCAAAGTTTTCAAATAATGCCCTCCAGAAATGCGAGGTAAACTTGGAATCTCTGTCTGATGTTATGGTGCTAGGCAAACCACAAATTGGATACCAATGCTTGAGAAACAGACGGGCTACGTCCTCGGCTGTGGCCGTATGCTTGCATGGGATGAGCATGCAGAACTTACTAAAGCGATCCACAATGGTAAAACACTGAGTGTTACGGGATCCAGTGGATGCTGGTAGAGGCCCTACAAAGTCCATAGATATGTCGATAAAAGGTCCGTCGGGGATAGGCAAAGGTTGAAGTAAACCTGCCTTCTTTGTATGGGGAACCTTGACTTTTTGACAAATCTTACAGGCTTGTACATGTGCATAGACATCACGCCTCATCTTTGGCCAATAAAAGGACCGTTCTAATTTCTCGAGGGTACTGTTGATACCCCTATGTCCTCCAACTAAGGAGTCATGGGCATCGTGGAGAAGAGCGGAACGCTTTTCTGGAGTAACACAGAGACGGTTCTTGTAGAACAACCAACCGTTGTGTACTGAATAGTGGCCAGGCTCAGAAGTGAGGGCCAAACTATACTGAGTACCAAACTCAGGGGAGTCGACATATTGGTCTTTCATACTATCCAAGTCCTTCCCCGTGATTTCGAGAATGGTAGCTTCTTGGACTGCCTGGAGCTGGACTTTCGACTGAGAGCAACTGAGCAACTGCTACTGGGTTATGCTTACCAGGGATGTATTCAATCATACCTCCAAACTGTTGGAAGATTTGACTCCACTTGGCCTGTCGATCACTCCACTGGGCACTTGGCATAGTCTGAAGCCACTTAAGTGCTTGGTGGTCTGTTTTCACTGTGAAAGCCTGTCCATAAAGAAAAGGCTTCCAATGTTTGAGCGCTGTGATCACACCCAAAAGCTGATCACACCCAAAAGCTCTTTGTCATATACCGAATAATTCTTTTCGGCGACATCCAACTTTCTGCTGTAATATGCCACGGGTCTATTGTCCTGCTGGAGGACTGCACCTATGGCTACATTGCTGGCATCGGTGATGACCTCGAAAGGTTCGTCCCATGATGCTAACTTTAATACAGGTGCTTCTGAGGCAGCTTTCTGGAGTGCACGGAATGCATCAAGTGCCTTACCTGTAACTGAGACTTTCTGCTTGCGAGTCTTCACCCCCTTGAGCAAGTCAGTAAGAGGTGCTGCAAGGTTGGAAAACTGATGGACATGTGTGCTATAGGCCTGACAAAGACCTACGAATGAACGGATTTCTTGGGCGGTCTTAGGAATATCCCAATCTAAGATCTCGTGAACCTTTGATGGGTCCAGTCTAATCCCATCGGAACCAATGATGTAGCCCAAATACTGAACTTCCTTAACACCAAAGATAGACTTTTTGGCGTTTATGTAGAGCTGATTATCTCGCAAAAGTTGCAAGATTTTCTCCACATCTTTCTCATGCTAGACATCATCTTATTGAACGTTGCGGGTGCATTTGTAAGCCCAAAAGGCATGACTACGAACTCGTAGTGACCACGCTCTGTCCTGAATGCTGTTTTGGGAATGTCAGCTTCAAAAATGCAGACCTGATGGTAACCACTCTTGAGGTCGATCTTAGTGAAAAACTTAGCACCGTCTAAACGCTCCAAAATGTACTCTATCCTGGGCATAGGAAACTTATTCTTGATAGTAGTGAGTTTGTTTAATGCCCTGTAGTCTACACAAAGGCGTGCAGACTTGTCCTTCTTTTGGACAAATAGGATAGGTGCAGCAAATGGGGAGGAAGAAGGCCGAATGAATCTGGCTCGGAGAAGCTCAAATAACTGCTTTTCCAACTCGCCCTCTAAAGTCTTGGAAAGACGATAGGGAAACTTGCTAGGAGGATCTGATCCAGGGACCAAATCAATGTGATGGTCCTCAAGGCGAGAGGGTGGGAGACTGGGTGGGAGATCGTCCCTAAGCATAATGTCCTGGCGTCTGGATAGGAGGTCTGCTAACTGAGGGACTGAAGATGTAAGGGATGCTACTAATGAGGGAGGGGCTGTTTGAGCACAAACATAAAGGAGTGCTCCTTCTGCTCCCTTGCGGATAGCTCGTCTGGCCTGGAGATGTGAAATCAATGGGATGCCAAGAATGCTTCTATCCCCCTGAATCATGACAGGCTCAGGAAAACCTTTACAAATAGTAAAAGTGTCCTGCCCCCAATTGGGAATAGGCTCATACTGACGGAACCACTGAATTCCTAAAATCATGTCACACCCTAACAGAGGGGAGACGATGAAATCTCGTTGAAATGAGGCCTTCTGAACTTCAAAGGCAAACTGCTGTGCCTTCTGGGAAATGTGGGTGCGAAGACCAGGTGTAAACCCGTCCACATCCAGATGATATGGGACTAAAGTGCAGTTCAATTTATTAGCCAACTGGGGAGAGATGGCGTCTTCAGAACTGCCCATATCGAAAAGGACTACAAACTGTCGGCCTTGGGCAGAGCCATAAGCTCGGATAAGGCTCTTCTGAGCAGCATCGCTCTCACCCTCCTGCTTAGCATCAAATACCACGAATGGCATAGGATGCATGGAAGGTAAAAGTTGAACTGCATTTGAGGTAGTGGGCGGGGCTGGAGGAGTTGGGGAGGCTGTGGCAACTGTGGCAGAAGGAGCTTTGGCAGCTTGTGCCGCTTGCCATTTGTGGCAATCCTTCTTACCATGCCCTATAATATGACAGAAAAAACATCTATTTTCTGACTGGTACTTCCTTTGCTCCTCTGGAGGAAGATAACCTCCAGTAATGCCTGCTTTAGCCTTTTCATCACGGGTTTTCTTAGGTTCTTTATCCTTCTTACCCCCTGAACTGGAGCTATTACTGCTGTCCTTCTTAGCATCTTTAGAAGATGCGTTACCTTTCCCTGTCTGTGCAGCTGATTGCTGCTGCTGGGGTTTGGTACTGGACTAAGATGTCTGCTTGGGCTTGCCCCCGTTGAGCTTCATTTCTTCATTCTGAGCGAGAGTCAGAGCCCGGTCATATGTACTTGGTTCAAAGTTACGAACTGTGAACCGAATGTTGGAGTCCAATCCACGAATGAATTGCTCCATCTTGGCCTGCTCAGATAACCCTAACTGCTGTGCTAAAGTAATAACCTTACCGGAAAACTGAAGCACTGGGGATCCGTTCTGTCTGAGTCCATAGAACTCGTCTTTCAGACCGGTCATGTACTGGGGCGGGAGAAATCTGGTCTTCAGGTCATGGACAAAGGTGTCCCAGTCAAAGGCTGTGACACCTGTGGCCTGGTCAGTATGAATACTAGACCAATGCTGCCACCAAGTGACCGCCTCACCAGTGAGATGGGGAGCCGCTAAGTGGACTTTGTCTTGTGGGTCTGTGATCCTAGCTAATGGAAAATGAGCATTAAACTGATGAACAAATTGATTAACTGAAGAATGATCACACTTACCATCATACTTGCTGAAATTCGGTTGACTGCGAATGATGGTGGTTGATGCTGCTGCGGGATGCTGGCTGGTGACACCTATGACTGGGGAGACTGAGGAGAGCTGCTGATACCTCAAGTGTATGGCCTCCTTTTCCCGTTGGTGTTCGAGTAGCATACGTTCTCGATCAAGCTCACGTTGGTGTTCCCAAGTAGCGAGTTCAGCCTGACGCCGGTCTTCGTCGATCCTGCGTTGGGCTTCCTCATAGTCCCGTCTTTCTTCTTTTTCTCTTCTCCTTCGGGCCTCGTCCTCTCTCCTTTGTTGTTCCATCTGAAAGAAGAGGGAGATGTAGTCGGGTGCTGCTGCTGCTGCCTCCAAGAGTTGGAGACGCTCCATGAGTAGCTGGTTCTGAGCTCTAAGAAGAGCTATGGTGTCTGCTGTAGGCAGAAGAACAAGGTCTCCTTTGGGGGAGACGTCTTCCGGCTGATGAGTACTCTCTCCTGTAGACATGATGCTGAAGTTGGTGGTCGTGCCGGAACGCAATCTAACCATCCAAGGATGCCCCCACGCTAGGATACGGTGTGTGTGGACAATCTGAATCTGATACCAATGTGATATGCAGCGGAAGTCTTTGTATTGGAAGATCCTGTCACACAATATGCTCACACCGTCTTCTGTATCCTGAGTTTCGTGAGTTTAGCAATCCATTTCATTACTTCAAACTTTAAAGAGATGAGAGAGAGAGATATGAGAACTGTACACCAGATTGGGTCCCGAATTACCCACTGAAGGGCCCCCTATCCCGATAACGAGATAGTATTTGCTTTATTACTTTAGAGAGAATGACTTTGGACTGTAGATAAGCCGAACGCAAGATCTCGGAGGATCGGAGAGCGGCTGATCTGTACACTGCTGTAGAAACACCTCAATGACTTGATCTCGAGCCTATGCACTCTTCCCAAGGGCATGAGGAAGGGCTGCACACCTGAGGCTCAAAGAAGAAGAAGGTGGACTGTTCTACACACTGTTAGAATGCTGAAAACACATGTGAATGCTGTGTTATCTTCACCAGATGACTGCTGAATGTGTGGATGATGCACAAAAGGTTGGACACTGATGCAAACAGCAGATTCAGGGCTGGAAACTGCTGTAGACTGAACCTTCAGGGCTGGAATCTGCTGTGGACAGAAACGCTGAGGTGTAGAGAGGGCTGTGGACTGAAACGCATGAGCAAACAGAGGCTGCAGGGCTGCTGTACGGCTGGAACAGAAACGCAGATGGACTGCTGTACGGCTGTGCAAAAACGCAGAGAAGATTGCTGATTGCTGGCGTTGATCTATGCTGAACTGTGGGCTGAACTGTGGGCCTGAACTGATGCTGAATTCAGGGCTGAATGATGCTGAAGGCAGGCGCCTAGGGCTGGGCTGAAGCTATGGTTCTCAAGGGCTGGAGAAGAAAGCTTATGGGCTCTAGGGCTGGATTAGTCTTGGGCTGAAAGCAAGAAGGAGGAGAGCTCTTAGCACAATGAAGACTGAATGAGGAAAAGAGGCTCTAGGCAAGTCTATTTATACTAACTGGAGGTTGGTCATTTAATAAAGTTAATATTTATAAATGCCCAATAATGCAAATAATGCTAAATAAATACTAATAAATATGGGAAAAATACCAGATAAATCCCAGTAAATTCCCTAAGGCTTTGGGGATGTTCTAAATGATGCACAGGCATATGTATGCATATTATGCAGGATGCAGAGTGCTTTCTGATGCAAACCCTAAGGCTTCTACTGACTCTACATGCATGAATGATTCTCTCCAAGTGGGTTAAGGGACTTGACTGACTGACTGACCCACTAAGGCTGAGGAATGACCTACGTAGCTCGTGCCTGACTTATCCTGGACTGAGGATGTACAATGGGGTCACGGCGTACGACAAATATCATCCTACTGGGTTCTAAAACTGTACAACTGCTGCACTTCTGATGATGAGCCATCTTGTCACCATGCACTGAGTGCAGAGTGCATGTGACATTACTTGTCATTGTCGTGGTCTCAAAGGTCACATTTAGCTTGATTGTCGCAAGAAGAAGAGAGAAGGTGGTTTTGCTAAGAAACCCCCCAATCAAACCTCTTCATCACCTAACCAAACTCAAAAATCCTCTTCCACCAAGGAGACTGTCTTCATCGGTATTGAGGAGCTTCCCTTTGACTCTCATGTTCCTTCCATCGCACGTCGTACGGATTGGGTGGTTGATAATAGGCGTACTACTCACATGACTCGTTGATGACAGGATCATTCTTCATGACATTCGTCCCAGCACTTTGACGGTGTCCATCCTTCCAACTTGGAGGCATCTTTGGTTGGTAATGTGTGACTTAACTCTTCTCCGGGCCAGCCTTCCACCATTCGGGATGCGCTTCATGTTCCTAAGCTCCCTAACAATCTCCTCTCAGTTTTTCGAATTGGTCTACTTTGACAGTTTTGTCCTTGAGATCATCGACACGAGCACTTGCAGATTGTTGCCATAGGTATCCAGGAAGGTGGTCTTTATTGGTTGAAAGACTTTGGTTTCTCTTTGAATGAGTCCCAATCTCATTTGCTGCAACTTCTTCACAGCTATCATGGCTTGGTAGCTCATGTGGATACGGATTTGTGGCATGCTCGCTTCCGGACATTCTAAACTATACTTCTCTACAGTTGTTGTATTCTTAGCAGATGATCGAGGGTCTTCCACAACTGAAACCCTCCCACTCCACTTGTGTGCTTGTCTTCATGGCAAGCAACACCGAGATGCCTTTCCTCACCGGGCTTCACATATTTTGGAGCTCATTTATATTGACCTGTGCCACCCCATGCGGACTACCACCGAAGAAGGAGCTAGGTACACCGTTCTTTATGCTTATTATTGATGATTACTTGTGCAAAGTTTGGGTTTATCTCTTGGCAAAGAAATCTCAAGCTTTCTCTTGCTTCCAAGAGTGGGTGACTTTGGTCAAGACTGCTGCTACACAAAAGGTTCGACAAGTCTGCTCCGACAATGGAGGAGAATTCATCTCCAAAGCCTTCCATAATTTTTGCTTATGTAGAGGTATAAGCTGTCAATTTTCCATACCTCACACTCCTCAGCAGAATGGTGTGGTTGAACACAAGAACAGGGCTGTTCAAGAGATGGCCTGTAGCATGCTTTCTTCTTCTGATCTTCCTCTCTCTTTCTCTGGAGAAGCTGTGAGCACTGCTGTTTACATCATCAACCATTCTGCTACAAAGGTAGTTTCTCATATGACTCTAGAGGAGGCTTTTATTGGATAGAAACCTTCCGTCTCTCATTTCAAGGTTTTGGGTTGTGATGCCTATGTTCATATCCCTGACTTTGACAGATTCAAATTTGATCTCAAGTCCAGGAAGTGCAAATTCCTGGGATATAGCTCTCATTCCAAAGCTTACAGATTATGGGATCCGGAGTTGCGATCCTTGGTGATTTCTCGTGACGTTCACTTTGTTGAACCCTCATATGATTCTCACTCTCATCTTGAGCTTACCATCGAGGTCCCTTCTCCTTCCTCGGCCACCCCAACTCCACCACCATCTTCTCCACCATCAACATTCTACGATGGCTGGAAACCACTGTTCGTGATTCTCATCTCTTCGATATGGAACTTCATCAGCTTCTTGATTCTTCAGCACAACCTTTGACACGGGCACGGAGATTACAACAGCCTCGTCATTGTTGTAACCTCGCCTTGATGATTATATTCCTTTCTCTGTTGTGCTTACTTTCATGTGTGCCTAAGCTTGTTGGCCTTCATGCTAATGCTTGGCTGCCTGTTGCCTAGACCATCTATGAGTTGCCGACTGAGTGCTGCTGGCTGTCGACATGTCATCCAGACCCCTTATGGTGATGATGATGATGATGAGGCTAATGATGATGTTGATGCTATTGATGTTAGTGTCGCTATTGTTGATGATGATCCTGATGAAGATGGTGTTGATGACCTATTTGCTGTCCTAACTGATGATTAATCAAGGATTAAGGTTCATGCTAGAGATTAGCCATGGCACGGGCGTGCACGTGACATCCCCTCTTGCTAATCTTGATTACAGGGTGAACACTATGTCATTCTTCCACCCTGGACTACTAACCCTAACCTTCTACTTTAACTTTGACTTTTTTTTGTATGAACACCTTCCACTTCTGATCTCCACTTCCAAGTCTTGCTGAAGAACTGAGCATCTGTTCCACTGCTGTCCCCATGCTTGTCTTTCCCTTACCCTTAACAGAGCGGTAGGTCACCCGCTGGAACTGATCATGCCTGTTGCTAGGCCTTTGGAACTGATATGAGAGCTTAATGTTGTACTGGTTCTACGTACATACCCTTAGGGAGTGCTTCCTCTAGCTTCACCTGTTGTTGCAGACCACTCTATTTGCTACCGTGTTGCATCTTTTGCTGGATCTGTTGTTAGAATGCACAGTGGAAATGAAGACAACTGCTGTAGAGAACAAAACGTAGATGAGAGAGGGAGAGAGAAGTTGTGTAACTCTGCTCTAGATACACAAGAAAATCCCGAAATGATACAATGACAAGTGTGGGGGCAGGGGCCATTTTATATGGCCCCAGGTTGCTGGTCGGCCAGCCCAAAATAGGTCAACAGCAGCCAGATGCTCATGACCAGCAAAAAGATGCTCACGACCAGCAATAAGCACAGTGGGCCAGTGCTCCAGGTTAGGTCGGGTAGCACAGTGCAGTCGGCCAACAACTGATACAGCCGACAAGCAAAAAAAAAGCCTCCCACACCTAGCAAAAAATGGGTAAATACATGGAAAGTGAGGAAAAATGGGGGAACACCAAAAATGGGCGGGCACACCCACAATAGAGGCCTTGGTACAAACAGGAGATGACTGCTAACACCCCCTCTCAGCTTCTAGATGTGGAACCAACCCCAATGAGCTTGAGTGCTGTTGGAGCATAGCTTGAGGTAGAGACTTCGTGAAGAGGTCCACCGCATTGTCCTCCGTCGAACAATAAACAAGCAAGATGTCACTAGCCAAAATCATCTCACGAACAAAGTGATATTGTATCTCTATGTGCTTGGTCCGGGCATGGAAGACCAGGTTCCGAGCAATAGCGATACAGCTCTGGTTATCGCACTGGATGACCGTGGGCTCCTTCTGTGGAAACCCAATCTCGCCAAGCAACCTCCGCAGCCACGCAATCTCGCAAGCAGCAACACAACCAACTCGGTACTCTGCCTTTGTAGACGACAAGGCAATAGTTGGTTGTCTCTTGTTGCTCCATGATATAGCTCTTGAGCTGAGGGTAAATCGGTAGCTTGATGTACATCTCCTCGTGTTTGGATCTCCTCCCCAATCTGAGTCACTCCAGCCTCGGAGTCAGACTTGGTCCTTTGTTTTTCCTCCAGTGTCATAGAAGAGTCCAAGATCCTTCGTACCCTGCAGATACCGCAAGATCTGCAATCTTGCGTCCCAATGAGACTTCAAAGGCGTCTGCATGAATGAGCTCAAGAGCCCCACAGGAAAGCTCAAGTCCAATCTAGTGTTTAGTAACTAGATCAATGAACCAACCAGCTTTCGACACAGAGGCATCGACCAGCTCACAAGGATCATTCACTGTAAGCTTCATGTTCGGGTCCATCGGTGACGTGATAGGCTTGAAGTTCTCCATCCCAAAGGCCTCAAGCAACTCATGAACATAGCGCTACTGAGATACAAAGAACCCTCTCTGGGTTTGCCAGATCTCCAATCCCAAGAAGAAGTGGAGTAAACCTAAGTCGGTCATCTCAAACTCCTTTGACAAGGCAGCCTTCGTTACTACAATGTGCTCCACATGACCGCTGGTGAGAATGAGGTCATCCACATAAAGGATGATCAACATGATCAAATTGCATTCCCGAAAGAGATACAAGTTAGGATCTGCAACTGATCTCTGAAATCCAGTCCATAGAAAGAAGGAATCAATCTTCTGATTCCAAGCCTTGGGAGCCCACTTAAGACCATACAAGGCCTTCCTCAACCTGTAAACCATCTCCTTTGATTCTGGAACCTCAAAGCCTGGAGGTTGCTCAACATACACCTCCTCCTGCAAGTCACCATTAAGGAATGCGGATTTGACATCCATCTGATATATGGCCACCGTTGTGAAGAGGCAAGGGAAAGAACGGTCCGAATTGTGGTCATCCTCATTGTTGGTGAAAAGGTATCCTCATAGTCGATGCCAGGCCGCTGAGCATAACCCTTAGCCACAAGTCTGGCTTTGTGTTTGTCCATCGACCCATCTGACATATACTTGGTCTTAAAGACCCAATGGCTGACCGTTTTGATGGTTGAATGAACTCCCAAGTTTTATTCTTCTCTATGGCATCTAGTTCCACTTGCATGGCTTTCCTCCGAGTATCCTGAGAAAGGGCTTCCTTGACGGAAGTGGGCTCTTTGTCCCGCATGATACGAGACATCAAAGCATAGTTTACCTGTAAGAGCTCTACTGAATGACTTTTGTCACGAACTCTAGGCGATCTTCGAGGTCTGTCCTTTGTGGTCCAGTGGGAGGGAAGCTCCGTAACACCCGACTCCCGAAGGGTGTCTAACAACCACCTGGGTACTCCAACAGAATGCGGAGCCTCTTGCTGCTACGTGGGCTCATCTCCAGCCGTGGGCTCAACCTCTACAACTGACTGAGGTTGTCCAGTTGGAACAATAGACTGGGAATCATCATCAGACTCGTATGGGTCTCCAAGAAGTGGCGGCTCATCAATAGTAACATCATGGAATGCCCAAGTCTTATTGGTGATAGAGATCCCAAGACCACCAGTTTGTTTTGGAGGGCATTGTTTGATAATATGGGAATGAAATTGGATATTTTCTCCTCGTATCATCCACAGACGGATGACTGGAGTGAAATAGCAAATTTAGTCATATTGGATTTGTTAAAGTACTATGTGACAGAACAGAAAACAGAGTGGGAGAAGTATCTTCCACTAGTAGAATGCCCGGTATTTCCTCTAACTGTGGTATATCCATAGGGATATCTTCTGCCATCTCTGGCTGTCCATTTGGACCATTTTCAGCACCATTTAAGGGCTGGTTTTCCTGCTGTAATGGCTGATTTACAGCCCTTGGTTGTTGTCCATGATGTCCATCATCATCAAAGATGACTTTGCCAGGCTCCTGTTGCCTTGCAGGCTCCTTATACATGCATGTTTCATAAAAAACGACATCATTGCTGCGTATAATCTTTCTATTCACGGGATCCCAAAGTCTATACCCCATTTTACCTTTGTCACCATATCCTAGGAATATGCATTTGTGAGACTTAGGATCAAGTTTGGTGTGCATTTCCCTGCGTATGTGCACGTACGCAACGCAACCAAACACTTTCAAGTGCTTGTAGGACGGAGGCTTCCCTGTCCATACTTCTTCTGGCACTTTCCCACCAAGCCTCGTGTTAGGTGACCTGTTTATAAGATGAACGGCTGTCATAACAGCTTCAGCCCAAAAACCATGAGGTAATGCAGCATGTGACAACATAGAACGGACCTTCTCCTGTATGGTTCTGTTCATCCTCTCTGCTGTCCCGTTTTGTGGAGGATCATAAGGAGTAGAGAGCTCCCTCTTGATGCCTTTAGCATCACAAAAGTCCTGAAACTGTTTGGACATATACTCTCCACCATTGTCGGAACGCAAAGCCTTCAGTGTTTTGCCTGTTTGATTCTCAACATGAGCAACAAACTTCTGAAACACTGAGAATGTATCACTCTTCAAACGAAGAGGATAGACCCACACTTTATGTGTGGCATCATCAATAAAAGACACAAAATATTTTGCCCCTTCCAAAGAAAGCTGAGGCATCTCACATACATCTGTATGCACAAGCTCTAACTGAGCATCTTTCTGTCCAAGAGCTTTCTTGTGGGGGCACTGTAGTTGCCTGCCATATATACAATGCTCACAAAACTGAAAACTTGAAAACTTTAGAGAAGGCAAGTAACCCAAACGAGACAATTGCTCCATTCCCTTGACACTCATGTGTCCCAACCGGCTATGCCACATAGAAATTTTCGGCAGCTCGGTTGCATTTACATTAGCATGGTGACAAACACCTGCATGCATGAAATAAAGAGTGTCCACCTTAGAGCCGCTGGCAACAACCAGTGAGCCCTTACTAATTTTCCACTTTCCACGACCAAATGTGGTAACATAATCAGCATCATCAAGCTGTCCAGTAGAAAGCAGATTCTTCTTGATGTCAGGCACATGCCTGACATCATGGAGCATAAGCTGTGAGCCATCTGAAAACACAAGCCTCACAACACCTCTGCCAAGAATCTTGCATGCATGGTTATCACCCAAATAAACCACTCCTTCATTGCCAGCAGTATACCTGACAAACAAGTCTCTGCAACCTGTGACATGAAAGGAGGCACCTGAATCAATGATCCATGAGTGCATACCATGACCACTTGTAAGAAGTGAATGGGCATCAAGTGAAGACGTAAATAGGACCTCATCCTCACTGTCACTGCATGTGACACATTGATTTCTTCAATCTTGACTCCACTTTTGCCCTTTGGCTTTACATCTTTGGCTTCATCTTTGGCTTTGTCTTTGCCTTTTCCCTTTTCCTTTTGATCATTTTTCCATTTGTAGCATTGCTTTTTGATGTGTCCCTTCTTGCCACAATCTTCTTGCCACAATAATGGCATTCCAAGTCCTTTTTGGAGCGGGACTTGCTCCTTCCCCTTTCTTGGCTTTTACCCCTTTGTTGGGATCTCCCACGTGCATTCATTGCATTGGACTTTCCAACAGAGTTGTTTTTCCTGTTCATCTCCTCTTGAAGGAGAGCACCCTCAACATCTGCATATGACAGCATAGCATTCGAATTGCTAGTGGCTGTCCTGAATGTGTCCCAACTCTCTGGCAAAGTGCATAAAAGAAAGGTGGCTTTGAACTCATCGTCCATTGCCAACTTTTGATTTATAACTTGGCTGACAATACCATTAAACTCATTTAGATGGGCTGTCATAGACGCCCCTTCCTTCATCTGAAGACCTATGAGTTTCTTCAACCAATACACTTTGCTTGAGGCACTTTGCTGGGCATACAAGTCCTGCAATCTTTGCCACATTCCCCAAGCTGTCTTCTCTTCACGAATGCTGAAAAGTAAAGAGTCTGACACAGACAACATGATAGTAGATCTTGCCAGCTCATCCATATCTTCCCACTCTTCAGCAGTAAGAGAAGCGGGCTTTACACCCCTTTCTTTGATAGGCTTGTGCTGCTTCTTCTGGAGCAACACATTATAGCACTGGGTTTGCCAAATATCATAGTTATGTGAGCCTTCAAGCTTCTTGATGTGAAGCAATGAAGAGCTCTCACCTGTGGTTGCCATAGCAATATGCAACCTGTCAATGCCTGACTCCCTGCAAAATGTGCAAACACTGCACCAAAAGCACACAAAGTGCTCACAGTTGTTCTCCCAAGCTTTATCTCCCACTGCGGAAGCACAAATGCAACTTTTCTCCCACTTTATGTGATGAAATCACCAAAATCTGGTTGCTGCAGATTTAGGACAGCACCTTAAATGTGCTCTGTTCCCCTTCCAAAGTACTGTACAGCAGTACTAAGTGCTCACCAATGATGTACCAAACCTGTACCGGCAAGTACAGCAGCTGAAATTGAACCTTTTCCTCACTCAAATCAGTGTACAGCCATGCCAAAACTTGCAGAAAGCTGTGCCAAATCTGTACCAGCAGGTACAGTAGCAATAAATGCTCTCCTGGCTGTCCAAATGAGTGAAAATCAGACTTTTACAGTCCCGAACACTGCATACAACAGTTCCGAACAGAAATTGGGCAAAAGCCCCTTGACTGCAAGCTGATTTTTGAGGATTCAAGGCATAAAAGTCTTGCCTGCTGCTTTGCCGAGCTCAACAAGCATAAAATCTTGAAAAGCCCCTTGATTTAAGATCTATTTCTGATCATACATGGTACATTAACGCACATGAAGGCATCCAGAGTCTTCGAAATGCTTCCCCCTGGCCACATATACATCCAATACATGAAAGCCCCTTGATTTACAGGCACATTGAGTGCTTGTCAGGCATCAACACATTGCTCAAAGCATCAAATGCGAGTGCTTGCATGCAAATCAACCCAATCGGCACAAAAGCCCCTTGATTTGCACTGCAATTTGCTGCAATTTTGCCCGAATGTGCGATTTCTCACATCATACAGCATGTATGAATGCTTAATTGCACAATTACATCAAAAGCCCCAAATTTCGACATCCAATTTCTTGCAAATTGATCCTGATTGTGACCAATGTCACCCAATTTTGCCAATTTTGCTCAGAAATTGAGCAATTCGGCACTTGTACCTGCTCAATTGATTGAATTGATAAGAAATTCCCAAAATTGAAGGCAAATACCTCTTAATTTTTGAATTTCTCTGAGCTTTGCAGGCTGAATTTCTGTTGATGCTGTTGCAGAAATCTGATGCAGAAAAAGGGGGGGGGGCAAAACTTGCTGATGTTGATGCTGATTCTGTTGCTGCTGCAAAAGGGTGAGCTTCTTGAGGCAGCTCCACCGCATGCTGGGAAGTGATTAGAATGGCAACAGCAACTGCAGCATTGGGAGCCAGCAGGCTCACTCTGATAACCTCAGATGCCCACTTCCACGTATCCTTCACAATACGGCGCTCTCCACTGCTCTTGAGCTCGCCTCTTCACCTCGGCTCGGTGCTACTCCCAGCGGAGAAGGCATCGTTTGCATGAAGCTCCTGCGCGAGACTGACGTTGGGGCGAAATCCATTCTCGTCCTTAACGACGCCACTGCACTTTGGGTGACGTGGACACGTCGCCTGTTGTATTGACGCCTAGCGCCGGTAGCCAGTTGACGACTTCGCCTAGTAGCCTTCGCCGTGTAGCGCTACACGCTACGATGCGCTCGCTCACGCCCAGCAGCCAGTCTACGCCCAGCGCTCGAAAGCCTTCGCCTAGTAGCGCTACAGGTGTTCTATACGTTCACCGCTTGTGACCAAGCGTCTCAACGCCTACGAGCAAGCTTGCCTGCACTTCGCTGCGCTTATCCTCCTCTTCGCCGGATACTTCAGCTTCCAGGTTACTACAGTGCTGAAACGAAAGCTACAATCATCAATTCAGCCTGTATGGTTTTGCAGCGACTCTACCCAACAGATGAGACTGAAATTCAGTCCTCAATTGCTCTTGCCTTTGCCTATGCTCTGATACCAGTTGAATGGGAGAGAGTTCATGTGTGGGAGACATACACAGAGAAGCAAGAGAGAGAGAGAGAGAGTTGTGGGGATAAGTCAACTCATCAAGCAATGAGTGTGTGACTCCCCTATCACACATGTATATTGCACTAGTACACATAGTGCACTTAGTACATTAAAGGTACTAAGTGTACTATGTACTATAACTTATGGGCTTGTACACACTATAAGGGTGGGCATAATGCCTTTATCCCAACATCTAGCGACTTTTGGGAAAACAGAGGTTGGAATCGGAATCAGAGCGGTCGAAAACCCCCCTGGTCTATTTTTTAAAAATTTTTAAAAAGTAATTTTTTTAAAATTTAAAAAAAGTAAATTTTTTTAAAATTTAAAAAAAAAAGTAAATTTTTTAA
This sequence comes from Cibotium barometz, assembly GCF_041138505.1. Taxonomy (NCBI): domain Eukaryota; kingdom Viridiplantae; phylum Streptophyta; class Polypodiopsida; order Cyatheales; family Cibotiaceae; genus Cibotium; species Cibotium barometz. The sequence goes on along the minus strand of NC_141079.1, from coordinate 34,980,997 downwards.
AATTTAAAAAAAGCAAAATTTTTAAATTTTAAATTTTTTTTGAGGTGACGTGGCGACTCGCCCAAGCCATCTCAGCAACTGTCTTTTCAGTTGCACATGCAAATTCGTTTTAGAACTTGAGTTATAAGCATCTCTTTCTATTTTCCAAAGAGAGAAAGAGAACTAACTCTTTCTATTTGTTGACAAAGGAAAGTTTCCCATGCAAAACTAAACATGTGTAAAAGTTTCCCATGCAAACTAAAACATGTGTAAAAGTTTCCCATGCAACCTAACACGTGTAATCTTTTTCTATTTTGAACTAAGAAAGCTTTTTAGAAAGGAATTCACCTATAAAAGGAGGTGATTCCCTTCATTTTGGAAGAGGAGAGTTCATGTAAACTTGTGCATTTTTGAGAGCGGGAAGGCAAGAAGACTAGCTTCTTCTCTACCAAGTATAGAGAACCATTTTTCAAGAGAGAAGGCTATCATGTGAAGACGGAGGTGCTACTTAAGAAGAGGCTTTGAAGAGTTGAAGAAGAGCTTGCTGATTTTCTTCCATCAAAAGACTTCACTCTTGTGAGCATCCTTGCCACAAGAGAAGATAACCGGTTGTGTGACCCATTGGTAGGCCATTGGGGTGGCACACAGACGGGTGAGTTTCTCCAACACTTATGTGTGTGTGGTAGGCCACCATATACAAACTAGGAGATTCCAAAGGCTTTGTTTTCTATCTTGTTTGATGGCGGTACCATGCTGATTCAAATCAGCCCATACACTCGTAAAATTCTGGAGGAATAATTCATATTCCTGTGAAGGGGCCCGGCCGTTCCAAGGTCTATGCTGTGTCGTGTCTCTCTCTCATTTATTCTTCCATCTATTTGGCTTAAGTATTGTTGGCTGAAAGTTCACAAGTTTTACTTCAATTTTCAGCCATGGTTAAAAGTGGATTAATGTGATTTAGCAGTGATAAGCTTGTTACGCAACCTCAACGAGTTTCGAAGGTGATTGGGTATTCTTGAAGTTTGAGAAAGCAAAGCTTCGAAAGAAGAAGAGCAAAGAGAAGGTTTATCCTAAGTTGTCCAATAGGTATTATGGACCTTTCCAAATATTGGAAAAGATCAACGATGTGGTGTAATATGCGGAAGCTTCGGAGAAGGATCGGTACTTCAAAACTCAGAAATCAGCACTCTTTTCGCGATGGAATTAACGCACAAACTGAAAGGAGATGTGCAGAAAATAGAGAGAGAAGGGGGAGATGGAGAGGACACAGTATTGGGTCCCAATTACCCTCTGTAGGGCCCCCACCACGGATGGTGTATTTGCTTTATTAGAATGATGTAAATCTGAAAACAAATACAGAAAACTTGACCTTTTCTTGGCTGGAAAATCCTGCCCTTGACCTTCAGAAGTCCACCCCTTTGCTTGGCAATCTCCTTGGCTTGACTGGCCCTTGATTGGCTTGAGCACTTGGTGAAAACTGAGATGAATGATGGGATTTAGGCCTACCCTATTTATACTCCTCCTCAGGAGCAGTCGGCCAGCTGAAAAATAGCTTATTGTCCCACGACTGGTGAAATTCAGCAATAAATGCTGAATTAAATCCCAAAAAATACTGCCTTTTTTCCCTAACAGGCTGAAAGTGATGCGCCTGCTTCTGATTGGTTGGACACCACTTTTGTCCACAATCCCAAGGCTGGGCAGCCTGTATGGGCTGCCCCATACATGCCCTACAGCCATCTAAAGGCTGTAATCCCCTGGAGATTGCCTGATCTGTGCCCTAGGGCTGTCCTACAGCCCCTCCATGGCTGGTGGGTTCAGCCTGGGCCTTCCTGGCCCTCATGGGGGTGGTTCTACACCATTCCCGTGCCCACACTCAGATCCGGGTAGCCTTATGGGCTGGCCCCTTGTCCTAAACCTAATCTACTCAGTGATCTGGCATCCGGTACCATACCAGATACACAGAACCACTGACATCATTCTAGAGGGAGACTCACAGCGCGGACTGGCACTGTTTCATGTGCAAGACAGTGCACACCTGACCTTGGACTCATGTGCAGGACAATGCACACCTGACCTCAGACGACTCAGATGGATCCCTGGCTGACTCGTCCCAGATTGGACTCACATGGGACCAGTTCACCATCCCAGGTCCTGCACCTTCTGTACAGAAATGTCTACGTGGCATCCAAGTGGGGGATGCACGTGACATGTGGCTTTCAAACTAGCATTACCCGATCATTGGAGGATTGACAATGCTTTTCATGTGAGTCTCGTAAGAGCTTATAAGGGTTCCGAACCTTTGGAACTCGTGAATGAGGATCCACTGGAAGTTATAGAGCTAGAGGAAGTTCTTCAACTCAAGTAGATTGTCTTTCATAAAAAGGAAGGGGATCGCATGGCAAGGTTACTAGAAAGTACCTTGTCAAGTTCAAGAATTATTCGGCTATCATTGCCAAGTGGGTGGATGAGAACTTCTTTGCGGAGTATCCACAGGTTTTATAGGCATATCAAGAAGCTTGTCAATTGAAGACAACTGATTAATAGCCGAGGGGATGTCACTAGCCTTTGTATTTTGACATCCAAGGAACTAGGAACAATGGAGAATGCTCAAGGTTTATATTCCACCGCAGGGAATTGAGTATTTTAGAACTCGAGGGTTCTTATGCAAGTTGTATCCAAAAGGAGCAACTCTGAGATTGAACAACACTAAATCTTTTGTACAAGAGTCATGGAACTAGCCATCTCATGGAGGCATTGTTTATCAGTGAAGGAAATCAGAACTGGGTACATGGATATGAATACTGTTAGGCTACCATAGTGAGACACCAACATGAGTAATTGGACTATAGTAGGAACTGGTGTAAAAACCAAGGAACTGTTTGTGCATTTATTTGTTCATTTGAGTTATGTTTGTGAGCAGATCTGTGTATGTGTGCCAAGGGTCGGGGACGCCCGGTTAAACCCAAAGACGAGTATGTGCACATGTGTTTGTGTCTTCTAACATATAACGGGTCCGTGTTGATCTTGACAAGAAGAGAATCATGTTGGGAAACTCTTGCGTGAGGGTGACTCAAAAGGTACAAGAGATGGGAGTATTTGCCAGAGAGGTCAAACCCAAGTTTACGTTATGTGAAGGGTGAAAACCGTGAGGGCAAGATGCTCCCCAAAGCCAAGCACAAGAGAAGAGGACATTCCGCATGAAGAACCAAGTCTCAAGAGCCAAAGAGAGAAGAGCTAATTTACTTATTAGTTTTTACATGTTGTTTGCTTTCTTAGATTTACATTTCTTTACCGATGAAAGAATCTTTATTGGGTAAACAAAGGGTATGAGGTCACCCACTTCGATCTTTATGCTGCATGTCTGGAAATACACTTATGTTGATGCAGCCCCAAATGTTGACTTTGACCAAAGCACTGCTTTCACTTGGTTTGGAAGTTAAACCTCCTTTTGAATGATACTAATTAAACTTGCCTGATTTTCTGATTCTGTAGTCCTGAGGCTGTTATCAAACGATTTGAGCAGAGAGAACATGCAACCGATGCACAGGCAGTTGTGGAATATCTTCGAGCACTTCTTTTGACCAATTCCATCTCGGAGTATCTTCCAGATGAGCGATCTGGGAAAAGTTCAAGCCTTCCTGCCCTGGTACTTTGTTTTGTATTCTAATGGAATTTGAAATGCAGGGTCTTAACAGATATGTTCCCCACCTGTCAAAAGGGGAGATCTCACCCACCCATCTCTCATGGGAAGGGGAGATGCCTGTAAAGGTCCTTACTCAACAAGGCACCCATGTTCATCTAGGTGGCTTGGGTGCTAAGGCACAATATATATAAGGGTTCTTTTTCATAAATTGGTGGCACCTATTTATTTTTGTGCACTCTCAATTTTCTTTGCAGCTGCAAGAGTTGAAACAGCGTGCAACAGGGAGCCTTGATGAACCTTTTACCACTCCGGGCTTGACAGACAAGCATCCTCTGCATGTTGTGATGGTCAGTTTGTGTATTGATTGTTTAGAAATCAGGGTGGTATTGCATGGGCTAAATTAATATATTAATGCTATATTTATAAATTTCATTTTAAATTAATGTGTGTGTGTGTGTGTGTGTGTGTGAACTCTTTTTCCGTTTTATCGTTGTTTGTGTTTGAAACTCCATTTTTTTCTTATGAATGCATGTATGCCCTCTACAATGTAAGTTTCAGCCCCTGGTCCTTCAGTGTCATATGGTGATAGCGACACTTTCCTCACGGTGGCCTATTTCCACCTTGTGCTTTCCTAATTTATTGCTTTGTTGGTGGTGACCTCTCCTCCCGTTACCAAGGTCCTTAAGTATCATATGGTAATGAGAGTGATGCTTGCCTCATGGTGGCCTATCCACACCTTGTGCTTTCCTTTTTTTTTTTTTTTTGCTGGGAAACAGATCCTTCTATTAGTTAACAAAAAAAACCAGCCACGAAGGGCTAAATACAACAACGAAGGGCTAGATAGAAACTCGCCCTCACATACGGGGCGGGGATCAAAGAATCAAAAGGTGGATAAAGATGCACTTCTCCTCCGGCTGGCCGCTTTATGAGGAGAAGACTATCTCATAAGGAGGGGAGGGGTGGGGTCGGGTGGGGGGGTTTGTAATGCCAAGTGGGATCACCACCTCTATCTGGGAGAAAAGGGCCAGGCCGCCAGAGCCTCAAAAAAGCTTCTTGCCGCTTTCGCATGTGGTTAGAACCACCTTGCAACTTCCTCCACTAACCATGGAGGGTATGAATGACGTCGAGCTACATGCTCCTGATTGACTCCACAAGCGGAGTGTGGGTACCCTCGATGGCTTTGCTGCATCTAGCTCTCCATATGTGCGAGGTTGCAATGCTACTGCAGATCTCCCATCTCTGGCACGAGCTTGGACTCTAGTGATTAGTAGATGGGACAGGGACTGGTACTGCCGAAATGTGAAGGTGAGAGACTTGAAGGGCTAGCCCCCCACCTTCCTCCTCATAAGCCATGACAACCTCAGCCTTTGTGGCCCAAGCGACAGTGCCCCATGAAATGATACGGGTCGAGGTCCTGTCCATCGTGAAAATGCGGAGAATTTGCTGTCAAATTTGTTGAGCCTTCGGTCAATCCCAAAGATAGTGTTGTTGAGACTCCTGAGGGTGGCCGCACCTCGGACAAGCTGTTGGTCGACCACCAGTGGCCAACCACCAAGCTCTTGTGTGCCATCAACCAAAGAAAGAGGGTGATCTTTTGAGGCCGAAAACTGTCCCAGAGCCTCTTCCAAAAATCTGAGAGAAATCATTGTGAGAGGCGTGATTGCCAATGTACTGCTGATGTCGGGGTGCTATCAACTTTTGGCATCTGAATCCTGCGCCCTAGCCGCGCTGTGTATGCAAAAAAGGGGGTATCTAGAGTCTCCTCCCAATCAGCAGGATCACGCCAAGTCCACTTCACTGGGTCCCATTGAAGGTGCGTGAGGGGCCAGCTCTCCCAAATCCATAACCGCCAAAGTCTCTCCTCGGCCACCTTGGCCGGCGGGGGGTTTGTGTGCCACTCATGTGCCTAAAATCTGATCACCCTCACCCTCTGTAAGGTACAGCTCCACTGAAATCCTCCAAAGGGGACTCTGATCTCCTAATCTGTCATGGGGACCAATAGAAAAAGTGAGCAAACCACAACCCTCATCGGCGCCATGGACTGCCAAGAGAATATCATGCCTAGTAAACACGCCTAGCCATTGTGGGGGTGTTGGGTTTGGGATAGGGGTCATGACTCATCCACCCCTGGGGAATAGCAGAGTCGATGTCGAGGCTGAGTTTGTCTCTACCCCGGATCCCTATCAGGCCTCTCTCCTAAGCCTCCGGGGGTAGCTGCCTATGTGCAAGCCAATCTCCAAGGGACCTAGCAGGTCTTATGCTCAACACTCCCCATGAAACATGAGGTTGGGCCCCCAACATATGGCCACTGGGTAAACCAATCAAGGGCTGCCGAAGACGCTCCTCCGAGGCTATTGGAGCTAATTGCCTAACGGCCGGCCTGAGGTGATCCCAAGCTTAGAGTAGGCTGGCTGCATATTTGTCCTCAAAAGTCCATGAGCCTGCATCTCTGTAAAGATCAATCTAGTGCTCTATGGCTAGGCACACCCCCCCCCCCCCCCCCCCCCCCCGGTTCGGGGTACGGGCTGAAATCCGGGCCAAGAGGAAGTCCTTCCAAGGCTCACCACCGGGAAGGAGTCCTCTAACAATCAGCTTGCCCAACATGGCGCGGCTTTGGATGGCGGGGTCGATGATGCCTAGGCCCCCTTTGCATCGTGGCTGAATGATCATCTCCAAGCCACCTTGGCTCGGGTAGGCTTCCCATCACTGCTGGCTCACAAGAAGTTCCGGATCGGCCGTTGTACCTGACCAATGCATACTTGAAGGCTCAACAAGAATGACTGACAACCTATTATGTGGAACGAGTTCATTAGGGATGAGGCCGTTCCACCACTTGGTGCATCTCGTTACATGCAGTGGTCAGGATGGGAGAGATGTGCATATACAATTCTTGCTTGGAAGACCTTCAAGAGTTTTCCGGTGAAGCAGGACCTGATTCGCCACCACCACTCGACCAGCTAAGAGAGTCTTATAGAGCTCCAGTATAAAAGCTTCTTCCGAATCTTCAGAAGAAGAGGGGCGAGCTACTGCTCCGGAGAGATATGGATGGCCACTTGGCATCCCAGATAGCGGACTCGAGTGCCCCTCGGGATCCAATGGAAAGACTCAACTGGGCGCCAAGTCGGGGCGAGTGCAGAGCCTACCCAGAAACACAACTTGTGCCAGAGTTGATCCTGTGCTCTTGATGCGCGACAAAAGATCTCAATTGCCTCAGCGAATCTGAGGAGATTCCCCACATCTTCGGATAGGTATGCTGCTGTGTCATTTGCAAACTCTGAGTCTAGCAGCTCCTCCTGAGTATGGTGGGGGAGATGCAATCCCTGGAGTCCGGTCTCCTGAGTAGAGAGGAAGCTGCTCATGGCCTCGGCGACGAATAGGAAAAGGTAAGGTGCCAGTGTACAACTCTGTTGGACTAAGTGAGAAAGGGGGAATCTATCGCCTCGGGCTCTGTGAATGAGAACCTGACTGTGAGAGGCTGAGTAGAGTCCTGAAACACCACGGATCCACTCCAGTGGGAACCCCATCCGGTGCATCATACCCTCCAGAAAGCTCCAATCAACTCTATCATAAGCTTTCTCAAAGTCTAGAAGGAGCACTATGAGGTCTTGCTGCAGCATCCTGGCCAAAGTTGTCGCCTCCCAAAAGGTGAAGATGTTGTCCATAATGCTCTGATCTTGAAGCAAACCTGTATGAGTGTCATGGATCAAGTCAGGGAGCAAAGGCTGAAGTCTTTGGCTGATGGCCTTGGCCAAGAACTTGTAGGCGGTCCCAAGAAGGGTGATGGGTCTCCACTGTCGGATCTCCAATCTGTCACTACCCTCCTTAGGAATCAAGTGTATCAAACCCTCTGAAAGCCTCTCTAGCATGGCACATGTGATCATTATCTCATTGAAGGTTGCTCGAAGGCCGCCTTCCACGAGATCCCAGTGGCGGCGAAGAAAGAAAGAAACTGGAAGCCTGTCTGCCCTCGGGCATTTGCCCCTAGTGAGAGCCGTCGATGCCTCCGCCAGCTCCTTTGCTGTGAAGGGAGTTAATAAGAAGGATCGTAGAGTGGGGGAAAAACCTCTCTCGTGTGCCGCCAGACCCTCTCGCGTGCGTCCATCACTTGTGGGGATAATGGGGCGCCCGTGAAGAGGGATTGGAAAAAATTAGTGTGGCGATGGCTCTCACATGGGCCCGAGGGGGGGTCAAAAACAATATCTCCATCTTGGCCACGCAACCTGCAAATACCATCTCTGCGTCTATGGGGGCTTGCAATCTCAAAGAATCCGTGACTCTTATCTCTGGCTTGGGTCCAAAGGGAGGCTCTGGCATGGTACCTATACTCCCCCGTCCTCTCCTCGATGGATCTGATCTCCGTACGGGCGGCAGCAAGCTGACTCTCAATCCACGGGCTATCGGGGGAACTCTCTTGGAGCCATTGGAGAGAAGCAAGACCCCTCCTCAGGCTCGTCTCTTGCTCATGAAACCCCTCCAATCTGCTGTGTGTTGCCTCCTACAAAAATCTGATGATCTCACCAACGACCACATCCAAGGTGCACGCGGCAGAGCCTGAGATAAAATCCAGTCCCGCCCATATTTGCTCTATCCTGGTGCAGATCTCAGGGTCTTGTATGAGGTTGTCCGGAATCCTAGTGCTCACATGCCTGTCTTGCCTTCGGGGGTCCTCTAAGGATAGAATAACCGGAGCGTGATCAGAAGAAGTGGTGCCCGCCAAGATACCGATCATGCCCCCACGATCCCAAGCCCACTCATCCACATAGAACCTGTCAAGTTGAGAGGGGTTGGGGTCGATGCTCCTCCTATCGGACAGCAAGAAGCCCAGGCTCTTGGGGCTGCACCCAAACTCTCGTGGATGCCAAGGGTCTTGTCCCCCGAGTGCCAGGATCAACTCCTCCCATGCAGAGTACTCTACGCTTGAGATTGTAGCCGTGCCTCCTCCGAGTCTGTCATCTGCTGACTCGAACATGTTAAAGTCTCCACCCATGCACCAAAAGTAAGCCTGAGGAAGGGCCTGACGGACTGTGTTCTAGAAGATGGCTCTACTTGTTGCGATGTTTGGGGCATATACATTGAGGAAGGCCACCCATTCCTCTCCAATCATAATGGTAACCCATTGTGCTTGCGCAGAGACTATGACACTTGAGCTAGTCAGTGCCGACAAGAGCTGCTCAATAGAAATACAAACAAACTCCCTAAGTCCTGGGGGGGCCGAAAGAGGGGAGACAAAAAAGTGTGGCGATTGCCTGGTAAAATCTTCCCATAGCGGCGGGTAAGCCCCTCGGAAAGATGGTGCTCCTGGAGGAAAAGAATGTCGATGGGTCCCCCAACTGTAGCTTTGTGAAGCTCTCCTCCGAGGAAGCCTCGCCTCTGAAAGCACTGAGGTCCCCCTAAACCCTGAATGTTCCATGAGGCTATCCGCATATCAATCTTTGTGGGAGGTGGAACTATCGGAACTGCCCTCCACTCGAAGAGTCTTGGGCGTGGGTTTTGATGGGGAGTAATCAGTCCTGGGGTGAAGGCGTGCCAAGTGGGTGCGGATCCTGTCCTCCATGTGTCGCGACTCTATCCGACTGCGAGAGTAGGAATACTCTAAACTCCATTGATCACAATGGAGGTATCCGTAAGAGGGGGGGGAGGGGTACTACAACTGAGATATGAAGGAACACAAAAAGCAGCAAACCCCATACTCTCCCAGGGTTACTGACCATCTACAATCAACTAGCTCGTTGATGTGCCTATGTGTTGTCTCTCTAGTCTCCCATTTTGCTAACCATCTACAATCAACGAGCTCATTGATGTGCCTATTTGTTGTCCTGAGTGAAGAACACCACCTCCCTATCCTGATCTCTATGGCCTGAGCCTCCCAACTCCATCCTGGCTAGGGCCAGAGGTGGGTGAGCACGTCGGTGATGCGTAGATCATGAAGATGGTGTGAGAGCTCGAATCCCACTCCGTCTCCGGGGCTGCACTCAAGGGAAAGGAGAAGATCATCACGCCACACTCTGGCGTAGAAGGTCTGGAATGATAAAACACCACACGGATCCGAATGGAAGCCACTCTCTCTTCAAAAATATCAATTCCTTCCACCGGAAGGCATTGAAAGAAACTGTAATCCACTGGTAGCCCCAAGATCCTGGGGGCCCCACTTGGGGACTCTGGCGGGAGTGTCAGAATATGCAGCGGAGATGATGACCAGATCTGGGACACGAGCAAAAACACATGCAGAAAAACAGCACAAGAGAGAGAGAGATATAGGCGTGTAACTCTGCTTTGATATACACAAGAAAATCCCGCTATGATACACAAATGGTATGGGGGCTGGGGGCCTATTTATATGCCCCCAGATGAGTAGTCGGCCTTCTGAAAAAAGCTCCACGATTGCAGCATCAGTCGGCCAGCACTAAATGAAGCCCACGACTGCATACATCCAGTCGGCCAGCAGTACAGAGGTCCACGACTGCTGTTGGGCAGTCGGCTAGTCACCTGTCTGCTGATGGGTTAGTCGGCCAGCCACTCAGTGCTCCTGCGAACTCAGAACTGCCTCCCAAGCCACAGAAAAAATGGGAAAAATAAGGGAAAAATGCGGGGAGTGGGGGAAAATGATAAAACACCTCATAAGGGCGGGCACACCCACAACAAAGGCCTTGGTGTATGAAACTCGACAGGAGATGACTTCTAACACCCCCTCTCAGCTCTTGGCTGTGAAACCAACCATTGGGAGCTGGGGTGCCGCCTGAGCAAATCTTGAGAGAGCGACTTTGTGAAGAGGTCCACCGTACTGTCCTCCGTCGAACAGAACTCTAGCAGGATGTCATCAGCAATGATATGTTCACGAACAAAGTGCCTTTGGATGACCATGGGTTCCTCCAGTGGAAGCCCAAACCTGCAATGCAACCTCTGCATCCGCACCACCTCACAAGTAGCATCACAAGCAACCCGGTACTCTGCCTCTGTCGACAAGGCAAAAGATGACTGCCTCTTACTGCTCCGGAAAATTGCTCCTGGGCCTGAAGTAGATCTCCTCGTGTCCGGATCTCCTCCCCAAACCGAGTCACTCCAACCGTGGAGTCGGACTCCATCCAACAATCCCCCTCCTGTGTACAAGAGTCCATGATCCTTCGCATGCCGCAGAAACCACAGGAAACGCAATCCTGCCTCCCAAAGAGACATCTGCAACCATGAGCTCAACTGCCTCATTAGGAAGCTCCCGTCCAATCTGGTGTCCATCAACCAGATCAATGAACCATTCTGCTTCTGAGTCAATGAGGCATCACACTGCTCACCAGGATCAACACCTGTTACGGTGCATAAACAAGTCCTGGAAACCTGATGAAGACCATGGAAGGCCTTCTGAAACCTGTTAAGCACCCCCTCTGAATTCGGAACCACAGAGCCTAGAGAAACCACCTCCTTCTGCAAGTAATCACCAGCCACCTGCCTGGCTTTCCGAAAGGTCCCCGTGGAAAGAACATCCTCATCTACTGGAGGTTCTTTGTCTCGAACATGACGAGACATCAAAGCATAAGTGACCTGTTCAGTTTCCTCTGACTGACGAACACAAGAACCACCAACATCAGTACTGGAAAGTTCCTGCCAACTGTTGGTAAGCTATCCACCATCTGGTCTCGGAAAGCCTGCACCTGCAGCGTATCCACACACAAGTGGCCATTACCAGACTGCCACTCATCACAAACCTGAGGACCTGGGAGAGAGAGTGCTGAAAGCTTGTAAACTCCATTCTCCACTCCACCTTCCCAAACCACTTGGCCTGTTGCTTTGTCCCGGAGAGCAACAAAATGCTCATCAAACTCCACCCGTACGCCAGTCTTGCAAACCTGATGCACTGACAACAGATGAAAACCAAGTGCCGGAACATACAACACCTGGGAGGAATGCTTCCCCCCTCTACCATCGGGAACTATCTCCATCCTGCCCTCATTGTGAACTGGGATAGTGGACGTATCCCCAGTAAGAATATGACCAGAAAGCCTGCAGAGATCCTGTAAACCGGAACGGGAAGGAGTCATGTGCCTGGAAGCACCACTATCGAGAATCCACTCCCGAGTATCCGGTGCGGAGAATCCTCCAATCTCCTCCCTGCTTGAAGAAAATGAAGCATTGGTGTCCACCACCTCCAGGTGCACAAAAGCCGGAGTCTTCATGATTGCTGCTGAGGAATCTTCACCCTTCTCGGTCTTCCGCTTGGGACACTGCCTCCAATAGTGGCCTTTCTCGCCACAATCATTACAGGTCCTCTCTGCCTTCAGTTTCTCGCGGTCAGCGTCGGACTTCTTCTCAGAGGACTTCTCCGATGAAGCCTTCTCTTTGCCCGAGTTACGGCCTTTCGACCGTTGGCCAGTTAAGGCCCCCGAACCTCCACCCTGAGGAGGGTTCGTGAATCGTTCCTCCTGGTCCAGGACCATGGGCACAAGCTCCTCCCACGTGATGGTGCTGAGCCTGCCACTGGTAATCAAAGACGAGTAAAATGCTGAGTACGAAGAGGGCAAATGTGACAGCAACGTGATGGCCATGTCCTCTGTCGATATCTCCTTCCCAGCCTGAAGAACTTCCTGCTGAAGAGCCTGCAGCTTGTTAATATGCTCCCGCATCGTCGATGACTTTGCAGGGCTCATAACCCGCATCTGTACTTCCAAGGAAATCCTCTTCATGGGCGATACCTGTTGTAAAGAGAAGCCAAATGCTGCCATATACCTCTGGCCAACGTCATATGCTTTACATGATTGATTACTTGTGGTGTGCAGTTGAGGAGAATAAACGAACGGACCCTGGCGTTGACACGATCCCACATCTGTGTCTGAGCCTCTCGGTCCTTTCGGGTTGACGGTAACTCCCCTTCCTCTACTTCCGGCCGTGGAACCCCAACAACGACGAAATCAGCGAGGTCGTAAGACTCCAGAACAGATTCCATCATAACCTTCCATATGCCGTAGTTGCTCCCGTCCAATTGAGGGTCCTCCGGGAACGTGGGGCGTGTCGGGATCTTCACGTGTCTCTCAGCCATCTCAAACAGATCTGCCATTGCGGGGATGTACTCTGAAAAGGGTGGATGGGTGGGAACAAAGAAGAACTAAAACCTGCAAGTGGCTGTCCAGCAAATCAGCCCGCCGTTCTCTTGCTTCTCCTCTTCCCGAACAGTCCAAAACAGTCCACCAATCAGCCACACAACAGTCCCCCTCTTGCTCACACAAATCCCAAGAACTATCTAGAGCCTAGGGTTTGATACCATGTCAGAATACGCAGCGGAGATGATGACGAGATCTGGGACACGAGAGCAAAAACGCATGCAGAAAAACAGCACAAGAGAGAGAGAGATATAGGCGTGTAACTCTGCTCTGATATACACAAGAAAATCCCGGTATGATACACAAATGGTATGGGGACTGGGGGCCTATTTATATGCCCCCAGATGAGCAGTCGGCCTGCTGAAAAAAGCTCCACGACTGCAGCATCAGTCGGCCAGCACTAAATGAAGCCCACGACTGCATACATCCAGTCGCATTGAGCCCACTCTCCCCCCTCCATCCACCGCCCGCCGCCACCTTGCAGTGACCAACCCAGAGCGGAGGCAGCTGGCGAGGTCCGTCCGCCCCTTGATTCATCGATTCTCGGAGCCGGTAGAGATGACCATCGCCACTCCCCCAGTGTGGGCTCTCGTGTTAGAAGTCATCTCCTGTCCAGTTTTATACACCAGGGCCTTTGTTGTGGGTGTGCCCGCCCTTATGAGGTGTTTTATCATTTTTCCCCACTCCCCGCATTTTTCCCTTATTTTTCCCATTTTTTCTGTGGCTTGGGAGGCAGTTCTGAGTTGGCAGGAGCACTGAGTGGCTGACCGACTGACCCATCAGCAGACAGGTGATTGGCTGACTGCCCAACAGCAGTCGTGGACCTCTGTACTGCTGGCAGGGCGAGGCAGGGGGGCTGATGGGGGAAGAGTCGGAGACGAGGATGGAGGATAGGGGGGGATGGAGGAGGCAGAGGGTGGTGGGGAGGTGGAGAAGAGAGAGATGGGAGCGGCTGGGAGTGATCCATCGGAGAGGGAGGGTGTTGGGAGGGATTCACGGGGAATTCAATGGGGTCAGCTGGCCTCACTGGAAATCAAGAGCCGGAAGAGGAGTCTCAGCGGGGTAACGGCCGCCATACCGACGGGGCTGGAGGGACCCTTCTTGTGATTGGAGGGGGCCCATCGTCGATGGGTGGGTGCTACAATAAATGCTCAAAACGGTTCTTTGACAGAACCGAATCCTCATGTACTCTACTAGCTTGGCGCGGGCGCTCAGCATTGGTAGTTGGACCCTAGGGTCTGCCACCATCTGACAGCAGAGTCGTCCGTGGTTGGGTCTTGGTGCTCTGCTACCTGAGAGCCTGCCTCTCTCTCTACCCCTTGGTGAAGACTTGAACAGGGACCACCCCGGGGGGGGGGGGGGGGGGTGGGGACCATCGGAGGCGGTCTCCTGGACTTGCGCCGAGGGCAAGGTCTGGTGAGGTGTCCCATCTGCTTGCAACTGGGCATTCATAGGCAGCCTGAAAGAAACCCATCTAGGGGTTGTGCATCTGAAAATAGCGAAAGGGGGAAGAGGGGGGCGCTCCCTCTTTGGGGGGATACCTTGTATTTTGCAATTGAAAGGCACATATTTTACAGCTGAAAGGCATGCGGAGTCTTTTACTTTTTTTTATAAATCTTTACTTCTGTATGTTTCGTTTGATCAGAAGCTTATGTGCAACAAAATCATTCAGACAATTGTGTTCAGAATTAATGATGCAGTTTATTATCATTTGGTCTCAGGTTGATGCAAAAGGTGCAAACAAGTCGATGCGCTTTGTTCAGGAGCTCATTTCCACATGTTTGTTAATGATATTCTTTAGTGTGATGTGGTATGCCTCTCTCTCTCTCTCTCTCTCTCTCTCTCTCACTGATGTATACCATTTTATACCCCCAGTATGGTACAGGATGGAGCTAGCTAGGTTGCATATCATGATTGTATACTCCATGCATATAGCTTTGCATTCTCCTAGTAGTAGAGCTCCATCCCTTGCACACCCAGATTCAGCTTTTTTGTTCAGTACTTTTTCATTTTGTTGGGATGACAGAGGATACCCCATACAGGTACTCCGATTTGTCTCATAGGCCGAGTTCGGTCTTTTGGAAGACATTAATAAAATCTTTCTTTCTTTCTTTCTTTCTCTCTCCGCCCCTGTTCGCCTCTGCCCTCACCTACCCTCCTCGCCCTCGCCTCTGCTCTCGCTGCCCCAGTTCACCTCTGCCCTCGCGGCCCCTGTTCGCTGTTAATCTCTCTACTTTCGCCGCCTGCAACTGTTCGCCCTCGTCTCTACTCTCGCAGCCCCTGTTTCGCTGTTCGCTACTGTTCGCCGCCCGCTTTTTCGTTGCACTGTTCGTCGCTTGCTTCACTTCGCTGTTCCCTGTTCGCTTTGCGCCTCTGTGGGTAGCCGCCCTCTCTGTTCGTCACTGGCGCTCACTACTGCTGGCACTATGCTGGCCCGCCTGCATGTCCGGTAAGCCCTGCATCCCCTTTCCCCTCCCACCCTTGCTCAGGCCCCCAAGGTAGCAACATAACTCTCTCTCTCTCCTCAATCTTGAGGAATGGCCCTAAGTCTCCAAGAGAAACTCGAGGCCCTCGAGACGGCAATGAAGGCACTAATCAAGGAGAATAAGAAGATATCCGATTCCAACCTCAATGAGGTGGAGAACAAACTACACCGGCACATCATGGCCCTCGAAGCACGGGTCACGGACCTTGAACAAGAGAACACAGCCCTCAAGGAGGAGGTGAGTGCATTGAAAGTGGAACTGGTAGCCGTCAAGAACACCGAGAAGGAAGAAGGGGAGATCAATGAGAACACTCTCACAGCCATCAAAGAAGAGATCTCCAAGGAGATCACAAAGGACATGGAGGGAAAACTCGAAGCCAAGCAGTCAGGATGGGTTGAGGTGGTGAAGAAGAACATCCGCAAAGAAGTGACGGAGGAGACTCAAAGGGAAGAACATCAAATCATTCACACCACCATTGAGGAGGAGAAGATGAGGCATGCCTGCCGCCTTAACATTCGAGTCACAGGTATAGCCGAGACACCCAACTCCACTCCCGAGAAAGATGGACAGCTTCTATGCATGAAGCTAGGCTACAGGGAAGAGGACCCTCTCCCCTTCACCAAAGCATGGAGAGCTGGGAAAGACTCAACACGCAAGCGAGCCCTCATCCTACAGTTTGCAGGAGAGGGTCACCTTCATGAGGAAGAGGGTCATACTCCGGGGCTTAGAGGGAGCTCCTATTTTCTTGGATGATGATCTCACGAGGATGCAGCTAGAGCATAGGAGAGCTTGCATGCCATAAGTCTTACACGCGAGGAGAGAAGGCAAGAAGGCCTTCTATCGAGATGGTCGGGTCATCATTGATGGCCGGCCCATGGATTAGCGGTTTGGGGCCTATGGGACACAGACCAGGCCACTGACAGAGATACACATGACAGTATGGAATTGTAATGGTTCACTACGGGTGCAGCATGGATGACTGGAGCATGTTATGGTGGGGAGAGACATCATACTTTTGACAGAGACACATCAGAGCCCAGAGAGAGGGCTACCTCGAGTAGAGGGGTTCCAGTGGGAGTCAGCATATAGGAGGACCACACGCCAGGGTACCTCGAGAGGTATGGAATTGTAATGGTTCACTACGGGTGCAGCATGGACGACTGGAGCATGTTATGGTGGGGAGAGACATCATACTTTTGACAGAGACACATCAGAGCCCAGAGAGAGGGCTACCTCGAGTAGAGGGATTCCAGTGGGAGTCAGCATATAGGAGGACCACACGCCAGGGTACCTCGAGAGGGTCGGGGGGGGAGTAGCAGTTCTATTCAAATGGGAGCTACAGGGGAGACTGAGAGTGGTAGCACAGGATCCAGAGGCCAGATACATGTGGATCAGCGTACAGCTCTCACAGGACAGGGTTATATACATAGTTCTATGTTACTTTTCTCCATCAGGATCCTCCTATGTCATTACAGAGGACATGCCACAGAGGGAGGAGACAGGAGCCTCGCCATACACTTGTCTGGCAGAGGAGATTATGCATTATTCTACACTAGGGGAAGTATTTCTTACGGGTGACTTCAATGCCGACACACAAAGCAGACAGTGTGAGGTGTATGACTATGATGACATGGAGATCCTCCACCCTGTGGATCCAGAGGAGATAGGAGCTAGTCGGGCATCAGAGGACAGTGGACCAGACAGAGTACATTATGGGGACCACTTACTAGAGTTGGGAGCCAGGCATCGTCTCGTTATTTATAACGGGATGCTACAGTGGCCGGGACCAGGAGGGCTGACATGCTTCCCACATGGCGGTCATACACGGACCGGAGGCACGATGGTGGACTACATTATGGAGTCTTTGGAGGCATCACAGCTTGTCACCTCATTCTCCATATCCCACCTCGTCCTATTGGGGCTGACATGCTTCCCACATGGCGGTCGTACACTGACCGGAGGCACGGTGGTGGACTACATTATGGGGTCTTTGGAGGCATCACAGCTTGTCACCTCATTCTCCATATCCCACCTCGTCCTATTGGGGCAGATCATATATACTTGGCATTTTCACCAGCCGGATCACCAGTATCACCAGCCCCCACATATCGATGCCACACACTACCATCTACTTCACACATGACATGCCAGACATATACACTGGCAGAGTAGAGGATGGGCTCCTACTCATGGATCCCCTGGCACCTATGGATACCATTATAGCCCAGCTGGCATCACTCCTACACACGGCTGCATTACCAAGCTTCCCACATTGTGTCGACTCAGGAGAGCCTGCGAGATCTGGGACTATGTTCCAGAACAGATGGTATGATGACGAGTGCAGAGCCCTATACTCACGGCTCCGCATACAGAGAGCCTTGGGAGCCATCATAGAGCAGGAGTCGAGGAGAGAGATGAGGAGACTTACTCGCCGCAAAAGGCGGGCCTTCGCAGAGATACAGGAGCTAGAGATCTTCCATTTCTTCATGAGTAGAGATAGCCCTATGTCATGCCGGCACTTCAAAGAGCCCTGGACACTGACACCCATTGCAGACCCACAGACATGGCACACATATGCAGAGGGCCTATACCACGCCCCATAGCAGCCACCTATACCTCAGCCACAGGAGCCTCGACCTACCACAGCTAGCTTCTTTACCCACTCGATGGTAAAGGAAGCTATCCGCCGCCTACAGCATGGACGGGCCGCCGACCATATGGGCCTACAGGGTGAGCATCTCATATATGCAATAGATTCTTTGGCTTGTTTTCTTGCACACCTGTTTAATAGGGCACTAGCAGAGGGTTTACCTGCAGAGTGGACGATGCACACCATTGTGCCGATCCACAAAACAGGGGACATGCTCGATCCGAGCAACTACAGGACGGTTATGGTTGGCCACGTGTTGGCCAAACTCTATGGTGCAGTGTTGGAGCAAGAGCTTAGCTTATATGCTGAGCGAGCAGGTTTACGCTCATCAGGGCAGGCAGGCTTCACAAGAGCTTTCTCTACCACTGACCATGTATTCACTTTGAGATGTATGATTGATCAGGCCAGAGTGAGGAAGAGAAAGCTCTATTGCTGCTTTGTGGATTTCCGCAAGGCATTTGACACAGTACCACGAGAGAGGCTCCTTCAGCGCCTACAGTCTCTTGACATACCAGCAGATATGACATGAGGCATCTATGCATTATATGAGCAGGTTTTTGGGTGAGTCAGATGCCCAGGAGGTATGTCCGAGACTATTGCTAGCACCATTGGTGTGAAGCAAGGATGCCCACTTTCCCCCACGCTATTTGGGTTATACATTGATGAGGTGGCTGACTTCATTACACGGGGAGGCGGAGATGGAGTTGATCTAGTAGGTACCTCAGTACATATCATGCTTTATGCTGATGATACTGTATTAGTGTCTGAGTCTCCAGGAGGTCTCCAGCAGCATCTACATGCACTCGATGATTTCTGCACACAGAGTGGTCTTACTGTGAACCTTGGGAATACCAAGGTTATGGTCTTTCATACATCGAGACAGGGCAAGAGTGAGCTGACATTCACTCTCGTAGGACGCCAGGTGGAGGTGGTGACATCATACGTGTACCTAGGGGTTACCTTCTCTGCAGCAGCCACACGCTTCACCATGGGTTCAGCAGCTAGAGCCAGAGCCAGAGCCAGATTGACACGGGGATATGCAGCATTGGCTATGCTAGAGAGACAGTGCCACCAGGCGCATTTTCAGGAGCCCCGGACGAAGGGGTGGCTATTTGATACATTAGTCACACCGGCACTGATGTATGGAGCAGCGGTATGGGCGCTAGGACTTGCTACCCATTGGTGGACACAGATAGAGAGACCATAGGTCCTCATGATGGCACGCATGATACGCAGCAAACCGTCAGTATCTCATGACATTATCCAAGCAGAGTTTGCTGTGCCTCCTATGATGGTAGAGGCCATATTCCAGACTATGCCTGCTAGACAGATTCAGAGAGATGCCACAGGACAGATTGTCATACAGAGCTTTTGAGGCATCTAGACAACTGGCTGAGGCAGGAGACAGAGGGTCATGGTATGCACAGGTCACACATTGGTTCTCACAGCATGGCCTAGACATGGATCATCTACCACCATTCTAGTATGATAGGGATGCACCACATATCCGTCTCTCTCATAGTGAGAGGAACAGTATTGAGACAGGACCTATGGCAGCTCTATACACAAGAGACATGGATATCACCTACAGAGCCTCTTCCACCGAAGATGCTATACTACAGAGATCACTTCATGAGTATCACTGATGATGGATTTATAGAGAGGCCTAGATACATGGAGGGCTTTTTACCACATGGCTCCCGAGTAGCTATTGGTCAGCTTAGAGTCTCATCACATCGATTGGAGATCGAGACTCGCAGAGCAGCACGGATCCCCCGAGAGGAGAGGGTATGCAGATTGTGCAGAGAGGAGGTGGAGAGTGAGGAGCATTATGTTTGCAGATGCAGAGCATATACAGCCATCAGAGAAAGATATCCCATTTTATTCAGAGAGCCACATTCCCTACGCCAGATCTTTGAGGCAACAGACCAACGCATACTGGGGAGATTCATTCTAGACATACAGCATCACAGAGAGACATCATTACAGGCTCAGGCAGCTCCAGAGGGGGGACGACAGACACAGATTACTACATTTTTTCAGAGATCCACACCACTCCCAACCCCTACACAGCAGGGAATTACTCTCGAGAGAGCAGAGACACTCAGAGCACGCAGGAGACAGAGGACACCTGGCTTTCGGACACCACGCCTATACCAGAGAGAGATGACAGAGATTAGAGCTCAGTTTCATAGAGAGGGTGTGGAGCGACTGGCTCGCTTCAGACCCAAGCATGTTCTTCAGGGAGCTGTGGACACCCCCTTCATTGATGTATACCATTCTATACCCCCAGTATGGTACAGGATGGAGCTAGCTAGGTTGCATATCATGATTGTATACTCCATGCATATAGCTTTGCATTCTCCTAGTAGTAAAGCTTCACCTCCCCCACTCATTGTACTTATTGCACACCCAGATTCAGCTTTTTAGTTCAGTACTTTTTCATTTTGTTGGGATGACAGAGGATACCCCACATAGGTACACTGATTTGTCTCATAGGCCGAGTTCGGTCTTTTGGAAGACATTAATAAAATCTTTCTTTCTCTCTCTCATTCGAGAGATCCTCTAGACATACAGGCGACCTGGTCCTTTTCTCACAGCGGCAGCCAAAGGAGAAGTGCATCCTCCCCCCCCTTTTTTCTTTGTTCTTTGATCCTTGCCCCGTACTTGGAGGCATGTTTGTACTTAGCCTTTTAAGGCTGTCTTTTGTTAACTAATAGAAGGATCTTGTTTCCGGAAAAAAAAAAGTTAAAAAAAAAGTGCCAAAGGAATAATGCTACAATGATACAATGTGAGGGGATCAAAGTGGGTTCTCGATATCTATGACTATGTAGAGGCTCTCCACATCCATTGCCTGTGGAGGGGCACTCTAGAGCCTCGGGAAGGCTTCTCGACGCTTCCGCATATGGTCAGAACCACCCTGAAGCTTCCCCCATTGGTTGCGGAGGGTATGAATGATGTCGAGCCAGATGCTATGGTGGACTCCGTAGGCGGAATGCGGGTGCCTTCCATGGCTTCGTTGCATTGAGCTCTTCAGATGTGCCATGCGGCTATGTTGCTACAAATCTTCCATATTTGGCTCGAACCAGGAGTCTAGTGACCAGTTGATGGGGCTGGAACTTGGCACTCACCTTGCTCCTCGTAAGCCATGACAACCTTGGTCTCAGTGGCCTAAGCAATAGTGTCCCAAATAATAGTATGGGAAGAGGCCATGTCCATGGTGAAGATGCAGAGAACCCCTTGCCAAACCTGTTGAGCCTTCGGGCAATCCCAAAGACAATGTCGTTCAGACTCTTGGGAATGGCCACATCTTGGACATGATGCTAGTCTACCTCCAATGGCCAACCACGTGCCCACCGCCAAACTCCTATGTGCCCCAAGTCCACTCCCTCAGGTCCCACTAGAGGCGGGTGACGGGCCGGCTCTCATCCGATCACCCTCACCCGTTGTAACGTGCATCCCTTGAAGTTCTCCACGGGGGGCTTTGCTTTCACTAATCTGTCATGAGGTCCAATCGAAAAGGTGAGCAAGGCGGAGCTCTCATTTGCGCCATGAACTGCTAGGATAATATCATGCGTGGTGAGTACGCCTAGCCACTACGGGGGGGATAGGGTCAGGGATCGGGGTCAACCACTCTAGAGGAATGGTAGAGTTGATGTCGAGGTTGAGTCTGTCCCTACCCCGAATCCCAGTTAGGCCCCTCTCCTTGGCCGCCGGGGGCAGCTGTCTGAATGTGAGCTAATCTCCAAGGGACCTAGCAGGGCCCGTGCTCAAAGCTCCTTAGGATACGTGTGGGCGAGCCTCTAACATGTAACCACTAGGTAGACGGATCAGGGGGTTCCAGATCAAGGGCCGTCGAAGACACTCCTCGGAGGCTACTGGAACAGATTGATGTAGGGCTGGTCTTAGATGATCCCAAGCTTGTAATGAACTGGGTGCAAATCTGTGCTCAAAAGCTGGGCTGGCCACGAGCCCACATCTCCGTAAAAATCCATCTAGTGCTCTGTGGCCAAGGGCCCCCTAGAATGCTGAAGGGCCGGCCTGAGATGATCCCAAGCTTGTAATAAGCTGGCTGCAAATCTGTCCTCAAAAGCTGGGCTGAAGCCATGAGCCCACATCTCTGTGAAAATCCATCTAGTGCTTTGCGGCCAAGGGCCCCCTAGACTCGGTGTATGGGCTGAAATCCTGGCCAGGAGGAAGTCCTTCCAAGGCTCGCCAGAAGAAGACCTCTAACAATCAGCTTGCCCAGAAGGGCATGGCTCAGGGCCCCCTCTATGGCACGGCTGTATAATCACTCTCCAAGCCACCTTGCCACCTTGGCCTGAGCAAGCCTCACATTGTTGCGAGTCCACAGAAAGTTGCGGTTCAACCACTGAACCTGACCAATGCAGGCTGGTGAGAAGGCCCATCCTACCACATGGTGGCAAGAAGAACCTAGTTCGCCACCACTACCCGGCCGGCGAAGGAAAGCCTTGCTGAACTCCAGTGTAGTAGCTACTTCTGAATGCTCAAAAGAAGAGGGGCTAACTGCTGCTCTGGGGTGATATTGATGCCCACTTGGCATCCAAGAGAACGGACTGGAGTGCCCCTCGAGATCCACTGGAAAGCATCAACTGGACACCAAGTCAGGGTGGGCAAAGAGCCAACCCAAAATCCACACGACTTGTGCCAGTTGATCTCTGCTCCGGATGCAAGACAGAAGATCTCTATTGCCTCTGCAAATCTGTGAAGGTTCTCCTCGTCACCTCATAAGTATGCTGCTGTATCATCTGTGAACTCGGAGTCTAGCAACTCGTGTGTACAGATGGGGAGACACAATCCCTGGAGCCCATTCTCCTAAGCCGGGAGAAAGTTGCTTATGGCCTCAGCTACAAACAGAAGAAGGTATGGTGCTAAAGGGCAGCACTGTCGGACCGAACGAGAGAGGGAAAATCTGTCACCTCTGGCTCCTTGAATGAGAACCTGGCTGTGGGGGGCCGAGTAAAGCTAAGAAACACCACGGATCCACTCCCTTGGAAATCCCATCCGGCACATCGTCCGCTCCAGAAAGCCCCAATCAACTCCATCGTAGGCTTTCTCAAAATCCAAAAGGAGCACAATGAGATCCTGCTGATGCATCCTGCCTCCCATAAAGTGAAGGTGTTGTCTAGAATGTTGGATTATCTGAGTCTCAGTGGTTCCTTGAAATAGTTGGGTGGGTTGGGGGGGGGGGTGGCATTGTCGTTGGGGGGCTGCTGAGATAGATGCTCGAAATGGTTCTGTGACGAAACTGTATCCTCCTGTGCCCTGCCAGCCTGGCGCGTCCGACAGCGCTGCTCTGCTGTGGTGGTCTGCTGCTGCTGGCTCCGTCTCGGGCCAACAGTCTGCCACTCTCTTGCATCTGTGGCGGCATGATGTAATTGTACTCATATGGTTATCATTCAATAGTATCTACCTTCTTTTTTCCTTTCCAGTTTTCCACGACTTAGTATTCTCATGGATTCATTGTACTTCTTTTTGGTATCAGAGATGCACTGGGTCTTTTGTAGATGTTAATACTACTCTCTCTCTCTCTCTCTCTCTCTCTCTCTCTCTCTCTCTCTCGTTACACGTTACACGTGTAGAATTAAGTCATTCAATTATGTGGATGCTGAGTCTTCCCTTGTGTTTCTTTATTTTTTTGGCAGGGTAATGTTTGCAGCGTTTTTAAGAAAATATGTGAGTAGCATGAGTGGTATGGGCCCATCTACTGGCATTAGTACCAGCACTGCATATGCTCTTAAAGAGTACAGCAAAGAGACTGTTCCGGAAAAGGTGTGGCATTCTTTCAATTGTTTTTTCTGTATGGGCAATTAATTGTGTTGTGTTTTTTTGAAAGGGCACTGTGGACCTTACTTGCCAGAAGTGCTTGGGCAAGGATGGGCTTGCGGTTTCCCACTTCTAATGACATTGGGACCTCATGATGGCCAGCCTTTAATGAGGTCATAGTGACAAGTTTCCTCCCTGAGTGCCTCGCTGAGGTTCCTATCCATTTGACTGTCAAAGAGGGGTTGTAGTGGTGCCCCATCATTATTCTTGGTACTGCCTAAAAGATCCTCACTCACATTCAGACAGTGGAGATCGACGGCACATCCGCTGTAGCCCCGATAGTGGCAGGTCCACAACATCTAAATTTCTTTCCTTGCAACTTTCTGGCGATGGTTATGGTACAGCTTCCACCTCGGGAGGATTTCCCTCTTTTTGATTGGTAGCCCACAAGAGCCGGTGGGCATGTGGCTAGCCATCTTAGGCTGCCCTGTCACGTGTGGCTGGTGTGGATCTCTCAATGTTATTACCTTTTGGATTGCCCAAAGGCGCAACAGGTTTGGTGGAGGATTCTATGCCTGTTCACCTTTTAGCCCATCACCCACTTGGGGGACCAGTGCCGGGGCCATGGAGGAAGGCCTGGCACTCTTTTTGAGAAGGCAGCGAGGGTCTAGCACTTCAGCTCACCCATTTCCAGATCGCAGCCATCCTTGCCTCTTCAGCCTCGGCAACTCATGGTACCCTAGAGACTGGCACTGATTAGAGATGAGAGCTTATTAGTAGCATCATGGCCTGACACTTTTGACGTGCTTGATGCAATGAAATTATTGATTTTGGCAGTGACCATCTTCATTTGGTTGGACAGAATGACAGATAGTAGCGAGGTTCTTTTTTCCGCACTTGGATGTCGGGCCCCTTCCTCACTTGTGGTGCCTCTAGCATAATTTGGCATTATAGGCCGCCAATGTGGCTCACAATAGCCTTATGGCACGTATGTGCTTAGCCTCATGTGGCTGGTGTGGAGCTCCCTAGGAGCCTCAACTTTATTGCCTTTGGGAGGATTCTTTGCTCGTTTCTTTGACCCTAGATTCAACTTGACCATAATGTGGAGGATCATTGATGGGCCCAGAGGCATGCCTGGAACTTCTCTTTGAGGAGGATGGTGAGGGTCTAGCACTTCAGCTCACAGCCCACTACGACCATCCCTGCCTCTTTGGCCTTGGCTCCCAGGCATAGTAACAAGAAACAACCGTTTCCTAGACAAATTCAGTTTCTTTGGAGGTGTCAGTTTCTTTGGAGGTGTGTTTCCCTATTTCTCACCTAACGATGCTTCCCACACTTTTTGCCTGCGTTTTTTTTTTCCAATTTTTCGTTTTGGCGCTTAAAAATTATGATCTATCCCATGTTTCTTCTCTATTTCTCTCTACTTCTTTTTATCTTTATTTTTAGATCCACTACACAATATTAAAGATGTGCTTTTTCGTAGCCGTTTCCGTTCCCTAGTTTTAGGCCATTTCTATGGCAAAGCCATCATCTGTGTCTGTTTTCTAGTGTTAGGCCATTTCCGTGGCAAAGCCATCATCGGGTTCTGTTGGCGGGCTTGATGCAGCGAAATTACTGAGTGTTGCAAATGCACATTTAAGCAATCGAAGGTGTTTTATTCCTTACATTTTTGGCGAGAATGACAAGGACTTCTGACAACCAAAACATGTTCGTCACGTAGACAATCTTATCATCGGAGTAACTGCACCACTATCAGAAGCAAAACAGCCGCAGAAGCAGAGATGGCAGAACTCTTGAGAGAGCGCTCGGAATGGAAGGAATTATGTCATGACCCTGTGAATTTGTGCAGCGTAGGTGTGAGCATGGTGGACAGTGTGCAGGACACAAGTGTGTAGGACATTGTTATATGTTCACACTTGGGGACACTTATTAAAGGTTCTTTTTATCACCCCATGTGGAGGGGGATAAAACTGAAGGAAGGGACAAAGGTTTAAAACCTTTAAAACAAAAGAAAACCCTTCTAAAGTGAATCGTCGCTTTTTAGGAGAGCCCACGCTATTATAGGAGGGGCTGGCTTTTCCGTTGGAAAAAAACAGGCTGTTTGGCTGGGCGCACAGAATTGCAGGTTGAAGTCTCTCTCACGCTCGTGTGAAGGGCGGGGCAGGAGATACAGAGGCACACAGGCGACTGGCTGGTTCTCTCCTTGGATACAGTCAGGCTGCAGCATCTGCGAGCAGGTACAACTGCAGGAGACGGGATGGATTGCAGGAGGCGGACTGGTCAGCAGGGACTTTCCCTTGCATGCGGCTGCAGGACAGCAGGCGCACAGAGCTGGGCGTGCTCTCTCTTTCCCTTGCCAACAGGCGGGCTGGACTGCAGGCTTTTCCGACGCTTCTCTTTTTTGTTTTTCTCTTTCTCGTGGAAGACGATAGACAGCAGGAGGAGCAAGAGGAAGGCGGTGGACTGCTACTGTGTAGAGACAGCCGGCTACTGTTTATTTTCTCTTCTCTCTGTCCCTCTTTTCATTGGCTCGTGATTGTCTCGGAGTTGTTTCTATGGCCCTTCGTGAGAGGAAGGGTTTGGCAGTTTGGAGGGTGGAAATAGGGCAAGTTTTTGGACTGTTTTGGAAGGGTTCATGGACTGTTTCATGGCTGAGTTTTTGGTTATGGGCATGGACAAGTTAGATGCGTACTCAGGCCTCATGGATGTACTATCTTGGCTGATTAGAGGTGAATAACAGTGTGTTTCGGGGCACAAGGTTGTGTGTAACCTCTATGCTAAGAGGTCCAGAGGATTGGCAGATTGGACATGCATATGTATAAGCCATGAATGGCCATGA
The DNA here is from genome assembly GCF_041138505.1 of Cibotium barometz. Lineage (NCBI taxonomy): Eukaryota > Viridiplantae > Streptophyta > Polypodiopsida > Cyatheales > Cibotiaceae > Cibotium > Cibotium barometz. Next base: position 34,954,527 of record NC_141079.1, on the reverse strand, counting down.
TGTATTCAGTTGAACTCTTCCATTGAATGTGAATAAAGAAATACCGAAAGGGGCGCCAAGCTTTGGGGCCAACAGGTGTCACTGTTCTTTTTGTGTAGGAGCACTTTAGCTCCCTTTTTATGTCTTATTTGCTGGATTACAACTGTGTTTGGGTGACTGCTAGTCTAGTGCACTGGTTTCTGCTAGAGGCCGGTTTCAAGGTTTCATTGCTGGGACCATCATCAAGTTTCTTAAGGGGGTGAGCTCGTGGTTGTCTCCAGGAAATTCGTTGCTGAAAATTTCAGCAAGATGTCAGACTATGAGGATGACTATGACTATGATGATGAGGAAGAGTAGGAGACCACTCTTGAGAGGACTGAGTCTGAGGATGTACTTGCAGGAGAACATACTGAAGAAGATGCACGTTATGAGGATGTAACGCAGCCAGCAGATATGCCAAGTAAAGAGGAAGATGATGCCTAATTCAAAGCCCTTTTGGTAGGGCCAGTGGATGTGCTCAGGTGCGTTCTAGGAACCCACCTCAGGGCAGTAGTGGTGCCTTTCCACAAGATCCTGCTTTTGGACAGTTTTCCAACATGCAGAACACTTATGGTGCAAACCCACAGAGTTCCTTTTTCGGGCAGCCACCTATTCTGCAGCAAACGATACATCCAGGCTATTTTGGTGGTGGTTCTGTGTTCCAATCTATGACTGGGGGTTACCCTCAAGGAGGCATGGGAATGCAAGGGAATTTTGGAGCTAGTTTTCAGCCTGGTATGCAAGGCAACATGTATGGTGGTATGCAGCCCGGAATGCAAGGGAATATGTATGGGGGCATGCAGTCCAGAATGCAAGGAAGCATGTATGGGGGCATGCAGCCTGGTATGCATAGTGGCATGTTTGGAAACATGGGAGGATCAGTAGGATTGCATGGTATGCAAGGTGTGGGAACTGGCAATGTTGACCCTACTATGGGCATGAATGCAGGGGGTAGCAATCTTGTGAAGCCACTTCCTTTTGATAATCTAACGCCTATGGGTAAGGCGAAGGATTATAAGGAAGGGGGAGCTGCAGTGAAATTTGACACATTCAGTGGGACTAAAGACAGACTCAAGGCTCTTACCTTTTTACAGTAGTTTGATGCTGCTTTTTCTGGTGGAAATTACACGGAATCCTCAAAAGTGAGAAAAGCTGCGACTTTTCTCAAGGGCAATGCATTGCAGTGGTGGTCCACTCTTCTTTTGCAGGGCATAGCACCATCTACTTGGGTACAGTTTAAACAGGTGTTCTCTTCCGTGTGGCTCACATCTACATTTGAGGTGGATGTAATGACAGCATGGCATAAGTTGGATGCATCGAAATGTGAGAATCTTGAGGATTACAACAAGAAGTTTTGAGAAGCTCTACTCCCAGATACTACTTATTGTGCAGTGCCATTGTCTCAGCAGGTTGAGAAGTATTGTTGTGGGTTGCCCAAGGAAGTGCGTGACTATTGTTTTAAGACCCGAGTAACAAATATGTCGCAGATGATAGAGAATGCCATGACGGCAAATGCGTTACTCATTGGGGTTTCAACTGGATTTAAGGGCAGCAAAAGCATTGGCAAGAAAACTGAGAAGTCAAGGCATGCATCTCGTGGTGCAACAGTGCCTGTAGAGAAGCGGCGTAAGATGTTACTAATGTCCAAGAGAACTCCTGAGGAGAAGCAGGCTTTGTTGGATGCCAAGAAATGCTTTTTTTTGTACTGAAGAGGGACATATGTCTTTCAATTGTCCTAAGCATAAGTCCAACAAGGACTCTGACACTAAAGGGGAGTCCAAGTCTAAGAAAGCAAAACCTTCTGCAAGGTTAGTTCCTGATCTTGTTGGAGAACAGCCAGGTGGTGAGGAGACTGAGTTGTGTAGAGCATGGGGCAAAGTTAGAGATCAGAATGCTTTGAATTTCTTTGACACAGGTGCTAGAGTCAACTTTATCTCACCAGATTTGGCTGGCAGATTGGGGATCCGTGCAGAGGAGATGGAGCCTTTGTATGAGGCTAATATGGCTTGTCCTGGGTATACAAAACCCATTAACCCTATTATTGGAAAGCTGAGGCTTCATGTGCAGGGTTGTGGACAGTGAGGAATTTTATATCGTGCCACTTGAAAGGTGTGATGTTTTGTTGGGTATGCCATGGTGCCATAGAGTACATGCGGTGGTGGATACGTACAACATGAAGATTACTTTGACTCATAGAGAGAAAGAGCACATTTTGGATGTAAAGCTTAATGGGAATCTGTTCCTATTGTATCGGCTTCGGCCATTTCATCAGTAATGAAAAAGCATCTTTCTGCGTACTTGGTTTTTGTAAAGGATGCAAAAGATGATGAATCTCAATCTAATTTGTCTATGTTAGATAAAGACATGACTGATTTCCTATGGGAGTACCAAGATTGCTTTTCCGAGTCATTGCGAGGAGAACTTCCTCCGAAAAGGCCAGAAGATCATACTACGGGGAGTACCCCACCAAATAGACCGCCGTACCGTGTTAATGCAGCCCAACAAGAGGAAATTATGAGCCAGGTACAAGAGTTGTTGAAAAAGGGGTTGATTCAGCCTAGCTCATCACCCTTTTGCTCAACTGTGCTCTTAGTGCAAAAGAAAGATGGTTCTTGGCACATGTGTATAGATTACAAGGCGCTAAACAAGAACACTATCAAGAATTGATTCCCTATTCTAAGGATCGATGACATATTTGACCACTTACAGGGCTCCCCAGTCTTTAGTCAGATAGACTTGAAAAGCGAGTATCATCAAATACGCATTAGACCCGAGGATGTACATAAGATAACATTTCGGACCACCTTTGGGCTATATGAGTTCTTGGTCATGCCCTTTGGCTTGACAAAGGCTCCTGTCACCTTTCACAGGATGATGGACAGGATTTTCCGGCCTCAGAGAGGGTTTGTGGGCACATTCTTTGATGACATGATTGTGCATTCACGCTTAGAGGAGGAGCATAGGGAGCATTTAGCCACAGCGTTTGAAGAACTCCGGAAGCATAGGTTGGTCATAAATGGCAAGAAGAGTGAGTTCTATTTGGAAGAAATACACATCTTGGGACACATCGTGTCTAAAGATGGAGTCCGTATGGATCCTTCGAAAGTAGAAGCAATTCTCAATTGGCCAGATTTGAGGACCGTGCATGATGTACGCAGCTTTTTGGGATTGTGTTCCTATTACAGGCGGTACATACGATATTTTGCTGAGATTGCTTCGTCCCTTCATGCTTTAACAAAGAAGGGAACTCCGTTTTGATGGGCTGATCGGGAAATTGCAGCCTTTAAGAAGCTTAAAGAAAAGCTTACTTCGGATCCCGTATTGGTACTATCGGATCTCTGAAAGGCTTTTGTTGTCCAGTGTGATGCATGTGGGAACAGCATTGGGATAGTTCTCATGCAGGAAGGACATGTGATAGCCTATGAGAGTCGTATATTACAGAATGCCGAGAAGCATTTACAGGTCTATGAGAAAGAGATGTTGGCTGTAATTCACGCTCTTTCTACATGGAAACACTATTTACTTGGGACTGATTTCACTATGCAGACACATCATCAGACCTTGCGTTATTTCCTCATGCAAACTAAACTTTCTGAGAAGCATATGAGATGGGCCAACTTTTTGTCTATGTTCCACTTTCAGATTGTACATGTGGAAGGCAAAAAGAATGTTGTGGCAGATGCTTTGTTAGGCAAGCCACAGGTCTCAACAGTTTCACTTGCTTATCATCATGAGCTTGATGAGATGAAAGAGCAGTATGTGCAGGATGAGGATTTTGGGAGGATATATGATCAGATGTCTGAGGGTCAGCGGCATGATCATTATACTCTCAGAGATGGCTTCTTGTTGATGCATGGTAGACTGTGTGTTACCAGGCAGTTATGACTCAAGGTTATGATTGAAAGTCATGCTCCACCGTATGCCGGTCATAGGGGCATTGACGCCACAGGAAAGGCAGTTGAGGCTTTCTTTTACTGGCCGACCTTGAGAAGAGATGTTGATGCTTTTGTTAGGCAATGCATCGTATGTTAGAAGGTGAAGTTTAACCGTCAGAAGACACCAGGGTTACTTTAGCCTTTACCTATTCCAGATAGACCATGGGAGAGCATTGCCATGGATTTTATATTTGATCTTCCGAGGACACAAACGGGGAATGATGGCATTTGGACTATCATATGTAGGTTCAGTAAGCAGGCTCATTTCATTCCCGTGCGTAAGAAGATCAAAGTTCATCACATGGTGAAGTTGTTCATGGCGAACATCTTCAAGTATCATGGCATGCCTTCGTCTATCATTAGTGACCGTGATCCACCGATGACGAGTTTATTTTGGAGAGGGTTGTTTGACAACATGGGTACAACTCTCAAGTTGTCATCATCATTTCATCCATAGACAGATGGGCAGTCGGAAGAGGCTAATTCCATAGTGTTAGATCTTCTCAAATGCTATGTGTCAGAGCACAAGCAACAATGGGAAAAGTATCTTCCTTTGGTGGAGTTTGCTTATAACAACACCATTCATATCTTGACGGGCAAGGCACCTTTTGAGATTGTGGAAGGAGGGAAGAAGGTACCACCCATTTTGCACACAAAGGATAAGATCTTTCAGGCTGACTAGTATGTGGAGAATATGGATGAAGCCTATAGGAGAGTTAAGTTGGCACTCCAAAGAACTCAACAAAAGCAAAAGAAGGCAGCAGACCGTCACAGGCGTGCATTAGAGTTTGCATTGGGTGATTGGGTTCTTTTGCGATTTGAGAAAGCTAGACTCAAGAAGATGAAGGGTAAAGAGCGCTTATTCCCTAAGTTGAGCATGCGCTACTATGGACCTTTTCAGGCATTGGAAAAGATCGGTGAGTTGGCCTATCGTTTGAAGCTACCAGATCACTAGAGGATTCACAATGCATTTCATGTGAGTCTACTTAGACCTTTCCCTGGGGATGTGCATGAGGATGTATCAGATGAGGCTTAGCCGGAAGTGGAGGAACTTGATGAGGTTCTTATTCCCGAGCAGATACTGGCACATAAGGAAAGAAAGGTACGAGGTAAAGTTTCCCGTTGCTATCTTGTGAAGTTCAAGAATTATTCACCGATGGATGCGAAGTGGATGGAGGAGGGTGACTTAGTAGATTCACCTCAGGTATTGCAGCTTTATCTTGATGCCTTTTAGTTGGAGCTCACTCTTGCTACGGCTCATTCAGGTTCAGCAGAGCATAGGTTTGGAGCATTGCCTGATGCTCAAGAGGGGGGTAGCACCTCCGCTCCCTTGATACAGACAGGCTGAGATGTTATCTAGAGGTCGCTTGGTGCAACTTTTGTCTCACCCGAAGGTACTGACAACTGACAATACATCTGCTTATGGGACTTCTATGATATATGTGTACTAGTCACATTGGATGTTATGGTTATGTATGGTTCACAGTGGTATACAACTTGGACTATTACTACACCGTTGGCTTGCAGTGAATGTTGCTACATATACATGGCTCAGAGAGATTGGGACGCTGATCTTGCCATATTGTACTTTTCACTTTTAGTCGGATCACATGGCTGATATCAGTGTGGTTCCGCTTTGGATGTCTTGCTTTATCACCAGAATGCAATTGAGGACGCTTGCCATTTTTCAAGAGGGGGGTGTGTCATGACCCTGTGAATTTGTGTAGCGTAGATGTGAGCATGGTGGACAGTGTGTAGGACACAAGTGTGTAGCACATTGGTTATATGTTCACACTTGGGGACACTTATTAAAGGTTCTTTTTATTACCCTATGTGGAGGGGGATAAAACCAAAGGAAGGGACAAAGGTTTAAAACCTTCAAAACAAAAGAAAACCCTTTTAAAGTGAAACGTGGCTTTTTAGGGGAGCCCATGCTATTATAGGAGGGGCTGGCTTTTTCGTTGGAAAAAAACAGGCTGTTTGGCTGGGCTAACAGAACTGCAGGTTGAACTCTCTCTCACGCTCATGTGAAGGGCGGGGCAGGAGATACAGAGGCACACAAGCGACTGGCTGGTTCTCTCCTTGGATACACAGTCAGGCTGTAGCATCTGTGAGCAGGTACAGCTGCAGGAGACGAGCTGGATTGCAGGAGGTGGACTGGTCAGTAGGGACTTTCCCTTGCAGGCTGCTGCAGGACAGCAGGCGCACAGAACTGGGCTTGCTATCTCTCTTTCCCTTGCCAACAGGCTGGCTGGACTGCAGGCTTTTCCCACGCTTCTCTTTTTTTTCTCTTTCTCGTGGAAGACAGTCGACAGCAGGAGCAGCAAGTGGAAGGCGGTGGACTGCTACTGTGTAGAGACAGCCGGCTACTGTTAATTTTCTCTTCTCTCCGTCCCTCTTTTCATTGGCTCGTGACTGTCTTGGAGTTGTTTCTATGGCCTTTGTGAGAGGAAGGGTTTGGCAGTTTGGAGGGTGGAAACATGGCAAGTTTTTGGACTGTTTTGGAAGGGTTCATGGACTGTTTCATGGCTGAGTTTATGGTTATGGGCATGGGCCAGTTAGATGCGTATTCAAGGCCTCATGGATGTACTATCTTGGCTGATTAGAGGTGAATAATAGTGTGGTGTTTCGGGGCACAAGGCTGTGTGTAACCGCTATGCTAAGAGGTCCAGAGGATTGGCAGATTGGACATGCATATGTATAAGCCATGATGTATTCAGTTAAACTCTTCCATTGAATGTGAATAAAGAAATACTGAAAGGGGCGCCAAGCTTTGGGGCCAACAAGTGTCGCTGTTCTTTTTGTGTAGCACTTTAGCTCCCTTTTTATCTATCTTATTTGCTAGATTACAACTGTGTTTGGGTGACTGCTAGTCTACCGCACTTTGGTTTCTACCAGAGGCCAGTTTCAAATTACGCACCCCTGCAGCACAGAAACCCCATTCGTAGGAACTTGTAACCTCTATGGCAAAGACCATCTTCTCCATTTGGATAGACCTCAAACACGCTCCGGAGTGACTGACTGGTGACCTGGACCAAATGCAATAGTGCCGATGTGCTTTCCTCTGCACTTGAAAGCCGGTTCCTTCCTCATGCAAGGGGACTCATGATTAGTTTGGCATTATTTGCCCCCAATGTCCAACAACACCGTCCCCACCACCACCACCATACCACACAATAACAAACCCCCCACCGCACCCACGTCCCACCCCCCCTTGCCGAAGGGAGCTGCACCCCTCTTTGCTTCATTGCATCATTACTTCATGAGAGGGTTAGTCAGCTGATCATAAGATATAATGTGGGTAGGAATCTCCATCTATAGGAAACACAATTTTTTACAGATGGGCCTTATAGTTGATGGACGCGCCCTCATTGTGGTTGTGATTTGGACTAGCCTATGCGAGAGAGAGATCTGAGATAGGTAACATAGTTGCGAGTAAGGTGTGAGGACTGGACATGGGTACTAAGTGGCTTGTCTAATTTGGTTTAGGTCCACTATCCCATAGCTTGGGCAGGCATCACATACAGCCTTATAGCAATGGTCACCCGTGACAGGAAAATCATTACATGCATAGCGAGCAATTTCTTCACTTTGGAGCTTGCAAATAGTGTGATTTTGCAAAACACTACAGCATTGAACATCGGCTGTGTAGTTTTGGTGTTTAATTTGCTCTTTAAGTGCCAGTTCAGGCTACTGTGCCTGGACGTGAGTTCTGATAAGAGGCTGACAGATCAAAGCGGGGTGGCTGCATCTGAGCTGATGGCAAGCTCTTTTAGCTGCCCTGGATGAAACCCCTGGGAATCCACCTTAAGCTGCTGTTCACTTGTCATTGAAGGGCATGGATGTGGCCTGTTACCGAGTGCTTAAAATGTAAATGCATCTTGTAGGGTCTCGTAGACTAGGTCTTCTTTTGCTGGCAATAAATTATTATGTGGAAAATTCTTATTGGCTGTGAAGTGTATGCTTTTTCTTGCACTTATCATAATGTTCTGTTTTGTTTTTTAATTCTAAATAGCATACAAAGACTTTCAAAGATGTGAAGGGCTGCAATGAAGCCAAAGAGGAGCTGGAGGAGATTGTAGAGTATTTAAAAGATCCTGCCAAGTTCACCCGACTTGGTGGCAAGTTACCCAAGGTACGCTTGTTGTGAATGAGAATTATGCATGCACATGGAAATCTTTTAAGACTGATGGATACATGCATGTTTGCAATATTATGTGTGTATGTATCTACACACATCACTAACAGAGACATGGCAAGCATCTTATTGTTAATAAAGATACAATGCACTTCCAAGGTTGTATATGTTTTGTGACAATTGTTTAGATAGGGGGCAAGATGTACACCGTGTTGGTTTTTATTGCCCATAGAATGCGCAGTAGATGGAGAGGACAGGCACTTGTAAGCTAGGTGCTGGTTAGCATGCCTTGGCTCGTACATAAACTCCGTTAGCTTCCTGCACACAAGCTATGGTGGCTTGTACTGAAACACGACTATGGCCTTGAAGCAAAGAGAGAGAGAGAGAGAATGCACAAATTACAGATAGATTTGCACCACTCAAATGATGTGACTTGTGTTGTATTTCTTCACTCAAGTACAATCCTCTTGTGTATGACATCACTGCTTAGGTCAGTACATGTATAATATCTAGATATTTAGGTGCACCACTCTTAAGAGTGGGTTCACACACGCATACATATGTTGCCCTTTGAGGCTATTCACAACACACACATACATATGTTGCTCTTTGAGGCTATTCACACACACTTATCCTTTAGTACTTGGATGAGAGTTGTTCTCCAATATTCCTCTCAAGCGTTATCCTAGTACACACTTCATTTGGATAAATCTATGCCTATGGCATAGTTTCACTGGAAGCTGTGGTTGGTTCTATCCTTGGAGTAGAGTACAATGGTAGTCAAGCCACGTTCTGTGTAGTAGACCTTTAAAAGGCCCATGAGTCTTTATACTTTGCAAAATTTGCATCTTCTTTGCAGGTTCTTCTTCTTCTTGTGTGACATTGGCCTTTTCTTTGTTGTGAAAGCAATTATTCTCGTTGTGGTTGTTTTCTCCACAATGTTTGCAAGGCTTCTTGGCATAGCAGTCCTTCTTTGCATGATTTCCTTCCATAGATGGAACACTTTTTACCTTTGAAGTTCTTCTTTGTAAAGGACCTATCCCCCTCCGCTTTGTTCTTCATCCTCCTTTCTGCCTCCTTGAAGGAGGCTATGATCCCTTCCAAGGTAAGATTTGGCAGGTTTTTCAGTGTGGTGATGAGGTTCTCGTAAAGCTCTTCAGGCATGGACTTTATCAATACTGCTAGGGCCACATCATCTTCAACTTGTACCTTTAGACGTGCAAGCTGGTTCATTAAGGAATTCATCCTGTTCACATGAGCATCAAAGCTCTCATCTATGTTAGCACATTCATCCCTAGTTTCTGTCCATGTTTGGTGTCCTTTTGGTCCCTTTTGCATGGCCCTCTTGTGGGCTGGCCACCCTTATTTTATATATATTTTTTGGGATTTTTCCCAGCCTGGATGCCTTTTTTCCTGTCGGCCAGCTTCACATGCCCAGTCAGCCAGCTTCAGCATTTCCAGTCGGCCAGCTCTCCCCACCTATAAATAGGTGGGCTGGCCTCTCACTTTGGTATCTTGCCTAGTCTATCTTTTGCTCCCTCACCTATGAGACTACTTCTGTCTCTTGCTTGGGACTGTATCACTTCAGTATATTCAACATAGTTGTTCCATATCTCTCTCTCTCTTGCACTCTCTACTCAGCACACTCTAGTGCTTATTTGCTTCCGCTTTGTGCACTCTTTCATGGTATCATCGCTCCTAGTTCAGTGATTCCATCTGCTGCCCGAGATTTAGCCCTATTTACAACCCCTTAACCTCTGCGTTTTTCTCGGATTTGCAGCCTTCTTCTTGCTGCGTTTTCTGGACAGCTTCTGCTGGTTGTTCTCCTTCACTTTGGCTTCATCGCTTGCAGCCAGAAGGTAACTTTTTCATCAGCTTTTCACTTCTACTTGGAGTTTGGATCTAGGCGGCCTATTTTTTTCAGGACAGCAGCCCCTCTGTGGCTGCGTTTCATAGTTACCACAGAACGTCGTTTCGCCTTCCTGGAACGTCGAAACGCCGTTCCAGGCGAAGGCACGTTCTCGGAACGTCCCGAAACGTTTTTTTAAAAAAAAAAAGTTTTGCTTGCAGAAATGTATGTTCATGTCTTGGGGGAGCAAATATTATGAAGCATATTTGGCTATCCGTATACAAAAAGTTACATTTTTTTTGTGTCATATGCTGACATGTCATATGACGTGGCGTTCCGCGACGTTCCCGATCCGCTCCCGTTCCCATTCCCGCTCCCGTTCTAGCATCCGATGTTCCCGGAACGTTCCTGTTCCGTGGTAACTATGTTGCGTTTTCCTTTCCGGTGGACATTCCCTTTTGTAGAGGGGGTTTTGTGGTGGTTCAGGCTTTGGTGGCAACCTTGGTACCTGTGGTGGACACCACTTCTGAGATTGTGTGTTTTTTTTCTTGAGGAGAGCCCAAGCTACAGTCCTAGTTGATGCCTTTCCCTCTTGCACCCTCTTACAGCACATTCCCAGGCCTTGTGTGGCTGCCTTGTCTCTCTATATCAAATCTGCATTTTTTGCTTCCCTCTTCTGGTGGCCTCAAGGTTGAAGGTACAGTCGACAGAAGCTTTTGTGTTTTTTGCTACATGAGGATTTTTGGGTGCTGTCCAGCCTCTTAGGGCTGCGTGAGGAAGGGACCTACATCAACATTTTCTGATTTGGACAGTTTTTTATCTTATGAGGTTTAGTCCTATTGGTTGGATCAATGATGATAGCTTCAGATTTGGCTCCCGTACCACTTTCTTGTTATTTCCTAGATGAGGTTGACAAGTTGGATAGTGGTAACTTTCAGTCATGGAAGTTGCAAGTTACTTCTATTCTTAGGGAGTATGGTTTGATGGAGTTTTCTCTCGTACAAGAATTGGTGCTTGCCGGACCTTGCCTCTGCGGAGGATGTGTGTCGGTGGAGGAAGATTGACGGTATATCTATGGCTTTCTCCTCCTGATTTGTCAGGATTCGGTTCTTCGACACTTCATCTATGCTCTTGATGATGCTTCTACTTTCTATGTGTGGCAGTTGCTTTGTGACCTGTATGGTAATGCCAGTGATCGGCAGATGGTTTCTACTTTTGGGTGCTATGCAGCCAGTGATCTTATGGATACTTCTTTAGAGATGTTCCTGTAGTAAAGGATAGTGGGCTAGTTTTGCTCACTGCATATGAGGAGCTTGTTTCTCCTGTTGCCTTGCCTTCAGTTTCTGTGCATACTTCTCCTTGCTAGGATGATATATCTGGTAATGTTTTTGAGGAAGATAGTGGGCTATCTTTGCTCACAGCTTCTGAGGGGGATTTGTCTCCTATTGCTTCGTCTCCGACTCTTTCTTCATCAACAAGTGACCAGGATGTGTTGCTGGTCCCTTTGCCTTCTATGGAGGAGCTTGCTCCTATGCTGCGTGATGCTATTGAGAAGGCTACTACTACTTTAGTTACCACTACTGTGAATGTTTCTCTTTCCCTTACTCTATGTGAGGATTCTGGATTGTGGTCAGGTGTATCCGTGACCGTGCCTGGGGCACAATGGTACTTCCAGGGCTTGAAAGATTGGGATTTGGATTTGGTTGGGCTTCTAGAGTCCCGACAGTTTTCTAAGGGAGCAATTGAGTTCTTACATCTAGCGATGCTGACCTTCGAGGAGGATGCTATTGTACAGCATTTGGCTACTCTTGGTACAGAGTTGGAGTAGATGGACTCTATTTCTTTTGAGGGTATTATCTTCTTGGAGCTACAAGCTTCTAGGGATTTTTGTGGCACTGTGTTTACATTTGGGTTTGGCACCGATATTTGGAGCAGCATGACAGAACCTACATGGTTGTTTTCTTCTAGAGGAGCAGTGTACGTGGCAGCTTGTTCTGTTGCTTTTGTAGCTGAGTTGCTGTGGAGCTTTCCTGCTACCTGTTGTTGCTGCATTCTTTTGTCTTTGACAAAGGACGACTCTTCAACTTCTCGGAGTATGTTCAACATCTGCTGTTGAGAGGGGTGTTAGCACATTCATCCCCAATTTCTGCCCATGTTTGGTGTCCTTTGGTCCCTTTTGCATGGCCCTTGATTGTGGGCTGGCCACCCTTATTTTATATATTTTTCTGGGATTTTTTCCAGCCTGGATGCCTTTTTTCATGTCGGCCAGCTTCACATGCCCAGTTGGCCAGCTTCAGCATTTCCAGTCGGCCAGCTCTCCCCACCTATAAATAGGTGGGCTGGCCTCTCACTTTTGTATCTTGTCTAGTCTATCTTTTGCTTGCTCACTTATGAGACTACTTCTGTCTCTTGCTTGGGACTGTATCACTTCAGTATATTCAGCATAGTTGCTCCATCTCTCTCTCTCTCTCTCTCTCTCTCTCTCTCTCTCGCACTCTCTACTCAGCACACTCTAGTGCTTATTTGCTTCCGCTCTGTGCACTCTTTCAATGTGGCTGCATTAAAAGACCATAGAACTCTATCTGCAGAGAAACTTGGGAGTTCTTTGCCTGAGCCCCAAAAGCTTGTCCAAATTTTTATAGGCTTCTTTGGAGGTTGGAAGATCTACAACATGGTGTATGAATAAAGATGTAGCTCAGAAAGCATGGAAGCTTAGGGATCAAAGAGCCTTTGGCCTCATAGCCCTTGGCCTCTCTAATATCTCGGGTCTCCTCTTCTCTTTCATCAATGAAAAGCCAAAGGTCCTCTCGTGAAAGGCCCTCTCTCACGAGACTAAATTTTAGTTTAGTCTGGTAGGTATGGAAACATTCTCCATTGAATTTGTTAATGGACATGTGGGTAGCCATGATATGCTATGAATATGGGAAGGTCTTAGCAAAGGAGAGTTTCAAATGCTGGTGTCTAATCCCTTAAAGAAAATGCTCCCAAAAAAATAGGGTTTCTAGAAATTAGGGTTTCCAAACAAGGGTGAAACGATGCTATAGCATGCTATAGCAACACTTTAATGCTTGGTTTGTACCCTCAATTTTGAAAAATAGAGTAATTAGGATGAATTGCTCTGATTAAGTAAGATTTTGCAAAAAATTAAAAGCCCCAAATTGATTTCACTTTCCTGTGTAATGGTAGCTTTTTGATTTGTTGCTTGTTGGAGATGATTTTCTTCTAGGAGCACTTTGATTTGAGCTTGCTGCCTTTGTTGTTTTTTGTTGTGGAGGCTCCCGTTCTTTTTTATTTCGAATAAGCTTCTTTTCTTCTGACATGTGTTGACGTGTGTTCTGATGGAGGCATCGAGCAGATGTAGCTGTAGACCTAATGTGGAATGTAGACTTGATGGCGGCTATTGAGGTAGATGTAGGTTAGAGGGGAGGCTCACGGCGGATAGGCCTACGTATAAGTGACGGTGGCAAGGTGCCTGTGGTAGGCGATGCTTACACGGTTCGGATTGAAGCGGGCTCAAAGTAGTAATGACAGGCTATTGTGCAGGAGCTCAGTGTAGTGCACACAGGAGAGAGGAGGCTCATAGTCAGGGCATCATAGTTGGGCGAGTTTGATGCGAAGAGTGGTTGCAGGAATAAGTGGTAGGCTTCAAAGCTTTGATACCAACTGTTGAATTATGGCATACGGTTAGCTGACTCCACACAAGCCATGGCGGCTTGTATTGTGTAACGATTTGGCCCTCCTAGCTCTATTTCACATGATGAAACCCATGCCCAGACACCAGACAGGTGAAAGAAGACATAGGGACATGGTCCATACGGTTTGATTAAGAAAAAACACCAGTTTTGGCCAAAAAGCAAGAAAAAGCAAAGAGTTAAACTCGGTTGACCGCGAACCACGGGCACCACTAGCAAGTGGAGACTGAGCCAGACCAAAAGCTAAAAGCCGCTTTTCCAAAAAGCAGCTCTAGGGCCAAAAAGAAAGGCCCTGAAGTTAGAAAAGCAAAAGCTAAATAACTTTGACAAAAGTTGATTAATATTTTATTATTGAAAAGCAAAGAGTAAAAAGGCAAAAGCAAAGCATGGATAAGCTTTTGGCAAAAAGTAGGGCCCTCTTCAAGTATAAAAGAAGCATGAGCCTCTCTTGAGCATCAAGTTGAAAAAGAACCTGTTCATCACATTGCCATCTTCGTTGAAGCGTGGAGATCATCTTCTCCATCATCATCTACTTGATCATGAACCAAATCATGGAATTTTTCATCGTTGCCCGCTGATTCAGTTTGCCTCCATCAATTGTAGTGCCACGTCATTATCTGTTCGTACGACTATATGGATCCGTACAACCGTATGGAACTGTATGGACATGTGTGGAGCTATACGGACTCAAAATTCCAGAAACCCTAAAACTGCTCCAAAAATTATTTTTTGGAGGTTTTTATCACCCGAAAAACCATTAAAATAGGTTTTATATTAGTTTTCTTGCCATAAAGAGATTTTCCATGGTTTTCTTCATCAACAAGGCTGTAGGAGTTGTGGAGATTACTCATGGGATAAGCGAGTGATTCTTGGACTTGGATTTGGACTTGGATTTGGAACTAGAACTTGGACTGGATCAATGGATTGGAACTAGAGCTGGGACTTGATCATTGGATTGGACTAGAACTTGGATTGGAACTGGAACTTGGACCAGAACTTGGTTTGGAACTTGGACTTGGATTTGGATTCATTGGATTTGGATCTGGATATTAGATCTGGTACTAGCCCGGTGAGAGATACTTGTGGGTCATCCCCGTGGTGTGCTCGGCATTAGAGATCTCGTGCCTAGACATAGACATCGACTTGGATATCCTACATCGACATATCTGTTCGTTTTGTATTCATTCATTGTAATGATCCTGACGAGCATGCTTGTGGATTGTTCCTGAATAAATTCCTGAAAGGGGGCGGGGCGTGTTTCCCACTCAGTGTGGTGTATTGTGTAAGATCCCTATTCCCTTCTCTCTCTCCCCTCTCTCTCTCTATATATATCTTTATCTCTTGGACATGTGCTTAGTATGTCACTGCACGTCCCGCTGGACTTACATATTGAAACATGGCTATGGGCGTTGGAGCAGAGAAAGAAAGAAAGAAAGATATATTAAGCGTCTACTAAAGACCCAATGGGCCTATGAGACCAAAGTAATACAATAATGTCCATGGCATATCTCATCATGGAATGGAACATAATACAAAAAGAAAACTTAAACATAGCTATCTCATTGGGGTGATACAAAATTATCCATGGAAACTCATCATGGAATACTAAGAACATAGAAACATGAGAGCAACATTAGCTTCGTGTAGATGGTATACCACTCTCCAAAATATCAAGCATGGGGCTAATGAGTATGGCCGAGAGGTCTCCCTCAACTATGTCACATGAAAAGGTAGCTCGATGGCAGTGGAGCATGTCTTGGATCTGGAGTTGATGAGGTGATCGTGGCTGACGGGGGGCCGGGGGGTGTCGGGCACGCTCTATATTGGTGTTCTCCACCTCCTGGGTCCGGAAGGAACTGGTGATGGTTGGCTGGCGAGGGAGGGGGTAGGGTGGTTGGGGCCGAAGCTCTCTCAAGGTGTCCTTGTGTCTGTGGAGCTCAAGCAGGAAGAGGCCTATGCAACGCTGGTCCTGGAAGTCAATGATCTTGGAGAGTGGACCAAATCCCTCAGGAAATAGACAGTGAAACCTCCCGTGGATCTCATAGTATACTGGGCAGCGGCATATGTAATGCTCCTCCGTCTCAACCTCTGTGAGGCATAATCGGCAGATCCTCTCCTCTCTGGGTCTCCTTATTTGCTTCCTGGCTCTGAAGATACGGTCAGCTCTACCTGTCTCCACTCTGAGACGGTGGGATTAAAACTTATCTGGCCAATTGCCATACACATGGCATGGGACATGTGAACACTCAAGTAGCATGGCTGCTGGATGAATCCATCCTCAGTGAGTGTGAGGACGTGATCTTTGTAGTAGAAGTGCATCTTCATGGGGAGCTCTGGAGGTGTGATCCATGTATGGGTGTAGAGGTTGAGAAGATCTAACCGGATAACCCGGTTGGTATCCTCGTGAGACAACCGGAGAAAAGGGGAGTCCAAATTGTATTGAAGGGGGGGTAGGCGGTCCATGTGAAACTCGCGGCGGGTGCCCGGGGGACTAGGGCCTTTGACACACTTGTTGATACCATCAATGCATATTAAAACATTTAAACATGGCCACAACCTTAACATATATCCATCATCACTTTGCATAAAACATAAAGCTGGACAAAACATCCACAAATGCTGAAAATGGAGCTTGCATGTGTGACACTGCATAGAGGCCGGAATGGGCCGACCCCCCCCCTTGGAGTATTTTATTACCCAAGGAGAATAATATCATGTACAAGCTTTGAGGGCCTTACTCTCCCCACGGGAGATGCCGGATTATCCATATACAAATGCCATAACACAGCCCACCAACACGAGGCAACCAAGCCGGAACATAGGCTGTAGAAATATCGAGCCAACAATATAATCCATATACCTCGGTGTAGGTACTGATTCTTCCCCAAAAACCACGGGTCTTCAGGCAATAGAGCTGGTACAGTAAGTACAACTCTCCATTCAGCCGGTACAGCAGGTACAGTGGCTCGTATAGTCGGAACGGTGGCTGGTACAGCAGGTACAACAAGTACAGATGTTGGTACAGCATGTATAGTGACTAGTACAGCAGGTACAGTGGTTGGTACAGTCGGTACGGTGGGCTGGTACAGCAGGTACAGCAAGTACAAATGCTGGTACAACATGTACAAAGGTTGGTACAACGAGTACAATGGCTAGAAATCATAATAAATGATTAAATACCCTTGCCTTCAGTATTTCTTCGCGATGGAAGCCTCCAAAACAGTCCCCAACAGCCGGTATTCTTCATGGGCAGCCTTCAAAAGAGAGAGAAAGAGTGTAGCCATCATTAGGGCAGCCTGTAACGGTGGTAGAGGCTAGTGTGCAGCAAGAGAGCCTCTATTAATGAAGAGAAAGGGCTCCAATTTATATATTTGGGCCTCCCATGAGCTAAAATGGCAAGAGAAGGCTACAATGACAAGTGGAGAGCCACACAATAGCTGAAGTGACAACGTGAGGCCACTTGTCTCACTTTGATCCATTTTCTAACAAGTGTCAGGCCACTTGTCTCACTTTGGTTCACTTTCTTGCCACATGTCCCAATCTAAGAGATGGGTCCTTCCATAAACTTTATCTCTAAAAATATCCCAACTGGTAGACATTCTATCATAGGCACTTTGCCAACTCTTGGTATCTACTCAATTCCAGATGTAATGACACGAACAAAATTTCCATCGGAGTCGGGCCAAAAATAGCAACTCTCCTAAATTTTAGGAGTGTGGTCCTTTGTATTCTAGGATAATCTCCCATTCCCAAAGCTTGTAGTTTCTAAATATTTAGACATCCTGGAGTCCACCAGATTCCTTTCATACTAGGAAATGTCCAGGTTGGTGACATCCTCCCCAACTTCTTAAAAGTTGTCCGCAACTTTAAGCTTCAAGCCATATTCAAGATATAATCATGTCCCTTCAAGTGGGCGAGACAAGACAGTCTCAAAAATCCAATATAACTGAAGAATCCATGTCCCAAAGAAATGGGCGAGACTAAATAAGTCTCCATAATCCTAAGTAAATGGGTGAGACAAAATGCCAATAAGGCATCGGTCCACATGACCCTTGGCATAGACATAAGTCCTGTGCCAACCAGGCGTCATGTCGTTTTTACCACTTGCATTCTGTGTTGGTACTCTGACCACACACCTTGGATGAGAGGTGGGCTCAAGTAACAAGATAAAATAATCACTCGCAGGCATAGATAACCTGGTGTTCCATAAGCATTTCTGTTGCACATAGTTTATAGGCATTTCGGCCACCAATAGTTTGTAGGCATTTCGGCCACCAACTCACACTACCCTCTCAAGTGCCCATGTTCCCTTCCATCTGCTCTCTATTGTTCCACCTAGATATGGTAGAAACAATCTTCAAGAGAGCATGTAGGACAAGAGATCACTACACACGGCATGTTGTGCTCAACGCTATCCTCTGAAGTGCCCATGTTCCCTTCCATCTGCTCTCTATTGTTCCACCCAAACATGGTAGAAACAATCTTCAAGAGAGCACGTAGGACAAGAGAACACTACACAGGGTATGTGAACCATGAGTTTCATAAGTCCAATGCATCCCAAATAAAGGGAGCCAAAAAGAATAATCCTTAAACTTGAGGATAAATCCAAATCCCTAGAAAAGAAGTCCAGGAATCCATAGACCTGTATACCATACCTTTACCACATACTCCGTGCTAACCACACACCTTCGAGTAGAGGTGGACTTTATCCATAAAAGCATCATATCCATGAGAGATCCAAATGTTTCTTCTCTATAAACTTGGACAGATTCGTCCATAATCTTGGACAAGAAAGAAATCTCCATAGATATAATCTATTCTAATAAAGGGAGCCATAAACAATGTTTCACTGAAACCATCTCAAGGCAAACAACACCACCTTTCTTCTTGCATGGCTATACAAGGGTTAGTGAACATCAAAAACACTTCATAGTAAATAGCCAAAGCACCAACTTTGCAAACTCAAAGTATACTTAGCTTTTCTTTGCCAGGTTGGTCATGAAGCCAAAAGAAATATCTCGTCACCATATCCTTAAGATATCCTGAGATATATCTCTATATAGCTTGCTTGTAAGCTTGATAATATAATCCACAATATCCATATGGAAAGAGTGCTGAACGTGTGCACATAAAGCCAACTCCATACTTCCAAGATAAATTTTGTGAATTCATAAATCCTTAGACCAAGCTGTCTATTGCTCATGCTCTTGCTTCATAGGCTCTGAAGTGGCTGGCCATGCTTAATAGCAATGATGGTAAGTGTGGTCTCCACTTGAGATCTTTTCTCTTCCTTATTGATAGAAGGAAGCCTCCGCTTCCAAGAAAGCCTATGCTTTGATACCAATGTAACTCCCGGCGGGTGCCCGGGGGACTAGGGCCTTTGACACACTTGTTGATACCATCAATGCATATTAAAACATTTAAACATGGCCACAACCTTAACATATATCCATCATCACTTTGCATAAAACATAAAGCTGGACAAAACATCCACAAATGCTGAAAATGGAGCTTGCACGTGTGACACTGCATAGAGGCCGGAATGGGCCGACCCCCCCCTTGGCGTATTTTATTACCCAAGGAGAATAATATCATGTACAAGCTTTGAGGGCCTTACTCTCCCCACAGGAGATGCCGGATTATCCATATACAAATGCCATAACACAGCCCAACATGAGGCAACCAAGCCGGAACATAGGGTGTAGAAATGCCGAGCCAACAATATAATACATATACCTCTGTGTGGGTACTGATTCTTCCCCAAAAACCACGGGTCTTCATGCAATAGAGTTGGTACAGCAAGTACAACTCTCCATTCAGCTGGTACAATAGGTACAATGGCTGGTACAGCAGGTATAGTGGCTGGTACAGCAGGTATAGTGGTTGGTACAGCCGGTACGGTGGCTGGTACAGCAGGTACAGCAAGTACAAATGTTGGTACAACATGTATAGTGGCTGGTACAGCAGGTACAGTGGTTGGTACAGGTGGTACGGTGGCTGGTACAACAAGTACAAATGCTGGTACAACATGTACAAAGGTTGGTACAAGTACAATGGCTAGAAATCATAATAAATGATTAAATACCCTTGCCTTCAGTATTTCTTCACGATGGAAGCCTCCAAAGCAGTCCCCAACAGCTAGTATTCTTCATGGGCAGCCTTCAAGAGAGAGAGAAAGAGAGTAGCCATCATTAGGGCAGCCTGTAACGGTGGTAGAGGCTAGTGTGTAGCAAGAGAGCCTCTATTAATGAAGAGAGAGGGCTTCAATTTATAGATTTGGGCCTCCCATGAGCTAAAATGGCAAGAGAAGGGTACAATGACAAGTGGAGAGCCACGCAATAGCTAAAATGACAAGTGTGAGGCCACTTGTCTCACTTTGATCCATTTTCTAACAAGTGTCAGGCCACTTGTCTCACTTTGGTCCACTTTCTTGCCACATGTCCCAATCTAAGAGATGGGTCCTTCCATAAACTTTATCTCTAAAAATATCCCAACTGGTAGACATTCTGTCATAGGTACTTTGTCAACTCTTGGTATCTGCTCAATTCCAGATGTAATGACGCGAACAGAATTTCCATCGAAGTCGGGCCAAAAATAGCAACTCTCCTAAATTTTAGGAGTGTGGTCCTTTGTATTCTAGGATAATCTCCCATTCCCAAAGCTTGTACTTTCCAAATATTTAGACATCCTGGAGTCCACCAGACTCCTTTCATACTGGGAAATGTCCAAGTTGGTGACACCATGTGGAGCCCATATACTGAGAACCAAGTGGAAACTAGTGCATACCATACTCCAGAGTGGCCCTCAACTGCTAGCTGTCTTGAGGACTCTAGGGCAAGAGAGAGAGAGAGAGAAAAGAGAGTCTCTATTAGTGTGAGGCAGGACCCTTGGGAGGAGCAAAAGTAAGTTTCCTATCCCCTAACATAAGGGTAAAACACAAATTCATGAAACTAATTCAAATTGCTGCAAGTTGGCCTAGTTTTTAATCTTTAAGTAATCCCCTGTTCCTCCCTATTCTACACATCTTCTGCAAGTCTTTTGGAGTAGTGAGACAAGGGAGAAAGAAGAGAGAAAGAAAATTGTATTAACGTCTTCAAAAGGCCAAAATGACCTATGAGACTAAAATGTTACATCATGTCCATGGAATACATCATCATGGTACTGAAAGTAAAACTAAAAGAAAATGTATGTGAGAAAAAAACAAAGAGCCTCAAGCTCTCGCATCAGCCAAGAATATCTCGCAGAGGGCACTACAACATGGTATCCAATGTAGTGAGGCTGACAGGGCGGGAGAAAGTCTTACGGTGGTGGGAAATGATGGCTCTGATCCTCTTGAGTTGGCGTGAGTGTGGGCGCCAGCCACTATGTCGTGGGCATTGGGCTCTGCATAGCTCGGTGGCTTTGTTTAATGTCACTCCTCTCGGCTGGACTCCTGCATTAGCTTGGAGGTGGAGGGGAGTGGGTGGATCTACTCTTGGGGCTCCAGTCTGGAAGAAGTTAGTGAGAGCAATCTGTGCTGGTCCTCGGGTGGGTGTAGCTTACCTAGGCCGTAGTAGAGATTCCTTGTGTCGACGAAGCTCCAAAAGAAAGAGCCCGAGACATCTCTGGTCTGGAGATTCCATGATCCTAGAGAGTTGTCCAAATCTCTCTCGGAAGAGGCTATGGAGCCTCCCCCTGATCTCATAGTATATTGGGCATCTGCATATATAACGAGCCGCTGTATGGCAAAGTTGGCATGTCCTATCCTCTGATGCAGTTGCTCTCGGCCCATATCTGGTTATGTCCACTCTCAACTGGCGGGATGAGGTGCGGATTTATCCACTCGCACACGGCACCCCGAATGAGAGATGCGTATCCATGTAGTGCGGGCATATGATGAAGCCAACCTCCGTCATGTGAAGAAGATGGTCTCTGTAGAAAATCATCTTCGTCCCTAGGGGTTGGAGGGGTGGATGCTAGGGAGTATCCAATCTCACAATGTCCTTGCTGATCACCTTGTTTAGTTCTTTGCAGCTGAGAGCAAAGGAGGGGGGCATGCATGCATACCAAACCAAGTGCTCACCTGTGCATACCAACACTGCGTGTCTCCATCAAGTGCCAGTTGTCTCAAGGATTCTAGGGCAAGACGGGGGGTCTATCTAGTGGGAGCTCCCATAATCTGTGCTAGTATGTCACTGTATGGAAAAGAGCCTCTGTCACGATAGGGGCAGCCCCCATCTCCGCTTGCACAATCTCATGTGACCCTACTCACAGGGGACGGAAGGGACGAGGGCTTGGAACGGAGGGACACCGAAACGGGACGGACCGACGACGGGGACGGCAAGGGACAAATGGACGTCCCCTAGGAATCGTCACTCACAGGGGAGGGGGACGCCTTCAGGAACGGGGATGCCGGTGGGGGAAGGCTCTGTGGGGGGACGGTAGGGAGCCGTTGCGCGTTTTTCTGCTCGTTTCTAGCCGTTTCGTTCGCCGTTTCTAGCTGTTTATGGCTGTTGGCTTGGCCGTTTGGGGATGGCTTGGGCCTTGGCCCTTGAGCCTTGAGGCTTGGGCCTTGGCCCTCTCTCTCTCTCTTGCCCTTGAGGCGTGCCTCTCTCTCTTGCCTATCTATATAAGAACAAGCCTCTACAAGGC
Source organism: Cibotium barometz (assembly GCF_041138505.1). Lineage (NCBI taxonomy): Eukaryota > Viridiplantae > Streptophyta > Polypodiopsida > Cyatheales > Cibotiaceae > Cibotium > Cibotium barometz. Next base: position 34,932,264 of record NC_141079.1, on the reverse strand, counting down.
TACAAGCACACACAACTTTCAAACTTTCAAGCTTCTTGAATCTTCTAGCTTCCAACTTCCAAATTCCAAGCTTCTCACACAAGGCCCGCGGGCCGCCGCTCTACTCTCTAGAGTCTACTATCTAGACTCTCTCTCTCTCTCTCTCTCTCTCTCTCTCACCTCTCCCTCAAGCCTCTTGAGTCTTCCAACTTCCAAGCCTATAGGCTATAGGCCTCTCTCTCTCTCTCTCTCTCTCTCTCTCTCTCTGATTCCTCAAGGCTCAAGAGTCAAGCCATCTTCAACCATGGCATCCTCCTCACGTGCTGGGGCTTCCCGTAGAAGGACAATGGGATGGACATGGTGGGAGGAGGTTAACTATACCCCATCCGCTCATGGAGGTGGTTCTCGGCCATGGGCATGCAAGCTTTGCTCGTACCGGCAAACGGGTGGCGCCGACAAAGTGCGAGCCCACCTCTTGCATGAGAGTGGGCATGAGGTGAGGTTTTGCACGAATGTCACGCCCGAGAAGAGACCGGAACTTCTTGACAAGCTTAGCGTCTACGAGGCGGTCGAAGCGGCAAGAAGGACACCACGAGTGGCCGTGGATCCTGCGACGATGGGGAGAGAAACTCAAGCCTCTACAATGGAGTCATGTGGTGGATCGGGATCATGCACACCATCACCTTCACCATCAAGTCGGAATGTTACTTCATCCACGATGCCGGCACCCTCCATCTCTACGGCCTCTCAACCATTACGTGGCCCACAACGACAATCTACCCTTGGGGAGAATTGGAACCCCAAGTTGAAGGAGGAGATGGATATGGCGGTGGCCCGCTTCTTCTTCCACCACGACCACATTGCCTTTCAAGCGGCTAGGTAAGTGCAATCGATCATTGCCAATTCATCATTCATGTTTTCATTATCCTAGTCCCCTTCTCATTAGTAAATTACTTTCTTGAATAGGTCGGAATACTTCAAGGTCATGGTTAAGAAGATTGGGAAGTATGGCTCAACCTATACGCCCCCCTCATCCGAGAGTTTGCGCACTACATTGCTCGAGAAGGAGAAGCGCATTTTAGAGCAAGCGGCCAACAACACAAAGCGGCAATGGGAGAGGAACGGAGTCTCCCTCATTGTGGATGGATGGAATGACACTCGCAAGAGGAGTATTCATGGCATGGTTGCATATTCTCGCGGAGAGATGTACTTCATCTCATCTCATGATGCATTTGGCACCGGGAAGAGCGCGGATGTGCTTGCGGCAGAGTGGGCTACCACCATGGAGATCGTTGGCCCCGAGCATGTAGTGGGCTTTGTTGCGGATGGAGAGCCTTCCAATAGGGCGGCAGGAGCTATTCTCCAAGGTATGTATGGACATGTCACGGTGTCCTTTTGTATGGCTCATTGCCTAAACAATCTCCTCAAGGACATCGGGGCATTGCCATGGAACAGCCCGCTCATTGAGGAGGCCAACACCATGGTCTCCTTTGTCCTCAACCACCAAAGACTTCGGCATGAGTTCAACAAGAGGTCCTGTCTCTCTCTCCTCAAATATTCCGACACCCGGTTGCCTACAACTTTCTCATGTTGGGCCAGTTGAAGGATTGTAGCGATGCTTTGAGGGGGCTTTTCCTTAGCGACGAGTTTGTCGCCATGCAAGAGTCCCGTACAAACACTGGCCAGGAGTGAAGGCTACGGGCGCATGACGCCTCTTGGTGGGAGCGTGTGAAGACCACAGATGCCATGGTGAGGCCCATAGTCCACCTATTGAGGATTGTAGACGCTATGCAACCATGCATAGGCAAGGGCTACGAGGCCATGGATCGCATGATAGAGAAGGTGAAAGACTTCGTGCCTGACAAAGACAGATACGAGGAGATCCATGCCTTGTGTCTAGGAAGGTGCAATTCCTACTACTCTCCATTGCATGTGATCAGGTCAAGGCTTCCTATTGTAGTTAATCTCAGCAATTAGGAGAGCACTTCTCTTTGGACCTTAGTAGACAGCATAGCTCTAGTATATGTAGCAAGATTCTCTCTAAACTTTATGCAGCTCAACTATATACAGTAGAGCAGGTTGAGAGATTCAAGTCTTTTGCTATCATTTCTCTCCCCTGTATCCGCAGTGTGCTTCAAATAGTTTAAAGAACCATGCTTCCATTAGTGCACCCTAAGAAATTTTTACTTGTCTGATGTTCCTACTTTCTCAATTTTTAACATGTGTTTCTCAAGCTTGGTGGCAGTGTTGACCTTTCTTGTGTGGCTTATTTTCCACGTATGGTGAATACCCTCCTTTGCATGAGCTAAAAAACCTCACAAATTCATTTCAGTAGTGGTTAATTGTTGAATTTTACTGTTTGAGTTTAATTACTCTCCTACAGAATATCTTGCTCCTAATTTAAAAAAATGGTGTTTTTTGGGTATCAGGGTGTGTTACTAACGGGCCCCCCAGGAACAGGAAAGACTCTTCTCGCAAAGGTGTTTTACTTTTTCAGTCACAGCATCCAGCTTTCCTGCTTGGTCATGTACAAGTTTTGGGACACCAAATTCCTATGATATAAGTAGAAATTTATATTTCATATTTTTCAATGCAATCAATTCGTTTGTTTACTTTCTTGGTGAAATGTCACAGGCAATAGCTGGTGAGGCTGGGGTTCCGTTCTTCTACCGGGCAGGTTCTGAGTTTGAGGAAATGTAAGAATGCCTTTCCTTGCAATCATGCAGTGTGTGTTATCACAATTTTTTGGTAGCCAAATTCCTCCTTCCTGTCAATATGAATTCGTCATGCTTTCCCGTTGAGGGACAACACGTCTCAGCTGTTTTCCAAGATGATTTATTGAGTGAATCTGAATGCACTCTATGCGATCCAGCTCAGTATGTCAGAATTTTTCCACGACCGCTGTTTCATTATTTCTTCCTGTTCCCTGACTAGCTGGTGGGGGTGTTGTAATGAATCTGGGGGTTTACACACGACTGTTAATGCAATTAAACTCTTAAAGTAAAGGCGCACAGTTTATTAAAACCACAAGCACACTTAAATATTGGAGACCACACTATGGGCCGGAAAGATGGGCTGATCCCCCCGCCTCGAAGGATTTTATTCCAAAAGGAGGCTGCTCCAAATACAAGATCACGGGTGCTCGGGATTCCTCACCGGTTGCACGCGATTACTCCAAGTACAACAAATGAATACAAATCAAACAAGCAAGCCTCAACCCAATCCCTTAGCCGCTGTCTCACAAGAATCATCTCGGAGTCCTCCCGCTCCGTGTGAGAAGTCCCAAAGACGCTTACATAGACTCTTCCACCTCACGAAATCTCCATGTCGAAAGTGGAGTCTTCACAAGAATACCACGCCCACAAGTGTATGGGCAGCTGAGGAAGCTTTCCTCACATGATCCAATACCGTAAATGATAACCACCACTCCCCTCACATGGTCATGGTGATGAGAAAAACCATGGGTTGGATGCTTTTAGTCATAAAACTGATTTACAGCCTGTTTTGTTGATTTTCGGGCGACTGAATCCCCTAGAAAGCAGTTTTTAGGCTTTTGAGGCAATTTTAGGGTTTCTGCATAATTTTTGAGTTTTTGCACAGTTCATACAGCATGTCTGTACAGTCCATACTTATAGCCTGTTTTGCAGATTTCTGGGTGACATAATCCCTTAGAAAGCAGTTTTTAGGGTTTCTGTTAGTCTGTACAGTCTTCATAGCATCTCCACATTAGTGATGTGGCAGTCTGTACAGTGTTGTTGCTTCTGCTGCTTCTGGCCGTACATCGCTGGTGAGAGAGCTTCCTTTTGCGTGTCAAAAGTGGGCTTACCTTCTTATTTATACATTAAAAGCTGCTTTTCCCTGCTTTTTTCCAAAAACTCTTGCGAGTTTTCAATAGTTTGCTTCCACACCTTTGTGTGCATCTTGGTCTGCTCAATGGGCAGTTGAACAAGAGTGTAACTTTGATCTCTCCCATATCTTTGTGGAGTCTATTGCAAAAGAACCACTCGCTTCCTTTCTGACCGTGGCTCCTGCCCCTCTGCATTGTATATTGAACCATTTGACATCAAATAAAAATACATGGAATATTCTGAAATTGAACTAGGTGATATCTTGTATTGTCCCATGGTACTTTAGTTGAGACATCACAAGATGAGAGTCCCTTGCTTCCTTAGTCTGTGATTCTTGTTGTTGGAAGGAATCCATGACACCACAATCATCCGTATTTGTTCATGGAAGGTCTTCAGCTTTCTAGAATCAACATTGGTGTGGTATATGCAGGTTTGTTGGCGTCGGTGCTCGGCGTGTGCGTGCTCTTTTTCAGGCTGCTAAGAAAAAGGTGAATAATATATCTTATATGTGCATATATGAATGTATGCACATGGATGGATGGATGCATGCATGTATATATTGGAGATCACTTTCCTACTTCTAAGTAAATGGCTTCTTTGTATGTATTGTATGTAGGTTTGTCTGTATGATGGATGCAGGCATGCATAGATGGATGGATGGATGTATACATGCATGCATGCATGTATGTATGCTATGTTTAATTTGACCATAATAATATGGAGATCCTGTTTCCTACCACTAACTGATTGACTTCTTTGGGATATGCTTCCATCAACGATGATACCTTTACAGGCGCCTTGTATAGTATTTATTGACGAAATCGATGCTGTTGGATCGACTCGGAAGCAATGGGAAGGCCATACAAAGAAAACTCTTCATCAATTGCTAGTCGAGATGGATGGTTTTGAAGCCAATGAGGTGCTGACTGGGTTACCTGCACACTTCCTTTCTAGCATGCCAGGGTGTATACAACTAAGTTTCTGAAAAGAGTGATCTGATCTGCAGGGTATCATTGTTGTGGCAGCCACAAACTTGCCGGAAATCCTCGATCCTGCCTTGATTCGTCCTGGGCGATTTGACCGCCACGTATGTGCTTTGTGCCATGTTTATCCATTAGCTTCTCCTTATATCAAGCCTTTTACAGACAATATGAGCACCCAGGCTGGTGGGCCCATCTTGAGTATGGGGGGTCTCCACTATCCAAGCTCCCTGCCCATCAGGCAGGGTTTGGTCTGTAAGTTCTTTGAGTAGATGAATTGTTCATGTACCAGGTGGTCATAACGAACCCGGATGTACAAGGACGACAGGAGATTTTGGAGCTTTACTTGCTAAATAAACCGGTGGCCGAAGACGTAGACGTGAAGTTGCTGGCTCGCAGTACACCTGGTTTCAATGGTGCAGGTAATACATCTGCAGAGTTAGGAATCTTTTTAGGATTTGGTCTTTGACAGACTTGTTTTTCGAAAGCCCTTACTGTGGCCTTTCCTGCTATAGATCTGGCAAATCTGGTAAACATGGCCGCTCTGAAAGCTGCCGTTGATGGAACTGAGACTATCACTAGCACTCAGTTGGAGTTTGCCAAGGATAAAATTGTAATGGGAACTGAGCGCAAGTCATTCGTTCAATCAGAGGACTCCAGGAAAGTAAGTATAAATGGCTACTTCAGGCCTTCTTTGTGCACATGCCTCGGCATGCACTCGTGCGTGGGTGTGCGGTTGTGAACTGCCTCATCATCTTTCCCAAGGCCCCTTGAGAGGCCTAATGGCCACTCTGCACCAGCATTTATGTCTGCTTTGATCTGTTTTTTAAACACATTTATGACATTCTTTTGGGGTCCTGGCTTGCTTGCAGTTGACTGCATATCATGAAAGTGGCCATGCTATTGTTGCATTCAATACTGCTGGAGCCCATCCTATCCATAAAGCTACCATCACTCCCCGAGGCAATGCACTTGGCATGGTATCGCAAATTCCAGACAAAGATGAGACATCCGTCAGCAAGAAACAAATGCTAGCACGACTAGACATTGCTATGGGTGGACGGGTTGCAGAGGAATTAATCTTTGGTACAGAGCAAGTGACGACCGGTGCTCGCAGTGATCTTCAGCATGCTACTGCCCTTGCACGACATATGGTAATGAACAGATGTTCATAGCTCATTACATCGACTCTGAGGCAACTCACATGGTTGAATCTTGTTGAATGAGAGCTTTGTGTGTGTGTGTGCACATGTTACATTGGTGTTCCATGGGCCAAGGGAGTGTCACATATAAGCAGTTGGTTATTGAGAGAGCACAAGTGCATGCATAAAAATAGCGCCAAAAACCTATATAAGCATGAGGAGGGCTCATAACTGAGTGTTGAGCAACCCTTTCGGGGTCTGGATCTAGACCAGCCGGGAGGTGGGTCTAGGGCTGCCAAGTTTTGTGTAAGAACTGAGTGTTGAGCATGCCTTTGTGGGTCTGGATCTAGAGTCTAGACTAGCAGTGAGGTGGTCTAGGGCTGCCAAGCTTTGTAGACCGGTACCATGTGTGGTATGGGGAGCACGTGGTGGTGGTCTGACTGCAAGGTGGTCTTGTGATCTGAAGGCCTCATGCTAGGGTTGTGTGCAAGTCTCTCTCCCATGCTCGGGGGTTGGTTCGGTGTGTGAATGTGCTCTGTACAAATGATCATGGGTCGGCATCGCAAGGATGTCACAGCGCATGCATGAATGCATGGATAGATGGATGTACTTCATGTAGGGACAGACAGACGGTGGTTAGCATGCATACATGTATTATTGGATGTATGTATGTATTGATGTAGTCATCTATGCATTTGTGTACGCATAGATCCCATGCATCCAACTGACCAAGCATCCATCCAAACATACATGCATTCATCCACCTATGCATGGATGGATGGATGGATGGATGGATAAAAGCATGAACAGATTTTTGTTTCAGACCACAGCATGCCATTGTACAGGGTGGGGTAGGTTTGATGGCTGTTTTTTTGACTTGAAGAAAGGTAGGCTGGTTAGTATTGTCCATCATATATTAAATCTAATTGTAATAATAACATTTTTATAATCAACTATATAATTGCATTAACACATTCAATGTATACTATGGTGCAGGTGTCTGAATGTGGAATGAGCGAGAGTGTCGGGCCCATATTTATTGCAGTTGATGATCACAGGCCAAACCAAGAGATCCAGAGAAATATAGATGCAGAGGTGATGCTTTATAAATTTGCACCGATTTGCATAAATGACACTCTGACACCATTGTGATCAAGGGTTTTTTTTTTCACTGGTCTTTCTTGCAGGTTGTAAGGCTGCTGAAAGAAGCATATGAACGCGTCAAAGCCCTTCTGAAAAAGGTGATCATTGCACCCCTGAGCTGGTCATATTAAACATATCAGCATTTTTGGAGTCTGCATGCGAAATGAACCTTGTTACGTATAAGCTTTTCTCTTATATTTGTAGCATGAAGCTGCTCTACATGCCCTGGCGAGTGCGCTGTTGGAGCACGAAACACTGTCGTCCAAGCAGATACATCAAATCCTCTCCCCTTTCCAGGAGGCAGACGAGACCACCACCACGGAAGTTGCGAGCTGACCCCCTCTTCTCTATGCCTTCATATTATGTGTTGTACCCTTACAAGGGTACTTGTAAAATTCAATGATGTTTTTAGCCCAGTTTCAATTTATTTCTAAAAAGGCTGTAATTCGATTGCCCCTATGCTCTTCTAGGGTGAGTGAACATTGCATGTCATGTTGTCTTCTTAATGGCATTCACCATGACACAAGCATGCCCACTATATAGCAAGCCTCCAAAAACGTAATTAGACATGGCCTTAACGTCCTGGCACATGTCTTGGCTCCCATTCTTTTAGGCCACTTTATTAATAGGGCCCTTGTGAAGGGCTTTGCCCCCTACTTGGATCTCCAACACCATTGTCTCCATTCGTAAAGCAATAGACCCTAGAGATCCAAACAACTACACGATCATGATAGGCCACACATGGGACAATATTTATGGGACAATATGGGGTGTTGAAATTTTGTCTTTTGGTAGAGGGAGAAGGATAGAGAGTTAGAGGCAAAGGCATGCTTCAGTAGAAAATACTCTGCTTTACTCTCCGAACCAAGCTTCAATAAGTGGAGCCTCCATAAGTGGAGCCAAGGGTGATGAAGACATTGTCTTTGTCATCAGTAACATGAGATCGTCGTTTGATTATAGTTTCTGTCTACGATGATCAAGGCAACGACCATTTGTGGAGCCAAGGGTGATGAAGACATCGTCTTGGTCGTCTTTAACATGAGATCACCATCCACCTACAGTTTGGGCTACGACGATCAAGGCAATGAGAGAAAATTGAAGTGTTGCATGAGGAAACTCCTCTTGCATGGCCTAGAGAAGTGGTTTAATTTTGGTGAAACAAAGGTTTAACAACCTTTCCAAATCATTTCAATAGGGCACTATGGGCATGCACTCTAAATCAAAATACTCATTTTCATTTTTCATTCATTGTAGTCCCATATTAGAATTTTGTGAAAAAAACCAAAAATACTTGAAGGATGTGTTAACGAAATGAGCCTCCTCTTAGCTTTTGGAAATGTGTTAAAAGGTAAGGTTTATTTAGACGCAAATTTAATGAAAAGAACATACTCCTAAGTGTGCTTTGAAATTGTTAAATAATAGTGATTAATGTGGGAATAAACAAGTGCTAGGTTGTTGAGTAAACTAGCATCGAATGTAGACTTTAAATAAGGCAGTTCCAATGTATGAACAAACACTAGTATGTATAAGTCTCTTGTGTGGAAATAGCCTCATGAAAGGCATGTGTGGTGGCATCATATCTAGCATATGCTTTAGAATATGTAATGAGGTCTCTCCTATAAAAAGGACCTACTTCTATAATGAATTTATGCTCTCTACATCTTGTACATCCTCAATCCTTTTAATCTTGTGTTGATTATCTTGTTGATCATCTCTTTCTCTTTTCTCCCCACTAGTGTGTGGTTGCACACTCTTGCAGTTAACAAAAATTAGCACATTTAGTTCTTACATGGAAAAAGAGAGTTGGAGCTTTCTTGTTTTGGGAAGAGTCATAGGACTTAATTAGCCTTGAATCCTCGTACTTATTAAACTTTTCCAAAGTTAATTAGCTCCGTTTTGAGTTGGAAAATTCGTGAGATTAGGATGTTGCTTATTATTTTTTGCATGTAAAGAATTAAGGATAAAGAGAATCCTCACCATTTACCTTCAGCATGGCTTCACTCGGGGTGACGCTAATCAAACAACATAATTGACAAGAGATGTTGATCTTGTGTTGGGACCAAAGAACTTTTAGCTAGCTTATCATCAAGGTTTTTAAGGACCTCTAAAGATGTTGTGGAACACTTTAGGCTAAGTAGGGTTTACAAAATGATGAGATAAAGGCTTGGAATATCTTTTGATGCTTCAGACACTATACATTGAAGATTAAAACCTAAAAACAATAAGAATTAAGGCCAAAGGGGGGATTAGATGGTCAATTATGTGTTGAGAATGTAAAATGACATGCCAAGAAGTAGAGATATAAAACTCAAAGAAGTAGAGTGAGAATGTATTGACATGTGTGAACTCAATGTATCAAAAAGTACTAAGGTATAATAAGAGAGCAAAATGAGTGGACTAAGGGGGATTTATAGACCTTAAGGAAGCTTGAGGCTCAAGTCACCCCCTAATGTTCACACTTCTTGTAAGTGTCCTTATGCCTAAAATGTCCATGATCCCTTTTTAGCTTGAATCGAGTCTTTTATATGGTCCAAGGTTTCACTTTTACAACCATGTACAAATATCAAAGTCAATGGGCAACCACAATATTCAGCAACTAAACTATTCCCCTCTCTCTTTTAGCTTGCGTCCTCACAAATGAGAATGCAAACTCAATAAGGTCCCATCATGGTGAAGTACAAAAGAGTGGCTAAGTACTTGTTGTTGATGATGCAAGAACAGTTGAATGTAAGTGATCAAAGATCCAACTCACTCTTGTTTAATTTATCATAGTAAGCATATCACTAGCAAGTTTCCTTGATCGTCTTGTTTAATTTATAATAGTAAGCACATAGCTAGCAAGTTTCCTTAATTAAGGGAAAAAAATGTATATCAAATATACAGTAGAGTGAAAATCACAACACCCACAATTTTATATTCCCTTATTGTAATTTTAAGAGTCTTGGAAAAGGGTTAACTAGCCATCTAAAAGAGGAGGGACTACCACTTTAAGAGCAAAAATTCCAAGCTCCCAAAAATGGATTTTTGGGATGGTCAAAAATTGAATTTTTACTAGTGCAAGCACCATAATTTCTCAAAGATGTATTTTCTTGAATCATAACAATAAAATAGTAAAGGGAAAAAATCTTCTTAGATGGTGAAAAACAAGGCCACCTAGCAAAACTATTTTGATCATTATATATTCTTGCATAAGCAACAACTACCCTTTGAGTACATGCTGATAGAGCTTACTATAGTTCATTTTTGTTCAGGCTTGGGGGTGAGAGAGCTTGTGATGTTCCACATCAAGAACCACGTCTCAAAAAAATACAACACATGAAACACTAAAAAATCACCATCATAACGAACATCAACACTCTTTCCACATAGTTAAATTCTATATACTAGCTAGAGGTTATGTAGTATTTGTATCATAAAATATAGTTGTTGTGTTGTGATGCATGAGCTTTTCAAGATCCATATAAAGAAACACATGCCTAAAAAAAACAAAGTACTTATATGTCATATAATGATCCAAATAGTTTGACCTTAAAAATGTCTGACAAGTTAATATAGACATAATGTAGTCACAATCCCTCCTAGAAGACCCTAATGTGGAAATGTGTGGAAATTAAGAACTCCACATACTTCCTTATTCTACCATATTTGTAAGTACATCAGATTCCAATTGAAGAGGGACTAGATCAGTGAGTTAACCTTGGAGTTATTCTTGACTTACACGTCTTTTATAATAGTCCCTATTCAATGAAATAAGCACCCATCTTAAATAATGTCTTTGATTGACCTCAATAACATTAGGAGGCTTCTAGATTGGCTTTAAACTTTCTCCTCTTTTACCTCATTGGGCATGAAACCATCTACCTAAAGAGTTAATATTATGAGGTATCTCTAGCAAATGGCCACTTCATAGGTGCATGTGCTTGAATTTCATTAATGAATTGGAGGGAGTCCTTGTGTGATCCATTATATCATCACCAAATTACATCATTTGCATATGCTACATGGCTTAATATTCAACCAAATAAACATGATATTGGCACAACACATCTCGTCATCCCTTTCCTTCATCTTATCAAATCATATGCCTATGTGAAAGATACAAATGACATTGAATAAGGCTATTAAAATTTAGGCCATGAGCCACACATTCATGTGAATATTATTTCCTTGTAGTTTAATCTCTTGTGATGAAGGCCCTGGATTTTAAGGGTGAGCCATAGTTGGCATTGGCTGATTCCTATGTTGGTACCTTGAGTGATGAGAGACATTAGTATGAATTAATCCTATAACAAATTTTAATCACTCTCCGTAGGTTAACATAGTTTCACCCACCCGACCTTTCATAAGGTGCTTTACCATCTCGAACGGGCACTTATTTTTTATAAGCCGACATAGGAACATATAAAGTGGCCTTATCTTGCGCTTAATTTCATATAGGGAAAGTCTAAGGACTTCGTGTACATACTTGGCTTAAGACTAATATAGAGACCATACCATTTTGAAATTTCAGGCACCTATTTTAAGTAAGACGGTGTTAGAAAATGCAATGAGTGATAGCTCAAGTGGTCAAGGTGTTTGCCTAGGACCAAGAGGTCCTCAGTTCAAAACCCCCTTGGTGCAACCTCGGCAACATCACCTAACGGGAATAATTAAGTGCTTAAGGGCAAGCGCCTACGAGCGGTGAAAAATCCATAACTATGGGAGGATTTTGGGCCTAAGGCCACTTGGAAAAAAAATATAGTGCTGGAATATATCATCTTCTTCCCTTGCCTTTTGTGGGCGAGAACCATCACGAAGGACTATCGCTATGTGATTCCTCCATCTAGGCAATGAGGGCTCTCCTTTCACCCCACCAACAAGGATAATTTGAGTGAGAGGATGAGGCAGGGATGTCAGGCACCTACATCAAGAAGTTATAATTGAGGACCAACGACACATGCTTAGCAAGGCTAAGGTAAACTCTTGACTTGACCATATTTGGAATAATTATGCCAACGACTAGCTTAGGGCTAAGCTTTGTTCATCCATCCATTCCATGATTACCAAGGCTAAGGTAATCTCTTGACTTGAACATATTCGGCATCGCTACCTAGGACTAGCCTAGGGCTTAGCTATATTCATCCATCCATTCCAAGCTATTGGGATCACCTAATATTGCTCGGTATTGAATAAGAGATCACACTCTAAAAAACATATAGTTTTAGAGTATTGGATGTGTTCAGTTTGTTGCTTTTGATTTTGATTTAAAGCTTGTTGCACTAGGGCATTCTATTTTCATTTCTTGGAAGAGAAAAATCTTGGTTTCTTGGAGATTTTTAGGATTTGGCAGAAGGCATAGGTTTTATTGCATTGAGCCACAAAATATCTTAGTAGTGGAATCCACTACAAAAACATAAACATTAAGCTCCATATGGTGTGGATAAGAGTGGAATAGTTAATTATGTTCATGCATTATATGAATTGGTAGCTTAAAAACATGAAATTCAATAAAAATCAATAAAGAAACACTGAATTACTTGTATAACTACCATTAACTATGATTAGGGTGTTGGAATTATTTGCATTATTTAAAATTTATGGATTAATTTGATGGATATTTATTTTATGTGCAAGCGAGACTGATAACCTCTAACTTGTCACATATTTTGAGCTTATATTGTGAATGTCAGTGCAGATCAGTGGGCAGGGTTAGTGTGTGGGATGTGCATGGATCCATTGAGCTTGCTTCAAGGAAAATCTATTAACGCATGGCAATGATATTTTATGTGCACATTAGTGTGCAACATAATTTTTGTATTTAGGCTTATGCAAGTCCAATGTGGAGATCCATATTTTTGGATACATGTATTTTTGGCTCTTGCTTTTTGTACAAGGAAATATATTTAAATACACCATGAAGAGGACGTAAGCGACTCTCATGATGGTGGGGAATATTTAACCCATTCTTGTGTCGTATGCATAACTTTCTTCTATTTTGACCTTGAGTATTTTTTTCAAGTTAATTTTTTAATGAAGTGTCAACCCTGCTAGCTTCCAATATGTTAAAATTACAGCAATGTGATGAGCTATGGTGGATCAAATGCTAGAATCAACATCATTAACAAATAGATTAGATGATAATTAAGATGTGATTAGTGAGCAATTAACTGATAGCTTAATGTAGGCATGGATAATAAAAAACCAGCAAGTTTTCATTAGGCCAATGCCTCAATTTATAGAGTTTACATCCAAGCATCTAATCCCACTGATTTCTCCTTGATTCACTTCACCTCTTTTGCTTGATTCTCTCCACCTCTCCCATAATATCTCCATACCTCCTAAATCTCCTCATGCTACCCTTTATTCTCTCCCAGTAGATTCTTCTCACCTTTTCACAGGTTCTCTCACATTTACATATTCTCTTTTAGAGCCTCTAGCCCCAAGGGCTTGTTCCCGCACACACCCTATTCACTTGTATATTTCAACACAATATTGGTATCAGAGCCAGGGAACATAGAGAATTGTGTCGTGTACTTTTCTTGTCAGAATTTTTTTTAAAAGTTGTGCATTGGGAACTCAGACGGCCCCAGGGCTACCGTCCTTACATGAAGGTGAGAGCTGCCGGTTCACAAACTTGAGAACGTGTTAAAATTAGAGTTAGGGTTACAACAATGCACACACACAAGATAGAGAAGCTTGAGAGCACACAATTTCACTAGAATAGAATAAACAAATGTGTGCCAGATACAAAAGATAAGTACACACTCCAAAATTAGTAGATAAGAGGGTGTACATATGCACGGGAGAAAAAACCTCCTAGTGAGGAAAAAAGTGCGTTGGCGGTCCTAAGTGTGTTCACACATTATTACCATATAATGCTACAAATCTCCCCTGGAGGAGTGATGATGTGAACATGTACAGGGTATAGCCGATCAATCCTGAAAAGGCAGTAAGCCCAAAGCTTTACGAAAAGCTTTAACATTTTCACGAGGAAGAGCCTTCGTGAATAAATCTTCCATGTTGTCATGTGTAGGCACATAGACCAAGCTGATCTCTGCTACAGAGAGCCTTTCCTTGACATAGTGGTAATGCACCTCAATGTGCTTAGTGCGAGAGATGAAACACTGGGTTCCGCTTTGGCTGTCAGTAAAAATCGTAGTGCTAAACGACTGTCCAACACCCAAATTAGCCACCATAAGACGTATGAGCCACACACACTCAACTGTAGCTGTAAAAGTTACCGTGTACTTAGCTTCATATAGCTGGAAGTGGCCACTGTAGGCTGCTTCTTGCTGAGCCATGATATACATGAATAACCAAGGCGAAAGCAAAATCTACTAGTGGATACTCATGTGTTATAACATCCAGCCCAATCTGAATCACTAAAAGCATGCAACTATGACTCACCCCCTTTTGGATAAAATAATCCAAAATACTGAGTGCCCCCTGTAAATAGCAGAAAACCCGCTTAACAACCTGCCAATGCTTCGTACCTGGGTTATGCATAAATCCGCTCAACTGTGAGATCGCATATACTGAATATCTGGCCTCATGTTGCATACATAAAGAAGGGATCCAACAGCCTCCTACTGATACAAACTAGCATGAAAAGAGTCTCCTGCATCTTGAAGACTAAGTCGAGTACCTGTCTCCATAGGTGTATCCATAGGTTTACAGTTTTCAAGATTAAATCTCTTCAGTACCTTCTGTATATATTTAGACTGCAGCATTACAATGCCATCATTGCGCTGCATAAACTGAATCCCCAAATAGTAGTGCAACGGTCCCTAATCTGACATCTCAAACAATGACTGCAAATCAGCCTTAAAGGCTGAAATCTGATCTATATGGAGTCCCGTGATGAGCAACATGTCATTAACGTATAGAACGATGACCAAAAATGTGTCCTTACTCCTCTTCACACATAGAGGTCTTCACATAGAGGGTACTCTCTATTGGACTATTGCAAAAATCATTTGTAACCAAGAATATATGAATCTTCTCATACCATGCTCTAGGAGCCTGCTTAAGGCCATAAAAAGCCTTTTTCAATCTGCATACTTTAAACTCTTCTCCTTTCACAACAAAACCAAGAGGCTACGATACATACACCTCCTCATGTAAATCACCATTCAAGAATGCAGTCTTAATGTCCAACTGATGTACATTCCACCCATGATATGCTGCCAAAGCAATGAGACACCTAATGGTAGTCATACGAGATGTGGGTGCAAAGGTCTTATCATAATAATCAATGCCCTTTTGCTGGGCATACCCCTTTGCAACAAGTCTGGCCTTGTAGCGATCAATGTTACCATTTTCTTTGCGTTTTAACTTGTAAACCCACTTAGTACCAATGGCCTTCTTGCCATGAGGTAGATGTGTCAAATACCAGGCGTCATTCTTGAGTATAGAGTTATACTCATCTTGCATAGCATGCATCCAATGATCATCATCCTATGCTTCCTGAAAGGAAACAGGTTTGTCCTCATTACATAAAGTAGAAATGAGAACATGATCCACATGTGAATAATCTGCATAATGAGAACTTGCACGAGTTCTGCTAGGTATGGGACCTGCTAACTTGCTATCCCTCAATGTCTTCACAAGCCATTTTGGCATACGCCTAAATTCTTCTATGGCTGCTCTCTCCTCGTCCACTACATCCTCAATAATTGCCTCAAAAGGCCGATTTGCAAGTTGATTTTGAACTAAGGCTAAATTTCAGGAGTCAGTTGAGCATTCAATTGCTCTACATATGATTGCCCTCCATTAAACAAAGGTAGGAGCGAATCAAACATGTCCTGTGAGCATACATTCTGTTGTTTTTTGCATGAAAGTATGGGTTGAACTGAGTTTTTGACAAAAACAACATCTCTACTTACCAAAATCCACTTTGAGGCCGAACAGTAGAGTCTATATCCCTTGCTTTCCGAACTGTATCCCACAAATATGCATTTAACTGCCTTATTATCAAGCTTACTGTGTTGTTGCTTAGGCACAAGAGCATAAGAAAGACAACCAAAAACACACAAATGAGCCACAGAAGGCTTCCTACCATGCCAAGCTTCATAAGGAGTTTTAGACACTGCAAGGCCTTGGTAGGGCATTTGTTTAACACATAGTTTGCGCACATAGTTGCCTCTAACCAAAAACCATGAGGTAAATCTTGGGCTTTCACCATACATTATGCCATCTCCATGAGAGACATGTTCTTCCTCTCAGCCACACCATTTTGCTGAGGTGTGTATGGCACTGTACATTGATGCCTTATGCCTTTTCCATGCATATATGCATGAAATTCCTTAGACATATACTCCCCCCCTCGATCTAAATGAAGGGTGCCACCTTTACATTCACATGGATACGAAACGCTTAAAGCACATAAAAACCTCTAACTTTTGCTTTAATGGATACACCCAACTATATCTGGAGTAATCATCAAAATAAAAGTGATGAAGTACAGATATCCCCTAATAGATGGTGTCCGCATATAGGACCACATACATCACTATGTATAAGCTGTAATTTGTTAACAGCTCTCACAGATCCATCCTTTGGAAATGATGCTTGATGCATTTTACCAAGAATACACCCCTCACATACATGTCTAGTAGGGGTCTCAAGAGTTGGCAACTCAGACACCATATCATGCCTTTGAAGGCATAACAAACTTCCATAATTCAGATGGCCAAATCGTGCATGCCATAATTCTACATCATTCATAGCATGAGTCCTAGAGACTAAGCAAGCATTCTGCTGCAAGTTCTTAAATACATCCATCTTGTATAGACCATGAAACAAGGTACCTAAGGCCATGATAGAATAATCATCATTTCTATCCTGAACTATACATCTGTCATCCACAAATTTCACCGTCAAGCCTGACAAGGCTAAGGCTGAAACCGATAGCAAGTTCTTCTTAATGCCTAGCACATATAAAACTTTAAAAAGAGTAAATACGCCCCCATTTGCAGCAATGAGCACAACTCTACCAAGTCCTTTGACACAATATGAGAAACCATTTGCACATGTGACGGTTCCTGCATTTGGGAAAGATTCCAGAGGAGAACAAAAGTTTTTGTGAAGTAATGTGCTTACTAGCACCACTGTCAAAGTACCAAGCATCCGATTCTTCCACTGACATGCATACATCATGAACAGAAGGGTCATAACTGCAATGTATAGTCCATGCCCAATCATCTTGAGAAAAACTTGCAAATTCCTTCAACTCTGCACTTGGTGTAGATGCATCAGCCCCACAGGCATGCTCGATTCTTTCTTTTTCTCCCTCTCTAGCCTTTTCTTGCACTCAAGTATATAGTGTCTTGGTTTCCTGAAATAGTGACACTTGCCCTTGTTTTTAGGCTTATCACCTTCTTTCTTTGCATCCTTACTTGAGGATTCTGATTTTGGCTCTTATAGCCACCATGCGAAGAAGCTTTACCTTTGCCTTTCTAATTGGCACAAAAGCTTGGTCACCAACTTGCTTATTAGACCTATTTTGCCTAGACTGCTCTTCTTGCAAGAGTATTGAAACCAGCTTATCAAATGTAAGGGCATTTGGATTTCCCTTCATCATGAGTCTAAGGGTAAAGGCAAAACTCTGATAAGAATCTGGCAATGCATTGAGAACTGTGGGCACCAATGTACTACCAGGATATATCTCATCCACACTAGCAAGCTGCTCCTTAAAATCTTTGATCTTGGTCAAGAAGCTGTCCATTGAGTATCCCTCATTCATGTGCTTAGACTGCAACTGTTTGTGCATATATGTAACATGTGCTTCATTGCGCACCTGGTATAATGCAGCAAGTGCATCCCATGCCTGTTTTGAAGTTTTACATGATCGAATATGAGGAATAATGCTTCGCTTCACAAAAAGTGCAAGCAATACATGTGCATGTGCATCTCTTCCATCCCATCTTGTTTGAGCAACAGTGGGAGGTATTGGTGCTATATGTGGAGGAGCCACATCTGTATCAGATTCTACTTCAGATGTACCTGGAGCACCTGGTTGCAACGATAGTTGTGAAATAGGATGAGTTTCACTACCACTGACCACATTCCAAAGCCCTTTAGTAGCAACCAATACATGCCTCATCATATTGGACCACAATGGTTAGTTAGTCCCATCAAGTTTGTCCTTAATAGCAGACAACATGTTGAATACATCACTACTGCCAGCCATGACTTTCTACCAAATGTAAAATCTTTCAACACACTGCAAGTACTCAATATTCAGTGAATGCAACACTGGATGGCTGCCAACTGACTGAATCACCTGCAAAGTGTATGAAAAATAACACAGAGTAGAGAATAGAGTGTTACTTAGCAAAAGTATGATGGTCGTTTGAAGACACTGTAGATGTTTTTGCACACCAAATCTTTGTCGCTACTACACTGCACAAACACCCAAAATCGAGCAGAACCAATAAAAAACGACGCTTCTCCAGAACGTCTGTAGAAACCTTGCAGTGCCCAAAACACGCTTGAATCGCACCACCCACGGACCCCAAAAATGGTGTATACTTCGTATATAGAACACTATAATATACACCTTCTTCTCATAAGAGGGTATCTCAAATCGGAGACAGAAAAATAGGGTCGTGAGAAGAGGGAGGCAGACTACTAGATCAAGTGTCAAGGAAGCTAGCTCTGATACCAATTGTTGGAATTAGGATTAGGGTTGCAACAATGCACACACACAAGATAGAGAAGCTTGAGAGCACACAAACTCACTAGATTAGAATAAACAAATGTGTGCCAGATACAAAAGATAACTACACACCCCAAAATGAGTAGATAAGAGGGTGTACATATGCATGGGGGAAAAAACCTCCTAGTGAGGGAAAAAGTACCCCGGCGGTCCTAAATGTGTTCACACACATCACTTGTATATAATGCTACAGAGTGGATACTAGTTGTTAGAGCGCCGCCTATCTCCTTGTCTACAGTGCACAACAGTGGACAGCGCACCGGTCACCGGAGAACACATGGGCTACCCACCGCCAACAAGCACCGGCAATAACCCTAAGCATAAAGTGCATCCAATACAGCCAACACCGCCCAACAGCAACCCCAACCATCGGTAAGCACCATGACAACAAGCTCTGGCAATAGGCGACGGACGGTAGCGCGATTCTAACCCGACGGACAGATGGGTAGCACGTACCGGCAATTCCACACCTCCCCACACACCAATGTGGGTGTCTCCTAAGAGACAAAGGCAAAATCATTCCTTTCTCCCCTTTATACCTACTTCATTTCTCTTATCCAATGATATGTGGGATTATAAGGTGCCTGCGTGGCAGCCCGTGTGGTGAAACTGCAAGGAGAAGAAGTAGGAGAGCAAAAGAGAAGAAGAGAGAAGAAGGAGAGAGAAGAAGTAGGGGGAGAAGAGAAGAGGGAAAAAGAAGAAGGAGAGAGAGAGAGAGAGGTAGAAAAAAGAAGAAGAAGTATTATATATATATATATATATATATATTCAGTATCGGATCAACATATTTATTTTTTAACTAGCCTTATTAAAGGCTACTACTAAGCCTTTTTAAGACCTTGCAAAAGCCTTAAAGGCTTATTTTAAGCCTCCTTCACATAGGTTTGGCTAGGTTTTTCATCAGCAAAATTCAAATCAAGTTCTAGCCTTATTACAAGGGTTTCTTGTGACTTTTTCCACACCTTTTTGAATGAGGAAAGTTTTCTCAGCTTCAACAGATATGTATTTACTAATCACTTTCTCTGTCCAAGATTGAGATTTTTACAGATGTGATCATAATTCATCTCAAAGTGACAACAAGAAGCCAACATTATCAAATAAATAGTTGCTCCCACATTCTACTTGCTTCAACATTCAAAGGTATTTCACGTACTGATTTGTCAATTACAAAGCAAATTTGTGCTCACATTATAATCGACATACAGGTAAATTCCAAATTCAACTCTACTAATCTAGGTATTCTTCTTATGACGTATTTTTTGGCTTGCCATTCATTGATATAATATTCAGTACTTATTATTTTATACATGTATATACATTCAAATATTTCTTGTGTATATATAAATATATGATATCTAGTATTACTATTTAATTTGAATATTTTCACTATACATACATACATACATACATACATACATATATATATATATATATATATATATATATATATATATATATATATATATATATATATATATATACACACACATATATATACATATATATATACACATATATATACATATATATATATACACATATATATACATATATATATACACATATATATATACACATATATATACATATATATATACACATATATATACATATATATATACACATATATATATATGATAATACACTCCATATGTATTTTCTACACACACATATATATATATATTCTTATTGTTAATGACACTTACATAAAGAACAATCATTTGTGTTTAAATCTCTATGTTTAACAAACTAAGCGTCTCTTTTGGATAACAAAAGAGGTGAAACAACTCTAAAAACAACTAGTTGCTAGCTTCTTGAAACAACTCTAAACTAAAAGTGGTCATGATAATAGGAGAACCTTTTCATATCTTCTATTCTAGAAAGAAAATATGCATTGGACCATGTGTGCTTATTGAGATATCCAGAAACCTCATCTTTAAAAATGCGAATGCAATAATGCACATAACTCACACGCTAACCCCTATTAAGCATATGTAATATATTGTTTTCTCATTGATGATGCTAATTAGACAACTTTCTAACTATGATTTTTTTTCTATCATACTGTATTTACTAAAACAATACTTATTGATTAGAATGTCTAGACTCATTCACTTTTTCATAATTTTTTTGCATATACCATAACTGCTTCCCATGTTCTCCAATTATTCATTAAAACTATTTTCATGCATCATAGTTATAGTTAAAATTTCTTATCCATATATATGTATATATGTTTAGTCTAAATATTTTTAATACGTACATAAATATTTCACTCACACACACACACACACACACACACACACACACACACACACACACACACACACACAAACACATGATTTCTTTATATAAAGAGTAATTCTTTTAGATGGAATGCGTTCATCTTATGTTTACTTTATTTTGTTTTAAGTCGTAAGACCTAAGGTGTTGGGGATAGAAAATTAAAGGTTGGAGGTTAGAATCTGTTGAGAAACATCTAGCCATTAAATTATCTCCACGATTTTATGGACCTTTTAGAATAACTGCTAAGATCAATGACAATGCTTATCATTTATCCCTTCCTGACCATTAGAATATTCATAATTTAATAGAGGCTGATACATAAATTTTAATTCCAGAAGCAATTCTTGATCATGAGCAAACTACAACTCGTAATGGCAATGTTTATGTCAGATATTTGGTTAAGTACAAGAATCATCCTATAAAAGAATCGCAGTGGATTCCAAACTATGCCCTTGCTACACACTCTACCCTGATCGACTCCTTTCACAGACAATTACAGTGAATTTTACACTTGGTATTGAGACCGCTGTAATCGTGGTGGTCACCGATTTGAGGTATCACATGATTGGCAGTTTATTTTGGTCCTTGATATTGATATGTATGAAGGTCACCGATTTGAGCTAT
Source organism: Cibotium barometz (assembly GCF_041138505.1). Classification (NCBI taxonomy): domain Eukaryota; kingdom Viridiplantae; phylum Streptophyta; class Polypodiopsida; order Cyatheales; family Cibotiaceae; genus Cibotium; species Cibotium barometz. Next base: position 34,910,564 of record NC_141079.1, on the reverse strand, counting down.
TACATGATTGTCAGTTTCTTTTGGTATTTGGCATTGGTGTGTGTGAAGGTCACTGATTTGAGGTATCACACATGGTTATTTTTGCGTACAAAGGTCACCGAATTGAGGTATTTTACGAGGTTTTGATATTATGGATTTCTGTGATGGATATTTTGAATTTGCTATTTTCTTTCGTGCTACAAAGGTCACCGAATTGAGGTATTGCACGTAGTTGTTTAAATATGCAAAGGTATCGACTTTGAGGTATTGCATGTTCTGCAAACTGAGGATAGTTGCTTTTCACCTAGGAGGAATGTTGGAATTATTCGCATTATTTGGGATTTATGGATATTTATTTTATATGCAAGCGAGACTGATAACCTCTAACTTGTCGCATATTTTGAGCTTATATTATGAATGTCAATGCAGATCAGTGTGGCAGGGTTAGTGTGCGAGATGTGCATGGATCCATTGGGCTTGCTTCGATGGAAATCTTTTGACGCATGGCACGTGGCGATCATTTATTCTCAACACTAGCAGTGATATTTTATGTGCACATTAGTGTGCAACATTTTGTTATACATTAGTTCTATTTTATGAGTGAACCTTAGAGTGTTCACATTTTTGTATTTAGGCTTATGAAAGCCCAATGTGGAGATCCATATTTTTGGCTACATGTATGTTTGGCTCTTGCTTTTTGTACAAGGAAATATATTTAAATACACCATGAAGAGGACGTGAGCCACTCTCATGGTGGGGGAGATTTAACCCATTCTTGTGTCGCGTGCATAGCTTTCTTCTATTTTGAGCTTGAGTATTTCTTTCAAGTTGATTTTTAATAGAGGATCAACCATGAGGTTCCAATATAGGGCCCTTAATCATCCTCATCAAGTTATAAAAATCTCAAAAAACTCAAAAGTTAGGCCAAACCAGTTCTTGGGTTGGGGCCGTGAGCCCATTGTCCTATAAAAAAGACTTGAGTCTACGTACGTAAGCCTACAAATATAAGTGTATAGACATGACCGTGTAGAGGTAGGTATACCTAATATTGTACTAGTCCATTATTTGTGCCTTAAAAGACTTATAAGGGCATATCTACTCATGTCCTTTAAGGATTCTCGTTACACAATCTATACCAGCTACAAATTTTGAGGTAAATTCTTATCCTTTGTAATTATTAGGACATTAAAGTACAAGTATTACCCACACACCAACCCTGTCACACAAGTCTATTACATAAAAGTTTGTGTTGCTAGGTAGGCCTATTTTATAAAAATAAAATATGTGAGCCTAGTTCATATAAAAAGTCACGAATGTACAGACATGAACGTGTATACGTGATTCTAGATGCATAGCCTATAAACTTGAGCTTGTTTGTGTGAGCCTATAGTAGAGATGTGAGCCTCGATATGTGAACCTATAGACATAAGCCTAGACACGTGAGTCTAGAGGCATTAATTTTGAGACATGAGTCTAATTTAAAAAACTTGAAAAACTAAAAAAACTTATTTTTTGTGTGTTACAAATGTACCTTGAGCAGAATGCTTGAGCAAAACAGACGTGTCTAAAACTAGTTTCAGACATGGTTTTAGAAGCACTAGATAATGTTTCACCATAGTGAAACCCTTGATGCAAACTTGATCTAAACTAATTGTTGGACATGACAATACAACCAACTATAGTGCATCAAACCAACATATCCTCAAACCCACCCACAACCTGCAGTCCCAGAAAATGATCAACACTCAACAGAGCAGGTTCTTCCATATTAATAAGGCAAAACTCCTTCAAATATACCTCCAGACAAGGAGCTTTGGGATAGAATGAGACAACTAAACATAGATGTGAGTGAAGGAACATCGAAACACCTAGAAAGAGGAACTCCCAACAGTCCCCTTCAAGCCCTGGATTCACCAACAATTGGCTCTTTAACAATGCCATAAACTTCATGAAAAGGACACTAAACTACCCTATCTTTGGGCTAAGATTTAGTAAAAAAGCGAGAGCAAGACCAAGAACCTCAAGGTTTTCTCCCTTAAGCAGAGGTCAAACCATGTTGGACGGTAGTCTCGATCCTAAGCTGGCATTATCCCAAGTTGACCAACCAACAACAAGAATCACAATAACTGCAAAATTGCAATAATTGGGATATGTTTGCTTTGTTGTACCATTAGGGATGAGTGTTTCTTAAAACACATAATACCAAATACACAAAAATGCAACTAGGAGTCCCACTTTCCACAAGAGCTCATTATAGAAGCATCTTCACCATGGAACCAAGTTCCAGTTCTTCTTTGTTTGGACAAGGAACAAGGAACACAGGGAACGGTAAAGAGCCAATGTCACACCTCAAAACCAAAGGGATCCATAAGGGAACTCACATAACATGTCCTTAGGGGGGGTAACATTGAGCCAGGGTAGCATAGGACAAGTACCATTAGAAACCACGTAGCCTAATCCCATACGATAAGTACCATTAGAAACCACGCAGCCTAATCCCATATGATAAGACAAGTACCCTAGCTCACATAACAGTGAGCTAGGGTAGCATAAGACAAGTACCATTAGAAACCACACAGCCCAATCCCATGATGGGGCAAGAATTACTAAACCCTGAAAATAGAGGGTTTTGTTCAACCACTCCCTTACACTCCACTGCCACGTGAATTTGCAGAAGACATGCCTAGGGTGGCATTTGAAATGGAATGTAGGGCTGCCACAAACATAGAACCTAGAGGCTCATAGTTGGACAAAACAAAGCAATCCACATCTCAACAATGATGACTAAAATTTAATGGAATTGGAGATCCCATTTGATAGCTAGAGAAGTTTAATCAAATTTACAAGGCCTTGGGAAGGATTGATAATCCTAGATTTTTTCATTCGAACATTGCCTTGAAAGCAAAGCAATTCAATGATCTCTATACAACCTATTAAACAATCCTAAAATGGGATTGAGCATGGTGATAGACATAGATTAAGCAACATAATTAAGGTGGATTAAACCACACTAAGAACTCCATAAGAGAGAGAGAGAGAGAGAGAGAGAGAGAGAGAGAGATTGCACACTTAACACTCAATTCTATTGCATATCACCAATGAACCATACAATGATATAGACTTTCTAGCCTTATCCCACTTTACATGTCATCATCCATGTGGCACTTCCTTTTCCACTCTTTTGGTCAACACTCACACACCATTCAATATTACATGTGATATTCTTCTCTTGCCACAATATCTTACACCTCTAGGGTGCTTTCCCACATACACACAATACCGCAATTACATCTCTCAACACCCTCTTAATCGAGGTCTTTCGCAATTACATGTGATATTCTTCTCTTGCCACAATATCTTGCACCTCTAGGGTGCTTTCCCACATACACACAATACCGCAATTACATCTCTCAACACCCTCTCTTAATCGAGGTCTTCCACAACTCACCCATCACCCATATCAATGTAGCATTGTACAACCGCAAATGCTACCTCTCAACTCCCCCTCAATGGTACATTGGAGTGTCCATCAACCAAACATGTGTGCATGTGTCTACCATCTTAGACACCTAGACCATTTTGAGCCGACTCGCTCACACGGAACCACTGAGTCCGATTTGAACATAGAAGTTCGGGTGGGAACCAACCCATGCGCATGCACCTCACACGTGCATCGCTCATGCACACATCATGATAACCAATTTGAGCCTCTCGGCGGCGGTGAGGTTGGGTAGGGGACCCTCGTAAATCTGGGTGAGAGAAAATACAATCCTTTTTATGCATGCAAGCAAGGGCAGGGCACCCGTCAAATCCAATTGAGAAAAACATAATTTTCACGGCTTTTTTTTTACAAGCCAATATTTGCACGCTATTTTAGGACTATGGAGAGATAAAACTATACAACTCTGCACCTTAAAGGTGCCAAGTGAACAAAGATCATTGTTCCTGGATGATCTCCAAGAATAGAAAGATTCCTTCACTTGGGCATGTTCGCACCAATGTGACCATCATAAGCATTTCTATAAGCTGCATATGAAGAACAAGGGCTTACTTTGGGTTTCTTTACACCACACACATTTAAAGATTAAGGCTTTTGTTTCTTCTTCTTTTTTTAAATAATCTATGTTTTTGTTGGTCGTCGAGCATGAAACATTATCTTGTTTCACTGAATGATGCACTCTCTTTGGTGGATGCTCTTAGTTGCTATATGCCTGCCACACCAACAGCTCCCGTTTTTGGAGACGTTTTGGAGCTAAGAGAGGCCTCCAGCTTGTTGGCAAAGGTGTTGGCCTTGAGGCTGCCTATGAAAGACAGAGTAGAGGGCTCATCTCATCAGTGGTGGCTAGCCCCTCTTCCGTCACTCATGACATTCTTCCGTCACTCATCAGTGGTGGCTAGCCCCTCTTCCGTCACTCATGACATTCTCATCTTCGTCTGCAATGTCATCTACCTTGGAGTCCTCTTGGAAGGGACAACAGGTGTGTGCTCTGTTGGACGTTTGCTGCTACACTTTCTCACTGCTGGATGTTTGCTATTGCAAAGCTTGTTTTGCAACCTAGTCCATGCTTCTACTTGTGCCCAAGCTTTCTTTTCAATCAGCTTTGGTTGCTGCATAGTTGCTCTGAGCTACTATTCTCCTGCTCTTCTACATTGCCATTTTGTACGCTCTCACTGCTGCTGAAGCTATCGCTTCCTCTTGAGTGCCTTATCACTCTTCTTCTCCCTTGTTGTGTGTTGTGTTGTTCGCCGCTTTTGTTTTGCTGGCGACCAAATGCATTTCCCAACGCCAGCTACCATTGGGCGGCCTACCTGGTGCTGCTGCCATTTGTTCTTCATGATTAAGCCCTCCTCTAAGCTTTTAGGGACTCTGCTAACCCCTACAAAAGACATCTCTGGAGAAGCACCTATTCATTGCTACAAGGGTTCTATACCCTCTGGAGAGTGCTCTCACCATAGCCTCTATCTTTGAAGAGAACAGTAACTGCTTGTTGTATCCTCCAAATGCTCACCTACTAGAAAGGCTCCTACCATAGCTTGTAGACCTCAGAGCCAGAGAGAAACTGGGAGGAAATTTAGCGTGCTAGGGCTGCTTGATTCATCTTGAAAAGTTTCAATTTTCAGTTCTCTTTTGCTGCAATTCTCGTCAAAGCAGCTCCTTCATTTGTCGAGCTTTCGCCTCATCAAACCTCTTGAATGAGGTTCACAATAACCACTATATGCATGCATCTACCTTGCATCCGAAAATCTTCAAGGGTGCTTTCTCTAAGTTTCTCCCAATGAGAAACCATAGGTGCATTGACATGTGAAAGTTTCCACGACTCTCACCACTCTCACTCATTTTCTATGAGCGAACACGTGTGCATCCTCCTCTTGATGCACATACATGTGAACTCCATTGAGTCCACCATCTCACTTGCCATCATCTTGACAAGTATGCACCTCCACAAGAGCATTCTCCCATGCTCAATAACCAAAATTAGAGACAAAAAACACTAAAATACCTTCTCGAATCACCTTGGTAGCTTTCTTGTTGACACCGAAGACTCCATAGTCTTCATACTTGCTGAAATCTCCATTTTCAGCTTCCATGATGATGAGCAAGCTTTCCATGTAAAACTCCCATTTGCAACTCTCTTAGGCAACTTCTATGCAACCTCCTTGTTGCAAATCTCCTCAAACTTGAGAATGGCATCTCCAAATCTCTCTCAAATCCTCACAAATGCAAATCCAAATGATAATATGAGTGTGCTTAATTTTTTTCATAATAAACTAAAAATAATGCTTAATCAAAGAACTCATAAATCCAAGAAATCTATACATAAATAATCACCTTGACCAAGAGCCCACCCAAGCTCTAATACCATGTTAAACAATCCTAAAATGGGATTGATCATGGTAATAGACATAGATTAAGCAACATAATTAAGGTGGATTAAACCGCACACTAAGAACTCCATAAGAGAGAGAGAGAGAGAGAGAGAGAGAGAGAGAGAGAGAGAGAGAGAGAGATTGCACACTCAACACTCAATTCTATTGCATATCACCAATGAACCATACAATGATATAGGCTTTCTAGCCTTATCCCACTTTACATGTCATCATCCATGTGGCACTCCCTTTTCCACTCTTTTGGTCAACACTCACACACCATTCAATATTACATGTGGTATTCTTATTTTGCCATAATATCTTTCACCTCTAGGGTGCTTTTCCACATACACACAACACCGTGATTACATCTCTCAACACAACCCACGTGAAAATGCTAGCTAAGAGTTCTCACCTAGTGGAGCTAGATGGAGCCCTGTCACACAAATCTATAACCTCAAATAAGAGGAGGGAGAAACAGTGAGATACATGTTACAAGTGTGGATTTGGATATGTTTTCAAGGATTACCCTACAAAGTTAAAATCACCCCAGTCATAGGAGCATCATTGGCAAGCCTTAACTTGTTAAGCGTATAAGGAGGAAACATCCAAGGTAGCTATCCAAGGCAGCTAAAGAAGTAGAAATCTCGGACTTAAACCTCAAACCTAATAGCTAAAGAGTCTGAGGTGCAAGACCTAATGCTATATTAGCCCTTAAAAAGGCAAAAGAACCAAAACTAAAAGCCCAAAAGATGAAAAACTCAAAGAGCATGTGGAAATGAAAAATGTAGTGCACTAGATGTCCAAAAGAAAAAAACCTTAAAAGGCATGTAAAAATGCAATGCATGAACAATTGTCAAAGAAGAAAACCTTGAAGATCATGTGGAATTTTAATACACAAATATTTGTAAAAGATAACGACATTGAGACCATTAAAAGGGTTTAGACGAAGGTTGCCCCCTTACAAATGAATGATCTCATACTCAAACAACCTCTTCCCATTTATAAGAAACCCATTAACTATGTTAACCTTCCAAAGAAACTCAAAGAGTGATCCAATACCATTTTGGAGAGAAAGAGAGAACAAAATCGCTTGAGCGTATCGTTGATCCTGTTCTAGAGTCAATCAGAGAACCAATAAGGGAACCTCAAAGCGTACCAAAGGCCATAGCCAAGTCCATGACCATTCTTAAAAATCCACAAAACGAGCTAGTTTTTGAGCCTCTACCTTTTGGAACCAATCAAACTAAATTTTGCATTGCTAAATACACTGAAGGAGGACTCAATGGGAGGTGAAAGTTTACCTTCCTTGACTCATCATAGTCACCACTATATTTTCTCTGATGTGATAGGTGATGACTCATCATGGGATCTCTAGTACCTCTTGAAGAATTAACCAAGATCACATACACAGTAAAAGAACAAAGCATAGAATTAAATAAAATTGACAAGATTAAAGCATAACATAAAAGCATGAAATAGAGTAAACATCATTATTGACAAGATTCGGTGCAATCTCCCCCCCCTTATACATGTAGCTCCCTCGTTCACGACATGAGTATTTTTGAGAAATATATTTAAAATATAGTGCAAGGATCCAATAATAGTTGTGCGTATAAAACAGGGCTTTGCTTTTTCACTTTTATAAAAATAATTTAAGCACTAAAGCTGGTTCACACACTAAGTGTAAAAAATAACCAAAATTCCTCTAACACACGTGCTAGTAAAATAACAACGCCATGTATAAGCACGCATAAATAATATGTACAATCAAAAAATATCCCACATAAGTCTAGAGATAACTATGCATCAAGATCTTTCACATAGAATTAGTCTTTGTGTCCCATACCATGAAGACTAATAGATAGTGAAAATTCTTAAAGTAGAGTTCAAGATGGAAGGGTCAGTTCATCTCTAAGAAGTTCTTCTTTGATGCATAAAAACTCTCCTTAAAATTTATAAAGACTCTTGAATAAAATTTACTGTAGAAATTGTTAAAACAAATGTGTATGTTACCTTAGGAGTCAGAATATTCATGGTCATATATTATGCTATTATCATCTTTGATGTCATCTTTGATTATATTGATCCTAGCCGATTGATTCTTTGACTTATGTGGACAATTTGATGCTATATTTCCAATCTTGTTGCACTTGTAACGCTTCTTTGAATCATCTCTATTAGCTATATTAGAATTGTCAACCTTATTTTCTATACCTATGTTACTTTCATTGGGAGGTTTGGGCTTCTCAAGAAGTTTATCAAAGGGTTTGTAAAAAGTTTTTGGCTTCAAAAACTTCAATGTTGAGGGTTTAGCTGTCATTTCTTCCTTTGGAATTCCATTTTTTCTTTCAAAATTTATGGCTAAGGAAATAGCCGAGCTAAGAGAGTGCGATCAAAACATGTTCACTTTTCCTCGAATTGTGGGTTTCAAACTTGCTAATAAACTTCCTACCTTTGATCCTTGCTCTGCGAGCTTTCTTAATTTCCTATATTTGTAACAAGGTTTGCTAGAATCTATCCATATAAGCGGACATATTCTCCTTCTCGAGCTATATAAAGATGGCCCATCGTTGTCTAGCCCTAGCTTTGTACTATGAGGTAAGAAATCCTTCTTGATGTGCTTATGAAATTCTTTCCAAGATTTAGGTTTGTGCTTGCTGGTTCTAGTTACGTTCCACCATAATGCTACACTATTTGCCAAATGATTGCTAGCCTCTTGATTTTATCCTTCTCAAAGAATTTCTCCCCTAAAAAGTAATCATCAAGTTGATTAAGCTATGGAAGTATTGTGCAAACATCATTCTTGCCATCAAAATTTTGAAAAGTAAAAGCTTTACGCAACCAATTTTCTTCTCCTCCCTAGAATCCTAAGCTCTAAGAGTAGTTACATAGTTCTCTAAATTAGGTTACTATTGGAGTCTAAAGATCGACCATAACTAGCATCTCTACCTCTTCTTGGCGAGGTAACCTATCCTCTAGATCCCTTCTAAACTTCTTCTCAGCTCTTAAAAAAAATTTGTTTAAAAAATCCTACTTTCTATAAAAAGTTCTTGTAACCAGTCTTTGGGACTGATGATGTAGCCACAAGCTAGAAATTCATCTCACACCTAGAGCTAAAGTAACATTAAGGGGGGAAGTGTTAAAGGAGCAATGGGTCAAAGTTTCTCATAGCACACATGGGAATGTAGAAAGTAAAAAGTCAAAATCATTTTGTAACCAACATCCAACCACCTTGAGTAGCCCAAAGATTTGGCGCCAAGGGGGGGTGTGGAGAAAGTGGTGCCAAAGTGCACAAAAGGGAGTGAGTAAATAGAGGAAGAGCAACAACCTAAAAATTATACCCAATCTAGCATCAAGGGGTTGTGTTGAAATGAGTGATACTTAGAGTGCTAAGTAACCTAGTCAAAGTTATCCCACATGCACAAGAGGGAGTGAGTATAGAGGAAGAGCAACAACCTAAAAATTATACCCAATCTAGCATCAAGGGGTTGTGTTGAAATGAGTGATACTTAGAGTGCTAAGTAACCTACTCAAAGTTATCCCACATGAGCAAGAGAAGCCAACATGTACTCACCTCATATAAAAGGGAGTCATTTCAAGCAGCAATGAAATCATCACTTGCACTTATCTCAAGTTTCTCTATGTGTCCAAGCTAATCTATCTTGGACTCTAATTAACTTGAGTGCAATTTAATTAGCACATATCCATCATCATGAGTTCACTTAGGTATCATCCCCACCATAGATTAGTCATGTTAATTGTGTTATTATTAGTGTAAGATTAGTTAACGATTTGGTCAATGTCTTGTCATTAGGAGAGCTTGATCCATAGTTTTAACAATTAGAAGGTGCTCCGTAATGTCTATTAGATATTTTGATCACTTTCACACCTAGGTTAGTGTTTTTATTAGGGTGTCCATGCATCATCCTCCATAGACTCATGTGAGTCCATTGTGAGCTACGTAGCATTATATGGGTCGTATAATGGATTTAGTATGAATAATATGGGTTATTTGTTGTTTTCTCATTTAATTACATAAATCACATTTTTATTATTTTTTATTGATAAAATTATCGAGATCGATAAACTTATTGATCAAAAAACTGGTGTTATAAGTCGTCGAAAGCTTATTCGATTGATTATCTTTTTGATGGCTTAGTGAGAGTGATTAGAGAGAGTACTTAGAGAGTGATTTGATAGTGCTTTGTAGGTTTAGGGTGATTAGTGTACGTGTACATTGATTAGCAGCAGGTATAATTATGAAGCTTTTCTTTTTTTCCTTTTTGTTTTTCTTTTTATTCTTTAAAAAGAAAAGCTAGTTGTGTTCACTCTAGCACCATATGGGGTAGTTGTGATCACTCTAGTTAGACACTAATAATTGTTTTAGTTTACTGTGTCCACTCTAGTCTTTACCAACAACTAGTTGTGCCCACTTTAAGTTCAATTTACAGAAAGCCACTTACTGTGTCCACTCTGGTCTTTACTGACTAGTTGTGTCCACTTTAAGTTATCGTCACACGGAAGTCACTTATTGTGTCCACTTTGGCCTTTACCGACTTGTCCTGTCCACTTTTAGGCCGCCAGACGTGAGCCTAATACCTAAGCATACCTAAGTGTGTGATGAGAGTCTAGCTTATCACACATATATGAGTGCATTTCATACAAAAAAAAGCATGAGCCACTAGACATGAGAGCCATTAGGTGTGAGTCATGAGTTGTGAGCCCATAAAACATGAGTTCAAATGTAAGCCACTAGATGTGAGCCCACAAGAGATGTGAGCCCACAAGATATAAGATGTGAGCCACTAGACGTGATGTGAGCTAATAAAAAAGAGAGTTCAAAAACCCAAAAAACCCAAGCAAAACAAAAAAAACATATTTATTTTTTATAATTTATATGGTACCCAGTATTTGATTCTATTTAGACTTTCTTGAGTAGCCAATCTTAAAGTGGCATAGTGTCTCCTTAACATGTTATTCACATATAATGATGTTACTAAACCTGATGTCTAACCAGCCACCAATGAGCACTAAGCACTAAAGACCAATTTTCTAAGAGAAAGATGCGACTCCGTGTGGGCTAAGTGTTGGAAACGACAGTCTGGTTGATTGTAATGCATCAAACCATACTTCCTCAACAAACCCACCCAACCTCAATCTAATCAATTTTAATGCATCTAACGATACTTCCTCAAACCACCTAGCCTTTGATCCCATTAACTATATGGTAAGACTCCTTTGAATCCACCTCTAGCAAGGATATTTAGGAAGAAGTAAGCTAAATAAACATAGACATAGGTAGAGGATCCACAAAGCTCTTGGAAATGGGAGGCACAAAGGTCCTCCAAGCCCCTAATTTGCCAACATACTCAATGATAACGTCATAAATTTTTTGCAAAGAGCATTGAATTGCTCTCTTTGGGTGGAGATCTAGTGGAGGGAGCAGAAGTAGGACCAAGACCATCAATCTTTGCTTAAAAATTAAGTTCTCAAACCATGTAGGATGCCAAACTTATTTAAGCTTTTGGTATCAACTTTGAATCGGGTATTTACCACAAGCTAGCCATGACTAGCATCACCACATAACGGTTAATCAAGGTATGTATTTTTTTTAACACCATAAGGGTCATGCATCCATTCCATAAATAGGTTCACAAGCACACATAGTAAGTACACATAATGAAAGCGGGAGTACCACCTCCTAAAAGAACCCATTTTAGAAGCTCCACCATAGAACCAAGTTCTAGTACCTCTCCATTTTGATGAGAAAAACATGGATTGTGGGGAAAGGTAAAGAACTAGGTGTTCTATAAGAGAAAACACCTAATGTGTCCTCAGGCACTGCAAGCTTACATCATGAGAGCCAAGTAGGCATCATAGGATGAATACCATTAGAAATTGCACAAAATACAAACCCATATTGCATGAAAGTCAATTGGGGGCCCAAAAATGGCTTCCTAGCTCTATGTACATCTAGCTCATTCTTATGACTCACATTACACAAGTCGTAAGCTTGGTCATCCCATATATCTTTTCTCAATAAGAGCTTAGTGTGGATACATAATGATGGATTACAAGAATCGTAACCACGCTTGAAAAATGATGTTAACCAGTGTGGTATGTTAACCAATGTGGTTAACATACCCTCCCTAATTCAGGTCCGTCCTCAAAGTTGGCAAGAATCTAGCGGTAGTAGATCGAGTAAGTGTGCGGATAAAGTCTCTCTGTGATGTGGGATGTGGGGGGGCTCGATGGAAGACTTTGTAACTTGTCCAAAAGAAGGTCTCCATCATATCTTCAAACGTCGTCTAACAGGTGCCAAGTAGGCATCCACTAGATGCGCTTGTAGTAGCAAAAAAGTTGCTTTAGAGTGGGGCCTTTGTTGAGGTCGAAGGCCAGGCTTTGTCCTCATGGTAATGGCGCCATTTCGGGAAGGTTTCCAAGAGAGTGATGATGATGTTAAAGAAATGGATGGTGGCCACCACTGCGGGATCCGGCACCTGCTCGTATCTATTGATGAAAGCATCCATGCGTTTGAACATGGTGTCCTCAGTGCAAGGGTTCTAGGGTGTCGGAGGAGCTAACCAAGGGAAATTGTAGTGAAGCTTTGGGTTCTTTGCTCGCTCCTAATGAAAAAGGTTTTAGGCCCCCCAGTGGGGTGATCGTGGATGGGCAGATATTTTGGATCAATGTGGAGCTGGTGCGGCGCCTCATAGTATTGATCCCGGATAAATGGCTTGAGGAGAAAAGGACGTCGCCAAGCTAGCTGCTCACCCATGAGTTCAAACGTGATGGGGAAAATAGCCGCCGGCACAGGGGCCCAGTGTGGTAGCCTCCTCATTGACGAGGGGGGTGGTCACGCTTCCAGCTAACGTCGAGGTATGTCCGTAGGACATGGATGTCCATGCGGTTGGTCACTAGGTGATGGGGTCCACCTGGAGATGTCGACCAAGCAAGATGTTTATTGCCTACTTGGACTCCGTGCGATCTAATGGATTGCTCCAGCCGAGGGGGTTCAGTGGTGGATCTACCTCTTCCTGCTATCATGGTGGAGGTGGGGGGATTTACCCTTCCTCCAAGGGTGTGGGGGAAGGGATGTCGAGGGGCAGTTGTGATGAAGGTGGAGGGGTGGCCATGATAAGGCAGCAAGGGTGGAGAGGGTTGCGGTAAATAAAGGGGGAGGCCTTGTTGATGTCGAGGGTGTCTTTTAGGGGTATTGGAAGGTCTAAGTGGAGATTGAGAGTGGTAGGTGAGGGAGGAGTCAGTGATGGAGGCATAGTGGGGGGGAGGATAGGGGGTGTAGAGGAATGTGAGGGGAACAGAGGAGGTGTAGAGGAATGTGAGGGGAATAGAGGAGGTGTGGTGGTGCTGGGTGGGGGGATGGGTTCTTGTGTGCTGGGGTGAGATGGGCTAGGAGGAGGGGGTTGATGCAGGGGAGATGGGGGTGGGTGCCTGGGGCCCCTCTGCCCCGCTATCTTCATTGTGTCGTTGTCATCTTTGTCGGAGGAGGTGTTGTCGGGGCTTTTTGAGTGGAAGAAGTTTTTGGCTTTGGAATCTTCTTGGGGAGTGAACTCCATGGGGAAGGCCACATTGGAGTCATCGAACTGCATGATCCCCATGGCTTGTATTACCTCCATTTGAAGATGGCACCGCTAGTAAAGAATGAGGAGACCCTCATCTGTATATAGCGGGATCTCATAGTAGCAGAGGGATTTGTATGTTGCATATACAATATCCCATCCAATTTGGTGGAAGTATCGCAGGGCATCGGCGGTGCGGGGGGAGGAGTATGGGTAAGGGCATAGCCCATTTGGAACGGCGAGGTTGATGGGGTCAGTTTGCTTGGTTGGTTGCCTGAAGCAAAGGAGATGTGCCCAGTTCATAAGATTGGCTTGGAGGGGATGGGCAGAGGGTTCAAAAAAGATGGTGGGGTGTGTGAAAGAAAGCTTGCCCTGAAAGAAAAAGGTTGCCATGAGGGAGATGCTATGAAGGGGTAGTTTGGTGAGAGGATATAGGAGAAGGTGGCTTATGAGAGGGGTTCATCGATGAAAATATCATGTTGTATAAATTCATGGCAAATGGTTCAGGCAAATGGTTCAGAATTGAAACTGGAGGAGTTGGGCTAGGTTTTGGGGAGGGATGGCAAATATGTGTAGTTCAGTGGTGGCGGTGTCCATCAGTGCATCGACCTTTTGTTCGAGCGCGCTGGGGACAAGGCTAGATGGGGTGGTGGGGTTGGACGGCTTGAGCTTCCGCGGCTTTGAGTTGAGAGGTTTTGTGGTGGAGGGCTTCCTCTATGACTTTGTGGTATTGTTGGAAGGCGAAGTTGGTGGTTGTTAGGGTCTCTTCAACTTTGGCTGCACTTTTTGTTAGAGATTTTGTTCTTCGGCCTGGGCAAGGGAAAGGGCGTGTAGTGTCATTGTTCTACTTCCTGTGCAAGGGAAAGGGCGTATAGTGTCATTGTTCTACTTCGTCCTGGGCAAGGGAAAGGGCGTGTAGTGTCATTGTTCTACTTCCTGTGCCGCCTGGAGTTGTTACTAAAGCTCTGAGCTTTGTGAGCAAGGATGCGGCCCACAAGCTTTCCCTGTGGGTTTGCACATATGGAGTGTAGCTACTTGTGGAAGTATTCCACCCAGTTGACAGGTGTGCCTTGGTTGATCCTAGTGAGTATAGACAGGTTGCACCTACTAAAACAGTCTGTCGATCTGGTGGTGTGAAGAAAGGATAGGGCCTTGGCCGGCATGATGAGCTCCTCCTTTGTGATGTTGGACCATTCCACCCCATCCTTGGTGGTGGTGCCTTGGTAAGTGCTGTCAGCAAGGCGGGTGGCGTTGGTCGGTTGAACATACTGGTCCATCCTCAACATATGCAGGGCTTTGCGGATGACATCGAGACTAAGGTGGATGGTCTGGGCTTGGCTAGCACCTATCTAGTAGCAGCATTGGCATCGTATGTCTCAGTAAAATAGAGGTAGTTGAACAAGTATGGGCCCCATGGTTCTAGTGTGGGCAGACCGTCGAGCCCAATAATCTACTCTAGGTGGGTCCATGTGATAACTCTATAACAAGGCCCTATATAATATAGGAGCTTGTGCTCCACCTTATGATTATTTTTCATAAGGTTGTGGCCGGTGTGCCCACTGACTTGACGCATCAAGGTCTCCCCCCAAGATGGGACAACTATGTGGGATGCTTGGCATATTCTTCAAAGAGGCCCCCAACTAGATGCTTGGCATATTCTTCAAAGAGCCCCCCAGCTAGATGCTTCTTCTTTTGTGGGGTATGGGTGAGCACCTCAAGGGAGGTATTGTGCGGACGATAGGAGGCTGGAAGCTACAAGCTCAAGAAAACAATTGGCAAGGGTTTGGTTAAGGACATAGCAAAGAGTGAGGAAAATGAAGTGGTGGGCCCCTTTTTATAGTTTTGCAAGAGGAAGGACATAGTAGTGTGGTAGAGAAAGGTACGGCCGTGGCAACTAGAATGGTACGGGCAGTGTCTTCACAGGGTACGAGCATGTCTTGAGGTTGGTATGGCCGTGGTAATAGGTTGGAACGGGCATAGCTTGAGGTGTTGACAAGGGTATGGACATGTCTGATAGTTGGTAGTACGGCCGTGGATTATGGTATTAAGAACGGTATGGTCGTGGCTTCACAAGGGTATGCCTGTGTCTTCACACAAGGGTACGGCCATGTCTTCACAAGGGTACGATTGTGGCTTCCAATAGAGATTTTTTTTGGGCACCCTATAAACAGGTTTTATAACCCTGGGCTATGTAGCCAGCACCCCATTGAGAGTTTTGTATTGTCGTTGTGCCCAGTTTGCCAAAGTGAGAAGACGGCTCCACCAATTTGGTGGTGGTGGCAAGGTTTGTATATCCTTTAGAAGATCAGAGTCTTCCAAGGAGGGAGTAGCTGAGGGTGGAGAGGCCAAGGGTTGAGTGGGAGTACACTGAGGTAGCCAAATAATGTGTGGTGTGGGAGTAGCCAAAGTCAAGGAAAGATCACAATTAGGGACCATAGGCTTTGGTTGGAGGGGGAAGGGTGCTTTGTGAAGTTTTTGTTTCCCTTTTGCCTGTGTAGTAGTACTGGCGGAGGCCACTTTGGGCTTCCATTATTGGAATGTTGGTAACTATAGGAAGGGGATACCTTGGTGATTTTAGGACCCACACTTGGTGATTGCCTTTATAGTAGTTTTGAGCTTGAAGCAGAGGCTTAGGGACCCATCGATAATTTGTCATTGGGCAAGATTGAGGGTGTGGATGAGGATGGTTCGGTTTTGGGGAATATTTGGGCTGACAATTGTCTTGTACTCTATGGGCTTGGGGTTTCCAAATGGGTTGCCTTTGAGAGGGACAAGGAGTTGGTTTTGCCAGTGTGTGAGTGTGGGAAGTGGATCGGCGAGGGATCCTTAGAGTAGTGACATCTTCATAATACCCTTGGGCCATGAGAAGCTTTTTTGGTATCCACTAGCAAGAGTGCATGCCCTGTGTATGTCACTTAGATTTTTTAGTAGGGTTAGTGTTGATAGTGAGATTAGTCTTGTGCGGGGGGTCACCAATGGTGGTGACATCTGGGATGGTGGGTTGGGCTATTGAGTTAGGTAGTGGTGAGGATATGCGAGGAAACTGAGTGTTTAGGGTGGGAAGAGGCCTCTTTTTTAAGCAGCATGGATCGGTGTTGTTTGCAGGATGGAATAATAGTGGTGAGGTGAGGAGGGGCGTTAGCATATGGGAATGAGTGATTGGAGGACACGGGTTTTTCTTCCGTCATTAGGACTATAACTTTGTTGGAGGCTAGTTGGTGGGGTGGCAGTCCTTGCATCTCAGTAGATGTTGCAACAGCGATTGTGTCATCCCATCCATCCTCGCCCGAGAAGAATTTCCTCATGCATAGAGGCATCACATAAAACTTCCCTTTCACTGGATTATTTAAAACATGGAATAAGGTTGTGATTGTGCCTAAACATTGAATTGCTTGCGAGGCCACTATTGTGACCGTGGCTGGGGTATCTTTTAACGGGGGCCTCCCAACAAGGGAGAGCCATGTGTTAGAGGACATTAAGTTATGATTAGACTCTATATTGATAAGATCAAATTTTTGGGTGAATCTTGTCGGCGGGGTGGTCATTCTTAACCATAACCGAGTAGGTTTCACTTCCCAGTCTTCTTCTTCAAGGCCTACTACTTGGGCCATGTTGACCACGATGTTTCCCCCCCAAAGTTTGGCTTGGCGTTCTTTAGCCTCTTTCATCTCTTCATGCCGTGTTTTTCATTGTTTTTTGTTATGGATGGCTGGGCCATAGTAGCCTTTGAGTTTGCTACCATTGAAATATCCTGCCATCTCGACCCCGTTGAGTGTTTCGATGTGCACTACGCCTTGTGGGGTTATCTCTCAGTGAGACTAGGAAAGGTCCTAAGCCTCTAAGTTTGAGTTTCTTTTTGTGGTTTTTTGTGCCAAAGAGGAGGACAATGTCACCCTCGTTCATTTTTTATCCTTAAGTTGGTCATCAAACCACTATTTACGCCTTCGTTCTTAGACAATCATACTATAGACAGCAAGGAGGCATGTTTCATCAAGCTTTTCGAGCTCAAATAGGCGACAACCAAGGACATTGCCTGTGAGTTTTTTCTTTACTACAATTCGCAAGATGGGTACCAAGAGCTCCATAAGCATGACTGCTTCAGTACCATAGGTTAAATTAAAGGGTGTTGCATTGGTGGTAGCCCTTTAGGATGTTCAATAGGGCCCAGAGTGCCGTAGGCAATTTCTATTCCCAATCATTGTGGCTGGCCTCAATTGTTTTGGTAAAAATGGCACAAAGGACTTTATTTGTGCTTTTTGCTTGGCCATTGGCTTGGGGGTAGTAAGGGGAGGATTTTCTGTGGGTGACTAGGAATTCTTGTAAGAGGAATTGTATCACCTCATTAATAGACACTGACTCATACAAGAATTTGGCACAGTGGATTGCGTATCTGCCTTGTGAGTAGCCCGTGCCACCTTGACCCATTTCATGCAATACTCCGTGGTTGTGATGATGTATCCAACTTGAGTGTATCGAGCGGTGGGACTAATGGGTCCTATCAATCGATGTCCCATTTTTCAAATGATTGCAATGACATGACGGGGTTCAGGGGCACATTGTCCTTAAAGCATGGAGTTACTGCGCGTTTGGCATTCGTCGCACACGGCTTGACATATTCATCTGCATCGGCCATCAAGGTGGGTCACCATAGCCCTCTTACTATGAGGACTTTGTGCGTAGTGATATATGCTAAGAAGTGCCCCCCTAGGCCCCCCTAGCACATGCAAAGTGAGCCTATTCTAAAAAGAAGACATATTTGTCTTCTCGGACACAGCATCTTATAATTTTTTCCTTCCCCCCTGCCTGTAGAGTTGGCTTGTAATCAATTGGTAGGAGGGTGCCGCTTGTTTAATGAGGCGCCATGCTCGATCTTTGTTGAGGAGTGGGTCAACTCATAGGCCATTGGCGAGGAAGTGTGCAACCTCCTCTCCCCATTCCAGAATTAACCACAGTTAGAACAAGGTGGCATTTGGTAAATCCTCATCGACTCCTACTAGCGGCTCACCGTTGGGAATGCATGACATATGGTCCACCGAGACATTTTGTGAGCCCTTCCACACTGTGACCGTGTGAAGCCAAGACTAGCAACCATTGGGTGATCCTTTCGGTTGTGCAGGTTTGTTTACCAAATAGAGAAGAGCTTGATGGTCTACAAAGATAAATTTGGTTGTGAGAAGAGAATGGTGTAACTTCTTGAACGTGTAAACCATTGCTAACCCTTCCCTCTGAGTGGTGGTATAATTTCATTTTGCCTCATTGAGTTGGCAACTAGTGAAGCTGATAGGGAAATCCGTCTTATGTTCACCGGGCTGTGCCAACACACACCCAATTGCAAAGGCAAAGGTATTAATGTGGACATGAAAGATGATGTCCCAGTAGCAGTTGGTGGACCTTAAAATGGGAGCACTTGCCAAGGCTTTCTTTAGGGTGTTATACGCATGTTGGCATTCCTCTGCCCACTCAAAGAGGATTAGGAGTCCGTAAAGGAGGTGAGCTATATCGGCATACATGAAAATGTAATGCCGATAGTACCCAACATTTCCCATGAAGCGCTGGACTCCCTTAAAGTTGGTTGTGGTGGTGTGGGCAGCTCAAGAATGATGAGCCAAACCTTGTTGTCATCAATGGAGATTCCTTTTTTGGAGACAATATGTCTAGTATGACTCCATGCGGAACCCAAAATTGGCATTTGAGAGGGTTCAGGGAAATACGGTAGAGCCTACATCTTTCTAGCACCTTCCGTAAACATTTGAGGTGTGCTTTCCACGTGGAATTAACACAAAGGTCATCCATGAAGACTTCAAGGAATTTTGAGAGATACTCCTTGTAGGCTATGCACATCAGATGCTGCCAAGGTGCTAGGGGCATTGGTTAGCCCAAAGGGCATGACACGGTATGCATAAGTTCCCCATTCAGTAGCAAAGGCTATTTTGTGTTGATCTTTTGGATCGATCAATACCTAATTGTATCTAGAGAATCCATCGAGGAAGTTATAGGCTTCCTTTCTTGTGACTCTTTCGAGCACGTGTTTTGTGAAGGAGGGTAAGGGATAGTGATCTTGTATAGTGGCGACATTGACCTTTTTAAGATCCATGCACACACACCTTTCCATTCTTCTTGGGCACTATCACTATGGGTGAAACCCATTCAATGTGCTCAACTTCATAGATGAATCCGGTATCTATGAGTTCATCAATTTCTTCCTAGACCATCTTGGAGTATTTTGGATTCATGGGGTAAGCTCTCTGCTTGATCGGTCTCGCTCCATCAACCATAGGAATGGTATGTTTGACCACTTCAGGAGGTAAACCCTTCATATCTGTGTACTTCCAAGCAAAGCAATCCTGGAATTCAATGAGGAGAGCAATGAGTTCTATTTCTTCCTTGATCAAGAAGTCATCCCCAATGTAGATAGGCCTTGGGTATTTTCCTAGGCCCACCAGGTTAACTTCCTTCACCTTGGCTGCTGGACTATCATACAAGGTCTCTAGCTTTCCATTATGAGTCCTTTGGGCCAAGTCATATTGTATAAATCAATCAGCCATCTTAAAGGTTCTGAAGTGTTTGGGGACTTGTTTAGTCTCCTCCGCTTTAACACTTTCCTTTTCTACCAATTTTTTGGCTTCTTTCTCTGCAAGAGCTAACTTCTTATTGTGTGCTTTGCACGTAGAGCGGCAAAACTTTTGGGGTTTGGGTTGGGGGTCAATGGGTTCTGTTGGTTTGGGGGTGATAGTGTGGATAGGAGGGAGTTATTGGTGAACTCCTTTTGCCAAACTTGGTTGAAGTATTCATGTGCTTCAACTGCCCCTACATACTTAAGCCACTGGGTATCCAAGGAAGTAGGGAAAACGTAGGGCTCTTGTCTGGGGAATTCGTCGGGTTTGCGAGTTCTATGTGAGTGTTTCCCCCATAAGGGTTCCTCATTTTTGGCCTTTTCGGGCTCCTGAGTGGTGATTTGAGGGCAAGTATGTAATGCTAAAACATGTAGAGAGACATAATCTCTTGCCCATCGATTGTTGTGAATGGGGTTCTTGTGTGCCTCGAAAGTATGTCCAAGGTAGCAAGGATATGCATCCAATTCTCAAAGTCTTCTGGCTCCGAGAGGGGTCACATTCCTCACTATCCTTTTTCTCATTAATTGTATTGTGGCAGGTTTGGCACAAGTGGATTGCAATGGACTGGGTGGTTGTTACTAAGTCCTATGCAAAGGGTCGGCCGCTCATGGGATGGACCTTCCAAGTGTGTAGATTAACCTTAACTAATTGGTCTTTTCTCCAAATATAGATGTGGTTGGTATCCTAGTCATGGATCATTTTTGTCTCGCTCATAAAGGGTCGCCCAAGGATGTAATCATATGAAATTGGCTATGGGCTGAAACTCATTCACCATGAAGGTATGGCGGAAGGTGGTTCCAACAATCTTGATATTTAAATCCTTCAAAATACCTATGGGCCTAGCATCAATGAATTTCACCAACAAGGTTGTGTCATCCATGGTTGGTGCCCCCCATTTCTCCTAGCATTATTTGTCATCCATGGTTGGTGCCCCTCCATCCAGGATGGTTGTGACTTGAAGGCCATCAAAGGTTATGGGTAATGCCACTATGAGGTGAGTCCCAAGCCCTCTCCAAGTATATGGTTATGTACACTCGATCCATGGTGGCAAAAGGCGATGTGGCATTCAAATGTATAGATGGATGTAAGGTGTATATGGTTATGTACACTCGATCCTCCATGGTGGCAAAAGGCGATGTGGCATTCAAATGTATAAGCGCAGGTGCGAGAAACTAAAAAGAAAAGAGTATGGTGACCACGATGAGGCAGGCGGTGCAGTATTCTAGAAAATTTGAGGACATCGACGAGCTTAAGAGGGCGGGGAAGATAGTTTCTAAAGAACGGATGCAAGAGAGTGGGCTTGGGAGAGCAGTAGAGTTGAGACTACATCAAAGTGAGTTCTAGCAAGTAGATGTTGAGGTTTTGCAAATAGAAAGATAGTACAATGTCTGGAAGTGTGGAGTCATCCAGAGCAAAGAGTGCAAGGGAAGTAGAGGATCTTGTAGGAGGTATGTTCCCTTGGATCCATGAGATGGAGCTCTATTAGAGACTTGGACCAAATCAGCATTTTGCTCAACTATTCCGTGCATTGTCTTTGGAGGAGGAGACCTACAGTGTCAGGCTTTAGAGACTTTTAATGTTGGTTCTAGAAGAATCTCGCTGTTTTCTTAGTGTTGGTTCTAGAAGAATCTCTCTGTTTTCTTAGTGTTTCCATATCTTGTATGAGTCCCAAATCTTAGGTATGTTGAGATTATGTTTTTGTTTCAATCAAGAATAGAATGAGTAGAGCTTATTTGATGTTTGGTCTGATAGTCTGGACTGTCGGCAACAATCAACAATGGAAAGGACTAATGGGCTGATAGTGTTTATGTGGTAGTTGTGAGTTAGCATGCAGCCAGCTGAGTTTTAGCATGCAGCCAGCTGAGTTTTTATTATATTGTATCTTGGTGATTCTGAGGTGTTTAAGAGGTGTCAAAGGACACTAGAGGAAGAATTTTGAGTCAGCTGAAGTCAGCCACCATTAGGGGAATTTTGGACTCAACTTTGGGCCTTTTTCCTCTAGAGAGAGAAAGGCTTTGGACCAATAGGAAGAGAGCCACTGTTAATGGAACTTTTGATAATTAGACGTTTTTCATATATTCTTTATATGAATATATTGTTATTAAAGAAATACAAAATGCATTTGACCACACTTTATAATGTCATTTCTTTAATATATATGAAAATTAGAGTGTTGTCAGCTCATTTAATGAACGGTTTTCAATCTAAAAGTTTTCCTCGTTCAGCTCATTTAATAAAAGTTTTCCTCTTCAGCTCATTTAATAAAAGTTCTTTTTTCCTTTAAAAATTTAAAATGTTCTCTTCGAAGTTCCTAGCTCATTTAATGAATGGATTTCCCTCTAAAAATTTTACACATTTTGGAGGTTATCTCTTCTTCCATCTTCTTTTATTTTCTATTTGCTTCAATGGAAACCAGACATCCTAACCATCCCTGCTCCTCTACTAGAGCTATTATATGTTGAGATATCGAGCTCATCTAGTGAGGCGGTGGACACTGGACCCACACTTACACCACTGGCATGGTTGGTGAGATCATGGGTGATATGCGGCCAGTGGGATGACAGGCTGTGTGATAGCCATTCTGGCATAGTTATAGCGCCAACTCATTTAGTTGCGTTCACACTATAGAGAACCCTATTATGTATTTGGTTGAGTACCTTTTCATTGTGTGTACTCTTATCTTTGTATATGGTGCGTTGAGTGTTGAGTGAAGAAGAAGAGGATTTTCATCCTCTCACCTTGTGTGTTCTCTTTTAGGGTTTTGTGAGTGTGTGTGTGCTTGCAAGAGCTCAAGCTCTCTTCTCCCCTGCATCTTTTCATGGTATCAGAGCAGCCTGGTTCATGGTATCAGAGCCTGGTTCATGCTAAGGGTTGAGCTGCAAGTAAGAGAAGCACAGGAAGCAGTACGAGGGTAAGAGCTTCAACCACTCTTCCCTATTTGTGTTGGCGACTACACCTTGTCGGGAGCTCTACGGGAGGCACCGGCAAACGATCTCTGATTGAGGAGCTTTCTTCGCGGGAGTAAAGCTATAGGGCAACTATTTCGTCCTATCAGACAAAATTTTTTGGACCGAAAATACGTTTCGAGCGCGTCTCGACCTCCGTTTTTCAGAAAGCAAGTGATTTCGAGCACTGTAGGTAAGTCATCGATTCTCTGCAGAACTCTGTTTTAAGAACTACAGGAAGACAGATTGGCTGTGCAGACACTGTGTGTGCTGCAAGGAGGTCAACATTTGCCATTGGGTGTATGTATGCACATTGAGGTCACTGGTTGTGACATTTGAGTGTGTAGTACAGTATCGTTGTAGGAAATACAACAGTTTGTGTAGGACAAACCACCAGAGTACTATTTCTGGTAAATTTGTGTGTCTAGCAAGATGTCAAATGATGGCATAACCCAGATTGTTTTTGCTGAGAAGCTTGATAAGAACAACTTCCATGCTTGGAGGTTCAGGCTGACAAATTTCCTGATGGGAAAGGGCTATTGGGACTATATAGAAGGTGAGCATGAAGAGGCACCGGAGATACCAGAGACATCAATCCGACTGCTCTGCAGATATGAAAGAGTTTAAGGACTGGAACCAAGGAGCCAGAAAAGTTATGTATTGGCTCTCTATCACAGTATATAGGACACCATGATTGGGCACATACAGGATGCCAAGCCCCCCAAGGAGGCGTGGGACACCTTGGTAAAACTCTATGAAACGAATACCAAGGCACGCAAGATACAGTTAAACAATGAACTTTATACTGTGGAGGAATGACTATGCATTGAAGATAAAGGGTATTGTTGAATCCCTTGCATCTATTGGTGTTTCAGTAGATGATGATGATAAGGTGGAAGTCTGTCTACGTGGTCTCGAGCCACAATACAAGGCGTTCAAGACGTCTATTCAGACTCAGGAAAACATTCTCAATTTCATAGATTTGGTGTCTATGTTGACTATAGAAGAGAAGAGCTTGGGTGAAGACCAACAGTCTTCACAAAACAAAAACAGTTCAGAGCAACAAGCCTTCTACACAAGTTCAGGAAGAGGACGAGGTAGAGGAGGCCGTGGACGCGGTCAAGGAGGTGGCCGAACAGGTAATCAGAATTATGGCCAGCACAGCAACAACAACAGTCCCAGAATTCACAACAACAACAACAACACGCAGGTGGAAGAGGCCAATTCAGAGGAGGTAGGGGGAGTCAAAGAGATCATGGAAATTGGCAAAGGCAGTATAATGATACACGTGGATGCTTTTATTGTGGTAAGCTTGGACATGTGCAGGCAGATTGTTATAAGAAGAAGGCTGACATGCAAAATGGAAAATTGTAGCAAAAAAACTATGCATCCTTGAGCAGAAACAATGAGGATAATGAAAGGTTGTTTGTTATGCAGCATGTCGTTAATGCCATGTCTGAAAATGTTGAAGCACCACATAAAGATGATGTATTGTACGTTGATTCAGGTGCTTCGAACCACATGACAAGTCATGGACAGTGGTTCAAGAAGATGAAAAACCTTGAAAGACCAGGTTTTGTGGAAACAGGAGGGATGACACTGCTCATCCAATTGCCCATGTTGGAGATGTGCCATTGTCTATGCAAGATGGCAAAGTGAAGTACCTTGCAGATGTACTTCATGTTTCGAACATAACAAAGAATTTGGTTTCAGT
This sequence comes from Cibotium barometz, assembly GCF_041138505.1. Classification (NCBI taxonomy): domain Eukaryota; kingdom Viridiplantae; phylum Streptophyta; class Polypodiopsida; order Cyatheales; family Cibotiaceae; genus Cibotium; species Cibotium barometz. The sequence goes on along the minus strand of NC_141079.1, from coordinate 34,885,861 downwards.
TGGCCAAATGATTGAGCAGGGTTTGCAGGTTTGGTTTAACCTTGATGGTTGTTATGTTGAAGACTTTAAAGACAAGTGTAGGTTGGTTGCAAAAGGTAACAGAGTGGGAAAAATGTTTACGTTGAATGTAAACACGCCTGAAGTGAGTGCTGCAATGTTTGCAAATGGTTCAGGAATTGTTGCAGACACAGACATTTGGCATAAAAGAATTGGACATGTGAATGTGCAGAGAATGAAGTCTATGCAGACTAAAGGAATTGTGACAGGGCTGCCAAAATTTAAAGTTGAAGGTATGCAGAGAATATGTGAAGCATGCCAATTTGGAAAGCAAACAAAGCATGTATTTCCACGTAACAGAAATGTGAGCAAAAATGCACTAAATGTTGTGCATTCAGATGTATGGGGTCCTACGAAGACCATGTCTATGGGAGGCTATAGGTATTATGTGACATTTATTGATGACCACTCAAGGAAAGTGTGGGTATACTTCATGAAGGAGAAGGGTGAGGTGTTCACTCACTTTCAGAATTTCAGAGTTATGGTTTAAAAGTAAACAGGGAAATATGTAAAGTGCCTAAGGTCAGATGGAGGGGGAGAGTACTTCTCCAATGATGAGTTCTCTGAATTTTTGAAGAAGAATGGTATTCGGAGACAATTACATGCAAATACACTCCGCAGCAAAATGGAGTTGCTGAGAGCGAAAAAACAGGCACATTGCTAAGATTGCGCAAGCATTGATGGAAGAGAAGAATATGCCGCATAGATATTGGGCTGAGGTTGTTTCTACAGCAGTTTACATCATGAACAGGACTCCAACTGCAGCCATACATGATGTAACTCCAGAGGAGAGGTTTACTGACAGAAAACCTGATTTGTCTCATCTAAAAGTTTTTGGATGCATTACATATGTGCATGTGCTAGATGAGCTGAGAACTAAGCTAGATCCAAAAGCTAAAAAATGTGTGTTTATTGGGTATTCCCTTGAGCAAAAGGGATACAGGTGTTATAACCCTGCTACACGTGAGTTGAGGGTAAGCAGGGATGTTGTCTTTGATGAGATGAGCAGCTGGTATGGTGCTAAAAAAGAAGCTGTTGGGGCTGATGTGAGTGGAAATGTGGTTGCACAGAATGCAAGTCAGCAATCACAATCTTTGAGTAGACCAGGAGAGTCCTCATCTAGTGGTTCAATTAATAGACCATAGAGTGGCAGGCTGCATCATAATACCAGTCTTGCAAATGTGATTAGTACATCACATAAAGGCAAAGAGAAAGTGGTTGAGCCCCTTAGTATGCCTGACATTTCTACAGGGCATTCTTATGTTGATGGAGAGTCTAGTGGCTCAGAGAGATAAGCCTTGATGAGAAGCTTGGGATCCCAGCTATGAGAACACCTGGTGTAAAGAAGACTATGGAAGCCATGAATGAAAAGCTACAAAGATCTAGGAGAGTGAAGAACCCTGTGCAGAGGTTTACCTATGATGGTTATGTGGCACATCACTATGCATACATGGCAAAAGTTGTACAGGTTGTAGAGCCCACATGCATTGATGAGGCTGTTGGAAATGTGTGTTGGGAGAAATCTATGGATGAGGAGACGGATGCACTATATGGAAATGAGACATGGGATTTAGTGCAATTGCCTGAGGCAAGAAAGCCATTGGATATGCAAGTGGGTGTACAAAGTAAAACATAACAGTGATGGAAGCATAAGCAGGTACAAGGCTAGATTGGTACCCAAAGGATATGCGTGGTCTTTACATCAGATGGATGTAAAGAATGCATTCTTGCATGGGGATTTGCAGGAAGAAGTGTATATGTTGCAACCACCTGGTTATGAGGATGTGAGTCACCCCGAGCATGTTTGCAGGGTTGAAGAAAGCCTTGTATGGCTTAAAACAAGAACCAAGAGCATGGTCAGACAATATTTTTGAATATCTTGTCACTATTGGCTTTTATGTAGCCAATGCAAATTTCTCGTTGTATGTGAGACACAGTCATAGAGGGGTTGTGCTTGTTGTCATCTATGTAGATGACTTGATCATTACGAGGGACCATGATGCAGAGATCTTTGATATAAAGATCTTGCTTAGACAGAAGTTTGAGATGAAGGATCTAGGGGAGCTCAGATATTTCTTGGGCATTGAGGTGATTACTTTGATGTAAAGATCTTGCTTAGACAAAAGTTTGAGATGAAGGATTTGGGGGAGCTCAGATATTTCTTGGGCATTGAGGTGATTAGGTCACCACATGGTATTGGATTCCTGCAGAGACAATATGGCTTGGACATGTTGTCCAAGTATGGTATGATAGGCTGTAAGCCTATCTCAGTGCCATTGGATCAGAATGGCAAGTTGAGTGCACATACAGGAGAGACTTTGGAGGATCCTACTATGTATAGGCGCATAGTAGGAAGCTTGATCTACATGATGATCACCAGGCCAGATTTGAGCTATGTTGTTGGTTGGTGAGTCAATTTATGCAGGTTCCTCAGAAGCCGCACTTGGATGCATTGAGACAAATACTGAGGTATGTGAGGTCTACTTTGCATTGTGGACTATTTTATGAAACTGGGACAAAGATATGTATACATGGGTACACAGATGCTGATTGGGCTGGTAGTATCTCAGATAGAAGATCTACTAGTGGCTTCATGTTTTCTTTGGGGAGTGCTGTTGGTGACTTGGAGCAGCAAGAAGCAGCCTACGGTTGCTCTATCCAGTACAGAGGCCGAGTACAGGGGTGCTGCTATGGCAGCATGTGAGGTAGCTTGGTTGAGAAAGCTACTTTTGGGTCTATCAGTGGGGATAGACAAGTTGTCATTTTCTGTGACAACATTAGCAGTATACAGTTGGCCAGGAACCCAGTTTTTCATGCTCGTATGAAGCATATAGAGGTCCACTACCATTTTGTCAGAGAGAAGGTCTTGGCAGGAGATGTTGACCTTGTTTATGTCAGCACACACAGGATCAGGTAGCTGACATCTTCACCAAAGCATTGGGTACAGAGAAGCTCTACAGATTCAGGGCTTTGCTTGGTGTACATGAGATGGAGTTGAGCTCGAGGGGGAGTGTTGAGATATCGAGCACATCTAGTGAGGCGGTGGACACTGATGACCCTCCTGGGGGATAGGCCCCACACTTACACCACTGGCATGGTTGGTGAGATCATGGGTGATATGCGGCCAGTGGGATGACAGGCTATGTGACAGCCATTCTAGAGACTGGCATAGTTATAGCACCAGCTCATTTAGTTGGGTTTACACTATAGAGAACCCTATTATGTATTTGGTTGAGTACCTTTTCATTATGTGTACTCTTATCTTTGTATATGGTGTATTGAGTGTTGAGTGAAGAAGAAGAAGATTTTCAGCCTCTCACCTTGTGTGTTCTCTTTTAGGATTTTGTGAGTGTGTGTGTGCTTTGCAAGAGCTCAAGCTCTCTTCTCCCCTGCATCTTTTCATTATAGTATACAATAGCTTTGATATGGATAATCAAAGGTGGATTCCTACCACAATCTCTATTGGTAGTTGGATTATGTTGCAAACGAGAAAGCGAAAAAATACAAAGAATGAATTCATCGACACTTACAAAGGTAGAGTTCAAGATTTCAAACTCTCTGACATAGGTAGGAGCATTAAGGAAGTCCTTATACAACATGCCTACATGCACTTAGAACTGCATCTGCAACGTTTGCCTAATGGAATCCCACTCCATAGACCAAACTATAAGTAAATGTTTTTACATTATGTTTATGTAATGTGTTTCATTTCTATACTTATGCTTCTCTTGTATTCATATGTATAGATATATATCCTTCAAACTTGGTTGACAGGCAGCCTACTGATAGTATTGTGGGAATCTTTGATGCTTTTCATGCATCTATTGGTGAGCAACTATACAAAGAAACATCAAGCAGGTCTTTGGGCAGAGAGAGGAGTTTTCTTTTATAATAATGAATTTTACACGGCACCTCATAGTGTTATAGGTTATGGATCTTTGAAAGCATTACCACTACCTTCATTCGACAGTCCAGAATGGCCAATACCAACAGCAGAAACAAGTGAGTGCTTTAGATTAAAGATATACCAAGATGTGTAGAGGTGTATAAAACCAAATGTAGCAAGTCGTCAAGTGAAAATCGTTGTCTTTATGCCATTGCATGTCTTTGTCGACTTCTTTTATGAGACGAGGAGGTCAAAAAAACATCGTCAATGTTTATTTATAAATCAGAGAAATGTTTGTATTTCTTAGAGCAAAATTGGGATGTGAAAGAATTAAATGGGGTTACCTGCAAAATCTAGAGGAAATATATTGTCTGTAAATATATGATTGGCTCCCAAAATTTTATTTTAGCCTTTCATTATATGAGATGGCAGTATGTCAATGGAAAACTTGTAAGTAGCAATTGATCAGGACTTGGAGGATGACATTGAAAATCCATTGATGTTATTAGAGGTATGGTTTAAACATGAGCTCTTGACAGTACTCAATATAAGGTCAAACATCTCTTTATGTCAAGTGAGGACAGACTTGGCAAATGAGGATGACCTACAAGTGCCTGATGATTATGTGTTCAAGTGCAATGACCATAAGGTATGTTATTCAATCTAACCTCAAAAAAGTATTCATTTCAAAACTATGCCATAATCATCATTACTTATATAAATTACTTTGATTTTTGGAAATAGGTACCAAGGAGAAAAGAAAGGACCATTCAATGGGTTTCCTCTGATAAGGCTTGAGGTAGGGCTTGAGCTTGAGTATAGAAATTTGTAATTTCATGACTACCCCATCTTTGGGAGTATGTGCAATAGAGGGTGGGCCAGGGTCATAGATGTGGGCACTCCGTAGTATGGTTAGCTAAACAAATCGGGCACCATACAAGCTCCCTCTTGGGTTAGAGATGGGGATGACCAACTCGATCCTGGCCTTGGTTCTCCAGTGTTAGGTCATATGCTGCATTAATGCAGTGGCTAGTTGTTTGACTTGTTGTCCTCCGAAGGTAGACTCCTTGCCATTTCCATCAAATCTCTGGTGATGTTTGTTTTGAAGGAGGCCTTAGATGTGCCCTCGTGAAGTTCTTGGGAACGTGTTCCCTTTAAGTTATCCTTAAAGTCCATAGCACTCCTATAGCATTGCTCATCAAAGGAGGTATGGGCCAGGGCATACAAAGAATTATGTAAGGTTGCATCATCTAGGCCTTCAAGGAATCTCCCAATTAGCCTTTCGTCAGAGAACTTGTCTCTGGCACAATTACGAGAGCGGAGATACCTCACCCTATTGATGTAGTCCCGGATGGTTTCACAATCCTTTTGTTTGACATTATGTAACTGCTCTCAATGGGACTCCATCGGGTTCCTTGACGAGAGTATCCAACTTTGAAGGCCTCGTTCAAGGCTTTAACGGTGGCCTTATCTTCTATCTTCAAGGACCTAAACCATTGGCCAGCTTTTCCATCTAGGGTGAGGCCAAAGGCACTCACCTTGACTTGATCGTCCACGTGGCCGAATGCTTCACAAATCTAATTAAACATCTCTAAGTGTGGTATGGGGTCTCCAGTTCCATCGAACTTGGTGATAAGCTTAGAGATGTTAGCGGGTTTGTTTTGCTCCTATCGGGGCCCTTGTGTAAGCTAAGCTGAAATTGCAAGAGGTTAATATTCACATAAACGTGTGGCTCATGGCCTAAATTTTGATAGCCTTCTTCAATGCCATTGGTATATTAAACATAGGCATAGGATTTGATAAGATGAAGGGAATGTATAATGAGACTAGTATCATGTTTCTTTGGTTGAATATCAAGCCACTTAGCATATGCAGATGATTTATTTTATGGATCACACATGGACTCGCCTCTAATTTCATTAACAAAATTCAAGGAAAATGCATCTATGAAGTGGCCATCTACTAGAGGTACCTCACTATAGCAAAAAGAGATTGATGGTCTTAACTCTTTGGGTAGGCGGGCTCATGCCCAAGGATAAAAAGATGAGAAACATTGAAGCCAATTTATAAGCCTCCTAATGGTGAAATTTGAGGTCGATCAAAGACCTATTATTTAAGATGGGTGGCTAGTTCATTGGACAAGGACTATCACAAAAGACATGAAAGTTAAGATTAACTCTAATCCCTCTTCAATTGGAATCTAGTGTACCTTTATAAATATGGTTAGGGTAAGGGAGTATGTGGAGTTCTTAATTTCCACACATTTCCACATTAGGGTCTTGTAGGAGGAATTGTGATAACGTTATGTCTATATCAATTCACTTACATGCACATGCACATGCACTTGTGAGACATTTTTTAGGTCAAATTATTTGGATCACTATATAACATGCAAGCACTTTATTTTATTTTGGTCATGTGGTTCTTTACATGGATCATCAAAATCTCATGCATCACAAAACAAAAACTATATTGTCAAACATGAACTAAAGGGCTAGTTTTTGTGATGCAAGTGTACATAAGCTCTGGCTAGTTTCTTAATATATTTTTCCATGTTTTCTTATTTTTGTATATGCATATATACCTTCATGGGTCACTTGTTTTCTTGTAATCATATGAATAACATTAGGGACCACATGAAATCTTGAGTAAATTATTGTTAGCATTTCAATAACTATTTCTTTGACTCAACTATGGTGCTTACAATGGTGGTAGCTCTGGCTAGTTTCTTAATATATTTTTCCCTGTTTTCTTATTTTTGTATATGCATATATACCTTCATGGGTCACTTGTTTTCTTGTAATCATATGAATAACATTAGGGACCACATGAAATCTTGAGTAAATTATTGTTAGCATTTCAATAACTATTTCTTTGACTCAACTATGGTGCTTACAATGGTGGTAACTCTATAAACAAAATTTAACCACTAAAAGGTTTCCATTGTTTGAAGCTCCAAGTTTTTACTCTTAAAATGGCAATCCCTCCTCTTTGGTGTGGCCCATCAGCCCTATTCTGAGACTCTTAAAATTAGACTTAGAACCTTCACATTGAGCTAGTATTTTTCTCCTAGCGAAATACATACAATTGTGGGTGTCATGGCTTCTCACTCTATTCCATATTTGGTGAAACTACATTTTCCCCCTTGACCAAGGAAACTTGGTAGCTATACCATTACAAATTAAACACTAGACATAATTATGCTCATGTTTTAACCTAGGCAAGTTGGGCCTTTGATCACTTACCTTAAGTTGTTCTTAGAGCCTTGGCCACCTTTGCCATGGTGTAAGGCTCCCCTTTTTAACCTTTTTGGATTAGGAACCTAGTCATATACAGTAGTATAATGTGAATGTTGGTCTAGACAATGTTAATTTATATTTTATTACTTTCTAGGGCTTAAAAAATAAGTGTGCCTAAGTTTGGGTTACATAGGATACTTTGTATTTTTCTAAGGTGAAATCATAAAAAAGGTTAAAGTTTTAAATTTATAAATTGGTTGTACTTACTATACTTTTTTGGGCTTTAGCATATCATTATCTTTTTTGAAAACAACATAAAGCGAAGTTGAGAATATACACCCATATTCCAAGTCGACTTCTAAAGTATAGAGAATTTAATTGTTTGGGAAAAAGTGTTGGTGTTCCTTATGATGGTGATATTTGAGTGTCTCATATGTTGTAATTTTTTTAAGACGTGGTTCTTGATGTGGAACATCAAGAACATCACAAGCTTTCACATCCCCAAGCCTGAACAAAAATGAACTATAGTAAGCTCTATCAACATGTACTCAAAAGGTAGTTGTTGCTTATACAAGAGTATATAAAAGCTCTTGGCTAGTTTTTACAATATAATTTTGTCATGTGGCCTTGTTTTTTACCATCCAAGATGATTTGTGCCCTGTACTATTTTAGTGTTATTATTCTAAGAAATCACATCCTTGAGAAATTATGGTGCTTGCAATGGTGAAAATCTAATTTTTGACCATCCCAAAAATCCATGTTTGGGGAGCTTGGAGTTTTCTCTCTTAAAGCGATAGTCCCTCCTCTTTTATATGGCTAGTGAGCCCTTTTCCAAGATGCTTGCAATTGCGCTAGGGATAGCTTTGGACCTTGATATAGAACCACATATTATCTCCTAGCATTAAATATGCAATTGTGGGTATTGTGATTTTCACTCTACTGCATATTTGATGAAACTACATTTTTTTCCCTTGATCAAGGAAACTTGCTAGGTATGTGCTTACTATTATAAATTAAACAAGAGTGAGTTGGATCTTTGATCACTTATATTTAAATGTTCTTACATCATCAACACCAAGTCCTTAGCCGCCTTTGCTATGATGGAAGGTTGACAACCTATTTGGATTAGGAATTGAGCCATTTATATTTAGTAAGGTGTATGTTGGTCTAAATAAGGTTAATTTGTAGTCTATTACTTTCTATAGCTTGAAACAAATAATGTATAGTAGTAAGGTTGGGTAACATACATGATACTTCATATTTTTTCTAAGGTGGAACCATAAAGATGCAATCAAAGGTTTTAATTAATAAATTGGGATTTCATATGTTTGATTGATTACACCCAAGTCTAGTGGATTAGGAAATGATTTTATGGCATAAAGAAATGGGTTTAAATTATATGGAGAAATGTATGTTACAATGTGGTTGCACATGTAAGAGTAGGTTGCCTATGGCACGTGCATGAGCGTGTAATTCAACTCTTGCATGTAACTCCATGTGCGTAAAAAAGTTGTGGACTAGTACAACTAACTCATGTGCATGTATACAATTTACAAAGGACGAGTGTATGGAAAATACGGGAAAAGGGTATAATGATTATATCGTATTGCACTTAGAGTATTTTTTACTGCTTTGGCATGTCATGCTCTTACATAAAGTGAACCTGAGAATAAACATGTTGATAGATACACCCATATTCCAATCCAAATTCTCAAGTAAAGAGAATTGAATTGTCTTGGGAAAAGTGCTAAGAGTGCCTTTATGAAAGCATATGTTTGTTAGAACATAGAGTGCTTCTATGTTTTGCAAGGTCTTTGCAAGGTCAAGTGAAGGTCTTACAAGGAGAACCTTTAAGAGATGGTTTCCAAGAGGGTGGACCACCCAGGGTAGGGAACATTAGCTTAAGTGATGATTTGGATGCATTATGGAGTTCATTGTAAGTTAAGCATGGGAGGACTTCTCTCTAGTTCTATCTATATTTTTGATTGATAATTTTGTAGTTCATGAATTAGAATACTTTTACTATTGGGGTTGGATAGTACCATTGAAAAATTAATGTATTTTTTTCCTGATTAATGAGTTCTCTATTAGGACATGGGGACAGTGGACACATTGTTAATGGGCTAATTAAGCAGGGTTATTGCATGCTTGTGAGAGATCAACGGCACACACACAGACATTGCCTCTGTGGTGTGGCTGGGACGATGTGTGTGATATGATAGAGAGAGGAAGAAGTCCAAACCGGCTCCTCTTGTATGCCTTCTTTCAAGCCACTCTGATGAGATCTCCATCGCTAAGCGCAGACAGGCGATGCGTCCCAGGAGGATAGTCAGCCATCGCCATGGTAAAGAGAGAGAGAGAGAGAGAGAGAGAGAGAGAGCGCGCAAGCGACGAAGAGAACGCAAAGAGTTTGTAGGTTTAGGGTTTGACTTTATGGTATTAAGGTTGCTTTTGGGATTCGGATACAAATGAGTCCCCCATGCTTGCGTAGGAGGACATCGCGAGAGTAGTAGCGACCTAGACGGCGAAGCTAATGACAAAAGCGTTTCTCTGCTCGAGTCTCGAAGACGAGCATGCTCATCTCTGACCCCGGCTCGAAAACAAAACAAAAACGCGAGTACTAGGAGGACATCGCCAGTAGTAGTCTGACTTTTACTCCACTCCACTGTCAGAAATAAACTTTTTCTAACAAATGACCTTCAAGCCCAGCCGGTTTTTATTGAAAAAATGCATAGATTAATCGGTTTTATAACTAAAACCTCAAAAATTTGAATCTTTAAATTCAAGGCTAGGTAAAATTATACCCAGTTTTTCTTAACTTGAGTCATGAAAATTACATAAGTGTTTTCTCACTAAAAATATCCACATCCATAAATGTTTTCTCACTAAAAACAACTAGCAATGGTCCATTGAAGCACTTGAAAACCCCCAAACTCCATAGTGCTCACACTTCAATGAGAGCTTACCAAGATGATAAGAATATAAAGGCTATTCATACATATCTTTGGGATGTAATCCACCCATATCTTGATCTCATTTTTTGTTCTTTTAATTATAACAAATGATGGAAAAAAATGTTAGCCTAGGTACATTATGGGCATGCAATTGTGCTACCCTGAACTCTATACTATGGTTATGTATAAAAAGTAATGTCCAGCTTTACGAGAAACATTTCTATCAAGACTTCGTAAAGCATCGCTTAAATTATATGTAAGTCATAGCAGCCCATCTAAATTCCTCCTAGAGATGTCCATAAAGAGAGTGAAATTGTGTTAAGATTTGATGGAGGACGGAGAATCTACATACGCTCCACTATTTATAGAGGTTGTGGAGTTCTCCCACCAATAGCTTTTGTTGGAAGTCTTCTTATTGTAGATGTGGAGTTCTCCCAACAACTTTTGTTTGATGTCTCCTTATTGTAGATGTTGTGGAGTTCAAAATGCACGGGCAACTATAAAGCACATGCATATGTATGATTTCCTTGTAGATTCTTTCATGCTCTTATCCATCACTCCAAAATAGATATTTGCCAAGACATGAGTATAATCTTATGGCATGGTCTTAATCAAAACCATTTAGAGAAAATTGACATGGTATGGAGACTAAGTAACTACTTACAGTTCTTCTTCGATCTTATGATATGATCCTTTGATCACTTTAATTACATTTTATTTCAAGTAAAGAGAATAAGCAGCTCTCTAAGATGATCAATTCGATTGACTCTATTTACAAGCTATCAAACTAACCAAATGATCCTAGCATCTAATTTCAACCTCTAAAAGCATTTAACATAAGAACCTCGTACTACGTAGTATTAGTTTATGAAATTCTAGATATCACATGTTTTCAAGCAGTGTAACATACATTTTTTTTTAAATGTAAATTTTGACACTTTAAACACCCTTTTTTCAATTTGGAGGTATAAAAATTGGACCAACTTATTATGAATCGCATCGGAGAAAATATTTTGGCCAACTTTCACCTCCCATTGAGTCCTCCTTCATTGTATCTAACAATGCAAAATTTGTTTGATTGTTTCCAAAGATAGAGGCTCTGGAATTAGCTCTTTTTATGGCTTTCCAAGAATGGATGAGTTTGGCATGCTCTAAGGATCCCTTATTGGTTCTCCGATTGATGGGGTCAGTGATATGCTCAGGCAGGGTCAGTGGTTCAGTGGTTCAAACACGGGTATACCTGATCAAGTATTGGCTCTAGTTCTCAGCCTCCACATTCCTTTTAAGCTCTTGGGCTTGTTTCATTTGCTTTTTCTCCAACACGAAACTGGGGTGGCACTCTTTGAGTTTCTTTGGAAGGTTAGCATAGTCAATAAGTTTCTTCTCTTTGGAAAGAGCTAGTTTGAGTGGGAGATCGCTCGTTTGTCATTGCAAGGGAGGAAGCTTCATGGTGACTGGCACTCTTTGAGTTTCTTTGGAAGGTTAGCATAGTCAATAAGTTTCTTCTCTTTGGAAAGAGCTAGTTTGAGTGGGAGATTGCTCGTTTGTCATTGCAAGGGAGGAAGCTTCATGGTGACTGGGTTATACCTGCTTAAGCACTGGCTCTAGTTTAGCCTACACATTCCTTTCAAGCTCTTGGGCTTGTTTCATTTGATTTTAACCATGTCTCTTTGTGGAAATAAATGTGGGTGTCACACTTGAGGAACTGGCTGGGGTTGTCCTCCTTGAGGGTACCCTTATGGATAGCCTTGTCACTGTGTTGGCCTAAATGATTGAGTAAAATTTCTACCAACTTATCCTTGCTCATGTCCTTGACTAGGACTCTAGTTGCTATTGGTTGGGCACCCTTACCATTGAGGCTTTAGATGATGTGTTCCCTATCTCTTGATTGGGGTGGACAACTTATACATCCTTATCTTGCATATTGTCTACTAGGTCTATTGATCTGTTGGAAACACTCATCAAAGATCTAGTGTCTAAGCCTGTAGAGATGGTCATGAAGCCTCTTGTTCTTGAGACTTGACCTTGAGATCGATTAGCAATAGTCTTTCATGGAGACCGCATCTTATATGGAGATACTTGGTTCTAGCTCCTCTTGTTTCTCCCTCCTCTTGTTTGAGGTTATAAATTTGTGTGATGGGTCTCCATATAATCTGGGCAAGAACTCAAAGCTAGCATTTTTATGTGGGTTTAGAGACCACTAGCCTGCTTTACTTTCTAGACAATGTTCAAATGAATAAATCTTGGTGGGATCATCAATCCTTCCCATGGCCTTGCAAATTTAATCAAACTTATCTAGATATTTACTGGGATCTCCAGTTCTATCAAATTTGGTCATCATGGTTGAGATGTGGATTGGCTTTTTTTTCCCAACTCTAAGCCTCTAGGTGCTATGTTTGTGGGGGCAACCCCCTTCCCATTTCAAATGCCATCCTAAGTATGTTTGTGGCAACCCCCTTCCCATTTCAAATTCCATCTTAAGTATGTTTGTATATTCACATGGCAATGGAGTGTAGGGGAGTGGTTACACAAAACCCCCTATTTTTAAAGTTTAGGAATTCTTACCCCATGGGGTTAGTGTTAAAACCCTAAGACTCTCTAGATAATTGTTATGCATAAATCAGGCATAAACTCATCCAGCCGACCACCCCCGAGCCCAAGGGATGCACACATGAAATATAATGAAATACATCATACCTCTACCTTGATGTCCCATACCATCAAGAGGTATAACTCCAATCCAATAGCATGTAGCTATAGTGTGAAATGGTAGGTCTGTAGATATGATCCTCTACACAAGAGAGCATAACATAGCTTTGGCCTCACAAACCCCAAGCCTCCAAGCCTCCCTTGAGTGTGCCCCATGCCCCTATTATATAGGAGGGACCTCAAGTGACTCTTGACTCTCCATTTCCCATGTGTGACCCTTAGATGCCTGACCCTAACCTTAACCCTTAAGGTTAGTCCTAACCCATGCTCCACTAGAGCTTGTTCCCATGCTCCCATGCTCACAAGCCTAATGTGGGTTAGCCTCCTAGTATATGCACACATAATGTGTATATAACATACTTCCCCTCTCTCAAAACATTGCACTCTTGCAATGAAAAGAAGGAGTACTACGCTAAACAATCTCAACCGACTCCCAAGTCGAATCCTCTATTTCCCTATCTTTTCACCTAATTTTAACCTTAGGGATTAGTCAACTACAAAGTTTCCTTTCTCTGAATTCAAGTACCTTATCAGGTTCATGTGGAACATAGGATAAATCGTCGACTTCAACGAGCTCATGAGGAGTAACTGTGTTCTCCTCACCTCCCAATTTCCCTTTCAATCTATGGATATGAAAGACTGGATGAACTCTAACAATTGGAGGTATTTTAAGTTCATCCGCAACCGTGCCAATCCGATGTATAAATCAAAATGGACCACAATATCTAGGAGATAAATTTGAGCATTTTCCCATTGACAAAGTCTACGAATCTTTAGGAAAATAACCAACACTCCTGGTTCAAAAGACCAAGTTGATCATCCTCTATTAGCATAGAACCATGCCCAATCTTGAACACTCCTGATAGAATCATGAGCTTCGGTCAACATTTCCTGCATATCACGCAAGAAATCCCTCAATGCATCAAGCTCAATGTCCTTAAGACCGACATCAATAGGTGCCCTAGGTTGATACCTATACATAAGTATGCACAGACTAAAACCAATAGCTGTATATTTAAAACTGTTATAGGCAAATTCCATCATTGGAAGATATTTTTTCCAATATGATGCTTTTCCAGAGACATATGCACGAAGCATATCCTCTACAATCTAATTCATACGCTCTGTTTTCCCACCATCAGACTGCGGATGATCAGAGGAATTCATACTCAAAGTAATTTCCTCGTACCATTCAGAATAAAGTAGGAAAACATGGCATTATAACAGTAGGAACCACAGATTCATCGGTGCCCCGACTTACCCACATCTGTACATAGAATTATCGACGTCCCAAGTTATCCATATCAACATAGAGAGTCATCGAAACATCTCGATGAGTCACATATATTCATCTCTGTAAACCATTAAGTTGACTGTATAAATCACCTAAAATATGGAACTAGAGAAAGAAATGCCAACAAAGGAAAAATCCAAATTTCCTTAATCCGAACACAACAAGATAAACTCGTTAAACTCTAAAGAAAGAGATTTCAACAAGTGAAAATGCCGACGAGATTACACTCATCAATACATGCAGGCTATAGATAAAAGAAGTTTATCTAGAGAATGCCCACACTATAACTTCTAGTGAATTCAGAAAATGAGATTGTCTTTGAATGTTAAGGTCAACATGCTAAGTGATGTAAGCAAAGAAGTTTATCTAGAGAATGCCCACACTATAACTTCTAGTGAATTCAGAAAATGAGATTGTCTTTGAATGTTATGGTCAACATGCTAAGTGATGTAAGCAAAGCAGCAATCTTGAGCCCAAATTATCCCATAAGATAATATATGTGAGGGATCACTAGCGTCCCATACCACCATGATACCACCCATACATACCTTAATAATTTAAAACTCCCTAGTATGCCGTCTAGGAAAATATGAATAAAATCCTGTATAAAAGGAATAAGATGCCCTTATCCCAGTCTTTCACATACTAAAATCTGTCTCTATATTCCTGAGACCACATCAAGGAATAACTCTTTCCGAGTATATCATTAGAAAAGAAATTGAATTATTGGCGACTTTCTAATGATAACTACCCAAAACACAATAAAGTTAGGGTAGAAAAATAACTCACCTAGATATATAAGCAACTAGGTATCCAAGTTAGAATATGTATAAGAGTACAAGGAACATAGTCCAAAATTACATGCAAAAAACTGGAGGCAAATACTACATTCAAAGCACATTATATTATCCAAAAGATCAAAAGATCCTTATAAACCATGGATAAAAGCATAGAAGCTCCTCGAATCCATGAAAACCATAGTTGATCCATAACAATCAATGCATGCCATCTCATGGTCATTAATCATACCAAAAGAAGCATTAAAATTGGTGGCCAACTCATCAATCCGGAGTATATGAACGTGGTGTTATTCAAGCAAAACTCCAAAGTAAACAAGTGAAACACGTGTGTAACACTCATTAAAAAACCCCTAGATATAAGTGATCTAGGCAGAACCTGATGAGTCCATATAAGACTTGGAAAACATCCAATAAAATCCACCAAAACAAACCGATCAACTGATCCATGCTAGAATTTATCTGAGGCTTAAGAAATTAAGCATAAACCACACTTAAACAAGTACAAAATAAATTATCATGAACAAGTGTCAAAGGTGAGACACACTTTGAATGCAAAATATAGCCATCAAAAGTATGAAACATGTCCAAAAAGAATGGCTAAACAATGGCAAAAAATCATGAAAACATCGTTTAGATTAAATCCAAACATAAATATCTACTAATACGGAGGTATAAACGTATTAATAATATGCGAATAACCCACATCTATCTAATGTCAGCACGTGAACACGTACTTCAACACTAAATAACCCTCGAAATTATTAAATTCTCGAGAAAAAAAATTATCATGATTTTTTCCTAATTTTTCCTAATCTTATAGGGCCTCAAAATATGATAATTTTGAATTCCACCAAACTTATCTTATGGCATTCCAAACCTATATTTTTCCAGAAAATTTTTAGCAAATAGATTTGCCAAAATACCATTGATATTTAAAAATACCAATTTCTAGAATTTATCACACATCAATTTATATCCAATCACATCACTCCCACACATCAACTCACATCCAATCACATCATCTCACATCAATTCACATCCAATCACATCATTCCCACATCAACTCACATCCAATCATATCATCTCACATCCAATCACATCATCTCACAATAATTCACATCCAATCACATCATCTCACATGAATCCACATCTAATCACACCATCCCACATCAATCCACATCTAATCACATCATTCCCACATCAATCCACATCTAATCACATCAATCCACATCTATTCACATCTTCCCACATCAATCCACATCTAATCACATCATTCCCACATCATCGAGCAGAGGCTTATAAATTCTTGGATGGCTTCTTAGGCCAAGTGATGATTAATCAATACAAGATAACATTTGTTGTACGAAGTGGGAAACTTATACATCATGCCATTCGGCTTAACCGATGCCTCCACCGATGCCTCCATCACTTAATGTCAATGCTTGATGGCTTCTCATGCTAGAATCAAGTGACAACCAATCCAATAGATCAATACAAGACAACATTTCTATGGAATGGGAAAGGCCTATGCTTATTACTCTGTCATATGCCATTCTTAGCTTAACTAATGCCCTCGCCACCTTCCAACACTTGATGTTAGTCATAATCTCTATATGGGTATGCCCATATTTTTATTTCGAGATATTTTATTTTGAATGTATATTTTATTTAAATCATCTACCAAGAATAATGTGTTTAATCAGCTATGTGCACTAGTATGATGTAGTCATTAGGATTAATGTGTTTAATCAGCTATGTGCACTAGTATGATGTAGTCATCAGGATAAATGTATTTAATCAGATGTGTGCACTGACTAATATTATTTTGGATGAAGGTGGTGATTGAGTGAGGGATTATGTGTTAATCATGGGTAGAACATGTGTTAGACCACTATGAGATATTTTGGAAGACATATGAACACCTTTTATGGTTTTATATTTTTGCATTAATATTTTTATGAGGCTAAAGTCTCATACCTTTGAATATGCCAATTAGTATTTTATACTTTTGGTAAGCCCAAGACTTTATATTTGTACCTTGCTATATTTTTGTGGAGCTTTTACGCTCAAAAACCCACAAAGCACTTATTCTTTGTTTTTGGATTTATCTTTTTGAAAAGCAAGCTTTTTCTAGTACATATAAATATGGGTGAGTGGTACAAGGGCCACACTCATCCAGGGGAGATTCAACCTAATCTTGTGCTGATGGTGATCTCTTTCTTATTCTCTAGCTCTCTTGTTTATTTATTTTTATTTATTAAGGTTTATGCTTTTAATTTATGCAAGTATATGTTATGCTCTAATTCTTTTGCTTGAGAGTTGAGTTTCTTCTCCAAGTGTCATAAAGATTCTAATAGTGGTATCAGAGCTTTAGGAAGAACCACTCAAGAAGAAGGATTTTTGAAGAACAATTTAAAAGCAAAGTTTACACAATTATTTGGAGCAAAGAAGGCCAAGGATTTAAATTTTGGTAAATTCTAAAGCTTCAAATAAAGAAAGAATACTTGCATAGGAAGGTCAATGAATTGGGACACTATCAAAGAAATTTATTGTGAAGTGGAAGGGTACAAGTACTTTGGAGAAAAAGAAGATCTACAAAAATATAGCAAGCTACAAATATAAAGTCTTGTGCCTACCAAAAGTATAAAATACTAATTGGTATGTGCAAAGGTATGAGGCCTTAGCCTTACAAAAATATTAATGCCAAAATATGAAACTATAAATGTGTTCACATGTCTTCCAAAATATCTCATAAACCCGTGATTAACACATAATCTGCTACTCAATCATCACCTTCATCCAAAATAATATTGGTCAATGCACACAGATGATTAAACACATTAATCCTAACTATATCATACCAGAGCACATAGCTGATTAAACACATTAATCGGTAGATGGTATAAATAAAAGGCACATTCAAAATAAAATATCCTAAAATAAAATAATGGGTGTCTCCATAGAGGTTATGACTAACACTGGATGTGTACAATATTCAAGGATCACCTTTGGAATATCTTGGAGATATTCATTCATGAACTTTGTGTTGTGCACTCAAAGTGGAAGGAGCATCTTCCTCATCTTACACTAGTGTTTGAGAGATTAAAACTCTATTGCATCTCATTAAACCAAATCAAATATTAATTGTAGGTAACCTTAGACACATTGTTTCCAAGAATGGAATTTCCACAAATAAGAATAAGATCATGTGATCTTGGAACTATTGCCACCCACCATCAACTACAAGGGGGAGCAAAGATTTATGGGCATGCAGGGTAGATTAACCTTCTTATATACCATATATGCCATACCTTTATACATGTTGCTGATTATCCTTTGAATGAACATACAAATGTCAACATATATATGAAAAGCTAAAGAAGGCATTATCACCACATTTATCCTGGAATCTGATTTTCCATGTACATATTGGTGCTTCAACATTCGTTATTGGATGTGTATTAGCATAACCAAGGAAGTACAACATGGACTTCCTTATTACCGTTTCTACCCATTAACTCAATGACATGGTGAACACAATTATACCACCATAAAGAGAGAGAGATTAGCCATGATGTATGCTGTGTGAAGAAATACATACATTGTCTCCTAACTATAAATAAATATATACAATGTGATATCCTAGCTTTTAAAAAAATGTTTTCTTTTTTAACCATCAACCATTTCTTTATCTGGTGAATAAGCCTTGCCTCAAGGCACATGTATGGTTGCTCATTCTTCTAGGAAATTGACTTCACCATAACAGTGAGAAAAGTATCCATGCATGTCCATAACAGTGAGAAAAGTATCCATGCATGTCCATAACGATCACCTTTCCAAAATTTCTCACAAAGAATCCCCTCTAGGAGTGAAAAATGATCTTCAAGGTGCTCCATTATTCCAAACTAACCAATTATAGGAATGGAGTGAAGACATCACCCAATTATGAGAAGAATGCAGAGGACATGATGAGCTTCTTGTTTGCAAGTAAATACACACATAAGAGTAGACAAGAACATAAGAGACATGGATGGTTGAATTTTCTTCTATTGTCTTATCTTCTCTATAACCATAACATAAAGAGACGAAAGTACATACTATATGAGAAACTACTCTCCTACTATAACTTACAAATGTCGGTCCATAGTGTAAACTCGACTACTGAGTTGGCACTATAACTATGGCATAACTATAGTACACCAAAGTGGCTGTCATACAGCTTGTAAACCACTGGCAGTATATCACCCATAATCTCACCACTTCATTATAGCCATTACATTGACCGTAAAGCCATGCATCTCATACCCTACTACTTCATCAAACGAGTATCACAAGTGGCCATAAAAATGGATCTTTAATGGTTTGTCTCTTTTGCATTTTTTAACTAAATTTCACCCATACTTGGACTTTCCCGTTTGTCTGGGAATTGCTACCTAACCTTAAGAAACTAATCAACTTCCTCCTTTATTTTTTGCACATGATTTTGATTCATTATTTATGTTTGAATTATTATTAGCCTAGTGTTAAAAAGTTTCAAAGGAAATTTCATTTTTATAACTCTAGATTTACATCCTTTAGATTAGTGTGCTCTTAAGCAAAGATATATAAAAAATATTTAAATAGAGCATCTATTTCCTAAGTGCCACATCCTCAATTAGATTAGCATTAACTTTGATAATATTTGAAACCTTCTCTAGATGATATTCCATTCTCCTGTCTTTTATACCTTGAATACCCCATGCTTGAGACACTTCAATAGGCTTCAATGTCCTTACCATATTTTCCTCATACTTTAGAATTCTTCAACCATGGACTTCCTAAAAACGTTTTAAAAAAACTTCTACTTGCTTTTATATTGATTATAATGAAAGATACTTCAAATGGAATATCTTTCATATTGATTACAATGAAAGATATTTCAAATGGAATATCTTTCATATTGGAATATCTTTCATATTGATTACAATGAAACGTATTTCAAATGGAATATCTTTCATATTGATTACAATGAAACATATTTCAAATGGAATATCTTTCATATTGATTACAATGAAAGATATTTCAAATGGAATAAAGGGATATACTTTGGTTTAAAATTCAACACTATCGTTTGAGATTAAGAAAGTCTTTTATGCCAAAATAAATTATTACCAAAAAGAGTGGTATGCATTTATTTAGGCATTAAAAATTTTGAGGAATCATTTATATTAAGATAGGTTTGAAATTATAAAGGATTATGAATCTTCAAGGTTTGTGTATGATTGCAATTATTTTAGAGGTAAAAAATCTTGATGGCTTAAGCACTTGAGGAGTTTGATTTTGAGATGACATATGGTCTAAGAAGTTAAGGTCATGGTACCAATTCTCTTATATTAATGGTGGTTGATGTTAATCCATTAAGTTTTACTCAATAATAATTATTTTCCAGTATTCTCTATGGGGACTATGATAAACTAGTTCTTATTTTGGCAAGCCTTAGTAAGGGGCGATAGCAAGGTATCAACAACTTGGAAGGAACCAAAAGAAAAATTATATAAAAATGTTGTGATAAATCGATAATCCATTCAAGTAAGATTGTTAATTTGAGAGGGGGAAGCTTCCATTTACAAGATCTCGAGGATGTAAAAAAAGAAACTTTTATAGTGTTGTCCATCTTGGTATACACAAGACTTATTATTTTGCTAAAAGAGATTTGTATTGGTCAATAATGAAAACTTATGTGTGAGATTTGTATTATTTAGCCAAAAGAGATTTGTATTAGTCTCAACAATGAAAACTTATATCCACAATTATGTGTGACCAAGCGGTTTAGTGATTGATACCATGTGAAAAGAAATAAAGAAGCATTAAGGTTTCCCTTTTTTTATGGCTACCTTGTAGCTATAAAATCAAGAGCTATTCAGGGGTGAGCTAATATATGCTCTATGGTTGGGTAGAGAATCTATAGTGTTGATCAATTTGTGTAAATGGATCTTGCTTGGGATATCACAATACCTATGACGATTTATTATAAAACATATGAGAGATGATCTAGAAGAAGAATAAGAAAAATGAGAGGAATTCTTACACATATTAACTGTGGTCTCACAATAAATATTAAATCTATTTTGAGAGACTTGTAAAGCTCTACTTTATCGATGGTAACAGTTACATTTTTACATTGAAGTCAATATTAGATAATTTGGGAAAAATCTCACACTTTGGGAATCAACTTTTCAATATAGTTTTAGCCATATCTTGAGCATACTAACTCCAAATTTGTCGGAGATTTTAGATTTAGATTCTACTCTTAAAGATCTTTCCAATGATATGTCACATGAGAGGGTTTTGATAAAATCTTGGATAAGTTCACCATGATCCCATTTTTTAAATGGGAACGGGATTTTTCCCAAACTATCTAATATGGTCTCATTGATAAACACATGCAGTAAAACAGTAGATTAAAGAAAAATATAGGGACAACTTTGCCTTGTAAGGAGTAAAAATCATGTTTGGCCCATGAACAACAATAATTCAAAATCAAAATGCATGTGCCAAAATGTTATAGTGAGTTAAGATGACAATCTATCACTCCCTATAACACTTTTGAAGAGCACCTATACATGGAAGCTTAGTGAAAGGCGTAAAGAAAGTGGTCTAGTTCACAAGGTGTGTAATCATGATCTACATTAGCTGATGCTAAGACAAAGTTAAGCCTTAAGAGACACATATGTATTGTAAAAGTGATGGTAATGGCTCAAAGGTTTCACATTAAATCTAATGAAATAAACATGTCAATTCACTTCTAAAAGAAGCACTCATACTTTGTGGCTTAGTGAAAGAAAAGGTTCCGCTCACACAAGTAGATGGTCTCTATTTTGATATGCAATAGTAGAGGAAGAACTATTTAGAGACACATAACTTTGTGTTCATTGTGATGATAAACTATATGTCCCAAGTTAAGGTATAAGAGTTGAGCCAATACTAAGTATCATTGTTGATGACCATTTCAGCTTCTAGGGATAATATTGGAGCTATCCAACAACATATTGCACATTCACATTATTGATGACCATTTCTACTTGGATAATATTGGAGCTATCCAACAACATATTCACATTATTGATGACCATTTCTGCTTGGATAATATTGGAGCTATCCAACAACACATTGCAAATTCACATTAATGATGACCATTTCTACTCAGCGATACTATTAGAGCTATAACAACACATTACAAAGTCACATTGATAGGTGTAGTCACGATTTCTTATGTTGATGGTGATGAATATGATCTCAAAAGGTAAACAAGAGCTTTGCAAGTGAAGGTAGTGAATCTACTAAGGATCATTCTTCTATTGGTAGATTGGACCATTGCTTTAAAAAATGAATTTTAAGCCACATTTTACCATAGCTTAAAGTGAAGGAAAACCTCACTAAAGCTTTGCTTAATAGCAAGTGCCCCTCATTTTGGATGACATCTTTTTCAATTGATTTGATTTTACACTTAGGAATCTAATATTTTTGGTAGGAAAACCGTGTTGTTCAATCCGACGCCTATGGATGTGTGATGTGATGTTGTCTATAGCTCCTATACATCCAACTCCTATGGATGTGTGATGTGATGTTGTCTATAGCCAATATATGAATTATTCACTTTAAAAAAAGCTTGCCCTCCATGGATGCAATCTCTTTCTCTATATATATATGTGTGTGTGTGTGTGTGTGTGTATCTCTCTCTTTGAGAGCCCTCATTGAAAATTTTTGCCAACCCAAACCCCACAAATTAGACTTGACTTTGAGTTGAGGTGAATTGAGGTTAATGCATTTGATGCCTATAGCATCGTAGCTTTATAAGATGATTAGTATGACTTTTCTCTTTTGAAGCTTTCATGTTCTTCGTATTATTACGTCTTAGTCTTATGGGCCGCTTTAACCTTCCATAGATGTGAATATAATTTTCATTCATTCTCTCTCTCTTTCACTCACTCACTCACGCACACTCTCTCTCTCTCTCTCTCTCTCTCTCTCTCTCTCTCTCTCTCTCTCTCATACAGACTTTGGCTTTCTTTTGTAGATGTTAATATACATTTCTCTCTCTCTCTCTCTCTCTCTCTCTCTCTCTCTCTCTCTCTCTCATACAGACTTTGGCTTTCTTTCGTAGATGTTAATATACATTTCTCTCTCTCTCTCTCTCTCTCTCTCTCTCTCTCTCTCTCTCTCACACACACACACACTCACTCACTCACTCACTCACTCACTCACTCTATGGGCATTCACTAACAAGCCCTCTATCTAAAGCATAGTGTCGCCCATTTATTAAATATGGTATAAAGTTTAGGTGTTTCATATACACAATAAGTTTTTTTTTTTGTGTGTGTGAATCTATATTAATGATTTAAGTGGTGCTATAACTTGGCACATGAATCGAAGTACTAGGCATGGTCACATGGTGCATGTCTGATGTGTCGGCAAAGCTTAAAAGAAGCCTTTTTGGAAGCATATTGAGTGTTGTGGGCGTGCAGGTTCATCACTGGGGCACGCATGCTCACCTGGCTTCCACTAACTCTCGCTCACACAGCGTTTTCGCGTCCTCTTCATCATAAAAGCTGGTAGATCTCCCGAAGAACACTTCCCCTCTTCACAGCTCGACGAGCCCCCCGCCATGGCTACTGCATCAACCCATTATCATTTCTCTCTCTTTTTTATCCCGTTTCTGCTCACCGCACCCCTTGCCGTCACAGCTGCACAGCACACTGTCGGAAGATCTGCCGGATGGACGATTCCGGCAGTCGGCAACGTCAACTACAGCACTTGGGCCGGCGAATTCAGCTTTTCCGTTGGCGACACGCTAGGTGAGCGGCTGGTTTTATATCATGTTCCCGTCCGCATTAGGATAATCACAAGATTAAACCGTTTGGAGTGTCTTGATTTTTGATCGCAGTGTTCAAGTATGATGCGACGCTGCACAATGTGCTGCAAGTGAGCGAGGGGGACTACGACAACTGCAGCGTGTCCACACCGGAGGCAAGTTACGACAGCGGCAATACGGTGGTCACCCTGGACAAGGCCGGCATCTGGTATTTCATATGTGGGGTACCCGGACACTGCCTTGCTGGCCAAAAGCTAGAAGTCCAAGTGGATTTTGTGTCTCCTTCTCTAGCACCTAGCCCACAAACTCAAGCCCCTTCCTTTGTCCCACTTCCATCACCCCCCTCTGGTAGCCCCTCACCTTCCCCACTTGCACCACTAACCCACCCTTCATCTTCCCCTCTTATGAGCCCCTCTTTGGCTCCATCTCCATCCTCCTCCACATCACCATCCACAGTTCCTTCCACACCTCGCCCCTCCTCTGATGCACCTCCACTTCCTTCTAGAACCACCCTTCTTGTAGCCCTTACTGTGGGGCCATGGCTTATATTTGCTCAATATCTATAGTTTCATGCTTATCTCACGTTCAATGGGAGTTAGCATAGGTGCTAGGCTAGGTAGGTGCACCTCTCTTTTTATTTTGATTTTCATGTATACTCATCATGTGATTGATTGGTTAGCTCATAACGTAGGCATTTTTCATATTCACACTCTAAGTATCTTACTAGAGTTTGACAGAGTCAATGCTCGAAAAAAATGGCATTCTACTGTATTTGTACTGTACAGAATACTGGCTGAGATTTTAAGCAGCCCTTATTCTAAGGAATGATTTTTCATATATTTTAGTTATAAAATTGGCATGTTGTAAAGATTTTGAAACAAAAACTAGATAGATTTAAGAGTTTCTTTATTTTGATTGGTTGAAAAATATGTTTTTTTGAGTACTGCCTAGAGTTTGACAAAAGAATGCTTACACTCTTAACTGAACCACCTAATTCACTTGATGTAAGTACATTGTAAGTGATGTAAGAATATTATGTTTGATGCATGCCTACATTCACATATTATGTAAAAATCACATGTTGGTTATTTATGATGCATCATGTCATGAAAAAAACGCATTTTGCGATTTTGAAACCTACGAAATGTTTTGAGCCGAAACATTTCTATGAAACCTCGAAACATAGGTTTTAAAGCCCAAATTTTAAGTCACTTTTTTGCGTTTTGTTTCCCAAATTTGCTTGTGTTTTTGTTATGCCTCGTTTTCCCCATTTTGTATTGTCATTTGTCGTGCTCATGTATGTTTATGCTCCTATGGTGTGACTTGCATGCTTGTTTCAGCCCGATTTGCTGTGCAAACTTTAGCCTTGGGCCTGGTTGCCTTACAAGCCTCTCCTTCCTTCCATCTCGCATGCTTCTCCTGCCCTTACATGCCTCTCCTCTCATTCTCCTTCCATCTTCTCTTCCTCTCCTTCCTTCCTCTCTTCTCCTTCCTCCCTTGTTCCCCTCTTCTTCCTTCCTCTCTTCTCCTTCCTCCCTTGTTCCCCTCTTCTTCCCGCTTCTTCTCCTTCTTCCCTGGTTCCACAATGCCTTTCTCTGCAACAAAAATGACCATACCTAGAATGTGTGGAATGACACCATATTTATCGATAAGCATGGAACATCGGGCACCAAATGTGTAGTGTTGAATTTGTGTGTGTATCTTTTAGAAATTTCTAGTGGTTTTTGATACACACATACACTATGTATATATACACATTTTTTTTCAAAACCTATATTTTTTTAGTGATGGGGATGTTTTGAAAAAAAAACCTTCAAAACCTCAAAATGTTTCTTTGTGATTGTGTGATGCATACATACAATGTAAGGAGATGTAAGTATATTATGTTTGATGCATACATACAAATGCACATGTTATGAAAATCACATGTTGTTTATTTATGATCTTGTTGAAGGAATTAGGGAGGACGAAAGTGCTTCATGGTATGTGCATGCAGAGAGAGAGAGAGAGAGAGAGAGAGAGAGAGAGAGAGAGAGAGAGAGAGAGAGAGAGAGAATGCTCAAGAAGAGAGAATATTACACAACTCAATGATAGTTGATTAGATGTGTTGAAGTTCACCAAGTACAATGCTTTTTGTAGGCTTAAGAGTAGCCTTATCGTTTGACACATACACATGACACACGTCAACACACACACACTATTGACATGGCACACTTATCATATCCACTCATAAGATTGGGTTCACATGCACGTGTACACCTAAACACATATAAGGATTGGTTCACATATACAAAGCTCCAAATACCCAACAAATCCCCCTTCAAAGTGAAGGCGGTCATATCCACCATGCAAAGGAAGACTTAGATGTTTTCTAATTTTATTACATGCTACAAGGGAGCGATCTAGCCATGTGCACCACTTTTCGATGCAAATCCTCTAAGCAACAAGTGATCGAAGTAGCAAGCCCAGCTATTTGTCACACCTGGCTCCTAACATGGATTGTCATGGAAAAGGAACCTTTTATAATATGATTAAGGCTCTTTTTACAAATATGAAATACTCACACAAGAAAACACACAAGATATTATTAAATCAAGCTTCGGGGGACATCTTGGGTAGAGAACCCTTATTGAATCAACACACAAGAAAACGAGAATGAGGTGGTTGGGAAGGGGTATCCCACACACACTTGCAAAGTTTGGCCACCATCAAACATTTTTCACGTAAAATGGGATTGAAAACTCATGAGCATCAACTGAGATGAATGCAACAATGCTTGATGAAGACATATCTCATAAACCATAAGCAATCAACAAGTATGCGAAATAGCCCAACTAGTCCGAAGTTATCATTGTCAATAGATTTGACTAAGTACAAATCATATCTCATCAAACATAAGCATCAACCAAGTACATCATAATGTGAGCTAACCCAATTGGTTTGAGTTTAGTCATTATCAATAGATGATCTCTCTACGTGCAAATTGTAAGTGATAAACTAGCTCTAAAGGACCTAGCTGTCACTGTGCTCTCAAAGTATCTAATATGCTCGCTATTATAAGGATGCCTACTCCATCATGATCCCCCTTCCCATGACCAATCTCAGAAAAAACTCTAAATGATCTCAATGCCTATCTAATAGTGCCACCTATAAAGACAATAGAACTATCATGCGCTCTTAAAATGCATACCACATCCATCTAGACAATGCCCATTAATATCTTGCCAAGTGATACCATGCTCTCTCAAGAAAGAATCACGAAGAGATAAACAATGCTACACAAAGTATGCATCATGTGAGTGATAATCACTAATGTAGAAGTGGTACTCCCTAATGATAACTTGCAAGTCTAGGGTACTTGCCACTCCATCCACATCAAACTCTGCATGGTGGTAACTAATGTGCACCATGAATACAATTTGATGAGGAGTGAGCACAGGGGGGGAGGGTTGCAAATTAATTAATACATACATAGAGGATGACATTAATTTTATAATTAATAAATCCAATAAATGAAAAAAAATATTGCTTGCTCAGAGAAGTAGTTCTCTGATGTGATTGAATCTCCTGGTATGGTGCAAATGTGTAGTTCTCTGCAAAGTCTACTACATAGATAACTACACCCAAAGAAAGATTTGCCAGACATGCTCAGAAACTAATGTGTAGTTCTCTGCAAAATCTACTACATAGATAGCTACACCCAAAGAAATCTCTGCCAAACATGCTCAAAACTATTAGTTCTACCACTTGGTAGTATGTGTGTGCCATATATATGGATACACCAGCTGCTCCCTGTAATCTCCTGGACCGCCCTACAGTTGATGCACAACATACTTATAGTGCTACCATCGGACCAACTCCAACTCACTACTAGCATCCTAGTCCACCATCTTCAGCCTTGCAAGAGATCCATATGTTGTGTAAGTATCCCCAACACAAGCGAGCTGATGATAAAATACATCCATATCTCGAGCACACAATATAGTGTGGATGAAATCTTGAGGGCTATGAGGCAGTTAGTATGCCCACTAAGGGAATGAAAAACACCATAAAATAGCTGAAACTCCATGTGGTAGTGATAATAACATGTGTCACACTGACGTGTATCTCATAAACCACAACTGTTTGGGGCATCATAGCATAGCGGAGGCTACACTCCAACCCACACACTTTGTCAATCCGTGAATGCAACCCGGTTAGCGCATAGAGGCTATCCCGAATGGGAGAAGATTAGTTAACCACACACTAATGACTTCTAGTCCTACTCATTCCTTCTTCAACAATCAAGCAATCAATCTAACATAATCAACGCATCAAGATTAGGCTACACGTAAGCACAAAAATGCAACTTATGCAAAGAATCTAACATGCAAAGAGCTATCACACAAGCCTCAACTACACATCATTTCATGCACAAGCTTTATCACATGCACTCTACAATTCACAAATCAGATTTTAGCATCAAAATATCATTAAGAAATCTAGATTAGCAAGTGTGTAGACCACAACCTCAAATCATTGAATACATAGAGAATAGAGAGTACAAGATTGAAGCAAGAATGGAGATGGAGAGCCTTGGGAGAGCACATGAGAAGGAGCTATGGAGCAAGCTCTCTCTATGAGCCTCTCAACCAAATGACCAAAGAGTGTGTTCTAGCTCTCAAATGAGCCACTTTTTATACAAAAACTCTAAAACTCCCAAAAGTTCCCATGTGGGATTATTGTCAAGCCCTCTCCCACATTCATCTACAACTTGGAATTCTTTACATGAGCCCTAAGTGTCTTTTTTGTTGCATCCTTGCATTGATCTTCATTCGTCATGCAACACTCCCCCCTTCCTATTTTGCGCACATCCTCGAGCGCGGTAGGAGCACGAGCTGCAAAAAACAATGGATACAAGTAAAGCCTTTTATTGAGAAAAAGAAAAGAAAAGAAAAGAAAAAAAAACCAGCAATGATAATTTCACACGTGAGCATACAAGTGCAAGGCTGATTAAAGTTTTAAAGAGTACTAAAATAGGTGAGTCAAGACTAGTCAAAGTGAGACTTAAGTGGTAGATAGTGCTATGCAAAGGCAAGTGTGCTTGTACACCGCCGGTTATGACCGCAGTCTCAATGTCCTACAAGTATTTAAGTTATTCCTAAGTGGCAAACCTACTCCTAAATATGAGCAAAGGTGATTGGAACTCTCTTTCTTTCTTTCTTTCTTTTTTTTGATGTGTGTGTAGAAGGTGATAAAGATTAAGGTTCCATCCCAATGAGACCCAAGCAATGGCCAATAGACCTCCGCCAAGAGAATCTAAAAACCGCTAAGTATCTCAAGGGCGACAGACCCTTCTTCTTTCTTTTTTGACATAAGGAGTACCCCATGAAGATGAGGGCATCGGTCTCGAGGGCCCATAGTGTACCCCAGAGTCCTACCAACATCTATCAAGGCGATAGATTCCTTGCAGGTCTTCTTCTGAAGTTTTTTAGACGCCCGTGTTCACCCCATGGAAACCAAGGCATCGGCCCCAAGGTGCTAAGACAACCCCAGGTCCTACCAAGCATTCCTCATGGCTGTAGACACGTCATGTCTCAATTCACTTTGTATATATATATATATATATATATATATATATATATATATATATATATATAGGGTATATTTTCGTAAAATTTTCTTATTAATCCTAGCACCTAGCTCATACCTAAGAGGTAGCTACCACTAGGGAGAACTAATATACCTTGAAAGCATAAGAACTTGGCATACTCCCTTGGTATATATCCTACACTGTCTTTAGATAGAAATATCTTTTACTAAGTCTTCTAAGAATCTAGAATTCACTCACCATATTTTAACAACTAATCAAAAACTTAAACCAGCCAACATTGTGTGAACATGCAAACCATATATCCAAAAGATAAAAGCACATAAAGAAATAAAGATTAAGATTTGAATACACCTGTTGTAGTGCCCTGTTGATGTTGTTCGTTTGCATTGATGCATTGCTGATTTTGTGCAAATTGCTCTTCCTTGGTCTTTGTAGGCGTAGCATGTCTCCCCCCTTCCTAATTTGTGGGCACGGTAGGTGGACTGTTGGGGCATGTTAGATGCTCTTGTTTATCTGAGATCTCTGCAAAATGGTTATTAACAAACAAGAAAAGAAAAGAAAAGAATAAAATTTGCTATTGGTGCCAATCACCGAATATAGCCGAGGGAAAAAACCCAGTGGGAGAAAAGTGCCCTGGCTTGTCAATCTTATTGTGGAGTCACTGAGCTTACCCTTGCGCTGGTGGTGGATCCGTGTCCACTTCTGCTGGAAAGATGGTATCAATTTCCTTAGGATGCAGGGACAACCCTTCACAAAAACCGGCCTCTGGAGAAGGTGGTAGAGGAAGGAGTGCTTCCTCACTAAAATATGGCATTGGTTCTATGGGAAGGTTAAGCAGACAATTTCGATTTTGGAACTGCGCAATATAGGTACTCATATTGATCCAATATTGACATGTTGAGGCTTGGGGAAGGAGGGCTTGTAAGATCGGTGGTTGCAAGTCATTTAAGCTTGTATCCCTCCATTGTTGTGCTTGAACCTCCTCAGGTAATCTACGTTGATTTGGTCCTCTCTCTGGTATTCTCACATTAAGAAGATTATGGTGTTGGGATGTAATTCCCATAATTTGCTTCATTAAGCCCGTGCCATATCGTCTAAAGTAAGAGCGGCATATCCAACAAATATGTGAAGCTTCTCCTAATACGAGTCATGCACACTCTTGACAATGTGGAAATGGGTGATGCTGTTGATAGAATAACGTAACAAAGTGATGCCCACAGTAATTTTCACCTAAGGGAGCATAGAAGTACCTACTAGAATGTGTTTGAAACGGAGGAGCACTATAACCCCCGCGATGATCAGGTCGAGTACTATCAGGGTCAATGCATGGTGAACATGTATCTCGCCAAATATCCATCAGGAGTTATCTGGACGTAGAACAATGAAATTTAGAACACTCATATCCATCATTACAATTCCAATCAAAAATAAGATTTATCTCAAAAAGAACACATCTTCTAAAGGCATAAGGAACCACATTATTCAAACATTGATCTACCAAAGAGCTTCAATTGTAGTGTTAATGCCTTATCTTTGGTTTTAGGTATATCCTTTTTAAGAGGTGGGAATTTTAGCAATTGTCTTGGAATTTGAGCAAGATAAGAGGATTTAGGCATTGAAATGCTAGAATCTATGCTCAAATGAGACTCATTTGGACTTGTCTTAGGTACACAAGTTGATGGTGGAATGGTGTAACAAGGAGAAATTGGGACAACCGGTGTTTCAATACATGTTTTAGGAAGATCAACACAAGTAGATTTGTAGGTGCTATCACAGCCACCTATCCTTTCTTGAAGAGTTTGTGTTGATTTCTTTTGCACCCATTGATATGGAAAATCAAGGGTGGCTCTTGGAATCTTTCTGAAACACTCAGCAAACCATGGCATTTTGGAAGCCAAATTGCTGTTGCCCCCTCATAATAGCCTTGTGCTTTAAGAACATGTTTTGGGACCCAACGAGTAACAATCTGAGGTTTAGGCTTGGAAAAGATGTGCTTCTTAGGAGGCTTAGCAACTGGGCTAAATGGTACAAGTTTGTACGCATCTTTGGGTAGCCAAATTGATAATTCCTTCTTGCTTGGCCTTCTTTGAGCAGCAACTAGAGTAGTTGGAACATGCCAGCCATGGCCCTCACTTGAGTACTCATCAATTATCCACATCATTTGTTTTGGAGCTTCAAGAGCAGATTTTGAGAGTGGGTTGTGTAAGGTAGAAACATTACCCTTTTGACACGATACAGCTCATGGAGTAGCAGATCCCAAGATGCAATCAGAATCAGTTTGCAACTTGTATTGTCTATTCTTCCAATCTAATGAGCAATTGGTAGCACTTAACCACGATCAACCGAGAACAGCCTCTACTACTGCCTTGGACTTACTTGCCACATAAAAGGGCACTGACATCTGGTGACCTTGAATGGACATCATAATGACACATTTTCCCTCTATAGGGTTATCTTCACCACCTGAGAAGCTTCATAAGTCAACAGGAATTTGCACAAGTGGTGGTTGTCCCAAGGCTTTCCATGTGTCAAATGAGAGAACATTATAATCTGCACCAGAGTCAATTAAGGCAGAGACAAAGTAGGTAGTCTCATGAAGATGGAGGCACACTTGAATATTGAAAGGATCGACATATGGTTCATCAGTAGCCAACTGTATGGCCAACATAGAAGCTTTGCGACGCTCCTTGGCTTTTGCAACTCTAGCTTTAGCCTCCTCTTGAGCCTGACGTTTAAGTAGGTCAAGTGCTTCTTTCCGTGTTTGTGCGGCATGCATCTGTTGAAGCATGGCTTCAGTTAATGGTTCATTGTATTTCTTGAGACGACTTCTATTAATGAAGTTTGCTCACCTTCTAGTGTCTCTAAACGCACTGCACCACTTGGAGTAAGCTCATTAATCACAAACGGTCCTAGGCCACATTTCTTGAGCTTTCTCTTATGCTTCTTAAGTGTGTACAAGAGCACCAGGTCTCCTTTTTTGAATCGACCAGTTGTTACATTTCTATCATACCATTGCTTCTGTCTCCTCTTCTCGGTATACATCCCCATTATAGCTAATAAGCAGGTCTCATCAAGCTTTTCCAATTCATCAATGCATTGTGAAAGCTCATGACCAGTCCAATCCAATTGTTTAGCTACTCGTAGAGTAGGTACAAGAAATTCAATGGGAAGAATTGCGTCTAGCCCAAAAGCAAGCTCAAATGGGGTTGTGCCCACAGATGTTTTATAGGCTGTCCTATATGCCCAAAGAACTGAGTGCAACTTTTGCTCCCAATCAGTCCTATGTCCCTCAACAATCTTTGTGAGTGCTGTGCAGAGAATCTTGTTAGTACTCTCAGCTTGTCCATTGGTCTGGGGATGATAGGGTACAGAACGCTTGTGAATTACCATAAATTCTTGAAGCAAAAACTCTATGACCTCATTCACAAAGTGCACACCTTGATCACTAACGATCTCAATAGGTAAGCCATAGCGTGTAAACACGTACTCATACAAGAACTTGGCTGTGGTTCTGGCATCATTTTTGACTGTAGCCTTTGCCTCTACCCATTTGGTCAAATAGTCTGTTGCGACTATAATATATTCAGCATGCGTGTGACGAGCTGGAGGTTTAATGGGACCGACAAAATCAATACCCCATTTTGCAAAAGCACGTGTGCTTAACATAGGCCGCAATGGCATATTGTCCTTTGTGATGGGAGGTTTGGTCCTTTGACAATCGTCACAACGTTTTACATATTCTTCGGCATCCATTTGTAAGGTTGGCCACCAAAGCCCAGACCACCTAATCAACTTAGCTGTGGTATTGCCCGAAAAGTGTCCACCCCCGACACCTGCATGTGCATGAGTTAAGATTTTCAAATAGTCAGCTTCACATACACACATGCGTAAGTTGCCATCCTTGCCCCTCTTGTAGAGTTGGCCCTCTATCAGCATATAGTTTGCCGCTTCAACTTTAATAGCATGCTTTCGATGTTTAGGAATTTTTTGATCCGTATGACCATGCTGAAGATAGTCCACAATATACTTACTCCAACTTGGTGTAGTTGAAATTTGGAATAATGTGACATTATGAATTGGCTGTTGAATTTTACATGAAGCATAGTTACGAACAAATGTTTCAGTATCTACATGCATGGTAGGCCACCATTGCCCATCCTGAGATATACGTCGCACACAAGTAGTAGCTGATGCATGGATTCCATTGATACCTGCATGTGCCCATTCCAAGATCTCCTCATATTGGTCCGTGTTAGGTATAAGCCGCAACACTCCATCATTACCCTGACGATATAATCTCCCTGAGATTAACTTGAATGGTCGCCATAGGTCCACATTAGGACCCGCTAGTTGTATCTGCCCACTTGTCAAAATTTCTAAGATGGATTCAGACCATCTAGGAGCTGTCTCTACAAGGAAAAGTGTTGAATCTAACATATCATCATCCACACCCACAGGAGCTTCGCCAGAGGTGATTCGAGACAAATGATCTGCCCTAAGATGAGTTGTTCCTTTTCGAACTGCCACTTCAAAATCAAACTCAAGAAGGATGATAAACCACCTTACAATCCTTCCAGTTGCACAAGGCTTATTTACCAAATATAGCAATGCTTGATGGTCCACAAAAAATATGAATTTGTTTGCCAAAAGGTAATGGCGAAACTTTTTCACTGCATATATCATGGACAACCCTTCTCTTTCTGTTGTGGTATAATTCTTCTCAGCATTGTTCAACTGTCGACTAGCATATGAGATTGGGAAATCCTTATTATGTTCTCCCGATTGAGCCAAAATACATCCAATTGCAAAGTTTGAAGCATCAATATGGACATGAAAGATTTGGTTCCAATCTGGTGCCCGTAATATGGGTGCAGTCACGAATGCTTGCTTCAACTTTTCAAAGGATTCCTCACACTCATCAGTCCAATTAAACTTTACAAGAAGAGCATATAATGGTTTGGCTAGGACAGCGTACATGTAGATGAATCTACGGTAATAGCCACAATGTCCCATGAATGTTTGTACCCCTTTAGGGTTGATAGGCCGAGGTAATGAGACAATGACATCAATTTTATCCATATCTGTTGAAATCCCATTGCGAGAAACAATATGGCCCAAAATTTTCCCTTGTCTTACCATGAATTTGCACTTGTCAGGATTCAAGCATATACGATAAAGTTGACACTTTTGAAACACAAGTCTGAGGTGTTCTATATGATCATCACGCTCTTGTGAGTGAACACATAAATCATCCATGAAGATCTCAAGAAATTGCCTAAGGTACTCCTTGAATACATGACTCATTAACCGCTGAAAGGTTGCTGGTGCATTTGTTAGACCAAATGGCATAACACGATAGGCAAAGATGCCATCTTCAGTAGCAAAGGCTGTCTTGTGTTGATCCTTTGGATCAATTGACACTTGATTGTACCCGGAGAATCCATCCAAGAAACTATATGCCTTTTTTCCAACAACTCGTTCCAGAACATGATCCATGATTGGAAGTGGGTAATGATCATGCACAGTAGCTGCATTTACCTTTTTGAGGTTTACACATACTCGAAGTTTTCCATTTTTCTTGGGCACCACTATAATAGGGGAGACCCATTCAGTGTGTTCAATCTCATAGATAAATTCTGCCTCTAAGAGCTTGTCTATTTCTTCCTTTATCTTCCGTGCGAAGTTTTCATTGTAAGTATAAGGACGTTGCTTGGAAGGCTTTGCATCCTCTCGTAATGGAATTGTATGCTGACATATGCTTGGATCAACTCCTTTTAGGTCTTTATAACTCCAAGCAAAAACATCGCGATACTCCTTTATTGTTTGAATTAATAACTTCTCCTCATCTAAGGACAAGTCTGTGGCAATCCACACATAGCGAGGCTCTTCTCCTGGCTTAGCAATATCAATCTTTTTTGCATCTTCTGGACCATCGTATGAAACCCCTGGCATGCTTGGTTTTTGTCGCATGGGCTGTTGAAGAACAATCTTCCGATCTTGAAGAGTGTACTGTGTGAAATTGGGAGGAACATTGAGACCTTGTTCTTGTCCACTTGAGTCTTCACTCATTGAAGACCATGTGGTTTTGAGCTCTCCTTTGCCATCTTGCATCGGATTTTTTTGTTCAACCGTTGTCTTTGCACTTCCGACACTCTCTTTTGAATCGGTTTTAGACTTGAGTTTTGGTTTTTGTTTCTTCATTTTTTTACGATTTTTGCTAACAGTTGTTAGCTTTTCTCTTGCTTGGAATCCATCTGATCGTTTTACTTGGTCTTTGATACTATCTTGTGCTTGGACATAGTATAGATATCCGTTCTTTCCTGAGAAGTGAGGTGGTGGTCGAGAGTGTTCACTCTTAGATTCCTCCTTTTCTTTTTGTAGTCTCTCACGTTGTTCCCGCTCATCTTGTTTACGGATTCTTTTATGGCTCTTACAGCATTTACGTTTAGGTCGGCTTCGAGGGATCTCTACTTGAACCTCCCTTCCTCTCAAGAGTAGGCGTGCCTTTCCTAACTCTTCCTCAGGGATTGTCACGTCATTATTAAAATCAGAGTCCCATCCATCTTCCTTATCAGCATCATTAGCATATTCGAGTGTTAAATCCTCTACTGAGACTTCCTCAAACATGCAGTGCTGTTGTGGATGCATCCCTATAGTACAAATCATCTAGAAGGGCACGTGGTTGTACCATTCGTATAGGAATAATATCATATCCATCTGAGTCACAAAATTGAATTGGCTTCGGTAAAGCACAGGTTGATAATGTTGCAAGGACATGACTCCATTCTAATGGATCAATTAAATGCTCAGGGAAGGGTTGTGGAATGTATGCCTCGTCTGATACACTTCGATTACCCTTAAGTCTCTCAGTGTTGAAATCCCTACATGAGGCTCCACACATCCACAGATCTTCTCGCCCGTCTGACAATGTAACTCTTGAGCCCTCAGATGAAGCAGAATCAAACTCATCTATTGGAGACCTTGTTACATCACGATATGAGTGATTCCTTAGGTTGACCCTTGTGATGACAGAATCATGTCGGAGGTACAAATAATTGTATCCCCAATCTTGAATCATTTGAAATTGTCGCATGAATGGTCTACCCAATATCACTTCATAGTTTGGATGCTTTCCAAAATCCACTACTGCAAAGGTGTGCTCATATTCAATCCCACATGTGGTGACCAATATGTTCTCAAGCAGCCCAAGGGGATGTTCTAAGCTTCCATCTGCTAGCTGCAAGCGCATCCTGGTACTCCTAATAGTTGGTTGCCCCACTTTTCCCAAATGGACCTTGTCACAATGCCCACTCCTGCACCACTATCAAGTATTGCAGTTGAAGCTACTTTTCGCACTTCTAATGGGAGGGTAGCATTTCCTTGATCGTCCTCACAAAATTTTCCTACTTTGTTGATAGGAACTGGCATAACATGCTTTGTCTCGGGGTGTATAGTAAACTCAGGGTGACCCTTTTGTAGCAATACCTGCTCTGACAAACTTGTGGCAATATCATGCCACAACTCAGGTCGAATTTTTATCAAATCAAGCAAAGGTAAGGTACAAGCCACTGGTGCTGACAAAATAGCTTGCACGATACTCATATCCTTCTCCTTTGTCAACCTTTTATGCATGGAGGGTATCCTCAAGGTTTGAGAACAGTTCTCATATTCTCCCAGATATGATGGTAAGGTTTTCATTGTATGCTTACTTCTAGGAGAAACAATTGTTTGAACTTCCTCCTGGATGCTTGGGCGTCCAGAATTGTTTTCCATGCCCCTGGTAAAATCCACCTCAGAGAATGGAGGCGAACTAATAGAGGACATGTTCTCATTAACTTTCTCATGAACTGCGGCCCACATCTCATTTGCCATGTCCTCATTAGCATCAATAACTTCATCATTGCATGGGAAGACAAGGCTAGGTGGTGGCAGAATACCTCCTTTCAATTGGGTGTCAATTGGTGCAGACCTTTCACTATGAGCTTGTGAAATGAGCTCACTTTTCATTTCCCGGCTTGATGACACTTCTGGTATGGTTTCTAATGTTGGCTTAAGAGAGGTTGGGCCCCGAGGAATAGGTGGTGGTGGTCCCTCAAGTATTGTCTGAGCTTCCCTAATGAGTTGCTGATGTACAGCTAGATTGATCTTCTCCTCTCACGAGGGTTTGGGTATTCTTGAAGCTTCTTGGGTAGGTCAGATAAAGCTGCAATGCGACTTCTATGAGCATCAATGATGGCATCTAGAGTCTCATTCACTTTATCCACAAAAATAGAACCCCCAGAACTATCCTCGGTCGTACTAGTCTCATCTTGTTTAGTACTAGGCCCAGGTTGAGGTTGATGTTCCTCATGCACTTCTTGGGATGTAAAAGTTTTATCCCTCATGTTTTGTTTAGAGGCTTCTTGAGAACTAGTGGATGCACTTTTAGTTTGCTTGTTTCGGTTCTTCTTCCTCCTAGTGGTTTTTTTTCTATTGGACTGTAGGGTCTTGTCCACTAGATTTGTCTTTGCATCCCTAGTTCGAGGTGTCTCATCAGTCTGTATTTCGGCATTTCGTGTCTGTGATCTAGTCATGACTCTAAGTGGCATGACATCCTCATTCTCTGATGAAGGTGGTGATGGAACTGCCCCTACAAGGTTGAGTGAGACCTTTGGTTGAGAGGTGCCTTCCTCATGTGGTTTCAGCAGACAATCCTTTGGGAAGTGTTCTACACAACACCCTAGACAATATCAATTGGTGGAAACTATTGTACTGTTGTATTGGATCGAGATGCTTACCTTGAGCGATGTGGACAATCACGAGCCCAATGGGGTTCTCCGCACTCATAACAGGGGCCCATTAGTTTGGCCTCTACTTTCCTTGGCTGCCATTGACCTGAGGGGCCTAGAGTCCTAGGTTGGTAGCCGCCTAGCAACATCAAAGAGTTTTGTTCCCCTGGTTGAGCCTCCAAGTGCTTGGCTTGGGTATGCGGGACTTTCAAAGAGATTTTATTTGGATGAATATGATGCATATTCCTCCTCCACATAGCCTGGGTTTACCAATTCTCTACACATATTTGAATTGTCGTAGTCCACAACCCTTACAGGAGTAGTCCCAGGAGCAGGAGGTTGAGCACCAAGAACAGGTCGTGCTTGCTCTTGTGCCATAGGTGGCTTACGTTCAAAATTAGTATACTGTTGATACATTTGTGGAGCCACTCCACCCCTTGGCTGCTCACGCTCCTGTCTCATTCTTGCAATGCGAGTACATTCCTATGTGGTATGGGTAAAGTTCCAAGCACAAGCTTGGCACCACTTTTTTGTGGGTTGGTTTGAGACTAGAGGAGAAAAGGTATTACATTCCTCTGTTTTATGGTTACCGCCACATGCTCCACAAAGATGAGGACCTGTAGGAAGTACACTCCTCATTCTCTGCTGCTGTTGTTGTGGCTGCATGGGTGGATGATAGGTCTGTCCCAATCTCCTTAGTACTAGGTTAGCTATCTGGTCTGGATTTACTAGCGCGCTAGACCCTGAACTTTGGTCATCACCCCACTGATCTCTAGGTTTCACCTCTGGGCCAGAACCATCTTGGAATTTGAAGTTATCAGTGAAATCCATAGCATCATGGCAACACTCATTGAAATTTGTATGCTTCTTTGCATAGAGATGTGTATGCAGTGTTGAATTTTTGAGTCCTTTTAAGAAGAGAGAAATTAATCGACTTTGGGAGGGCTTCTCATCTTCTGGGCAACGATTAATGTACTGCTTCATTCTATTTACACAGTCTCTAACACTCTCATTCTCGCCTTGCTTGAAAGAGTAGATGTGTGCTACCGTGTCATGTTGAATTCCCATCAAGGAAAAAGCAGCAATGAATCTCTCTTCCAAAACTCGTAAAGAAGATTTGTCTGAAGCCTCTAGTGCCTGAAACCAAGCAAGGGCTTTTCCCTCAAGAGTGAGTCCAAATCCTTCAATTTGAGTATGCTTGTCAGCCACTTGCTCGGCTCGAACTGCTTGCCTAAATGCTGCTACATGGTCATATGAATCTCCCGACCCTTCATACTTCTTTACCAGTTTCTGAAGAGTTGATGGCCTTACTTGTCTTGAATACTCATCATAGGGCCTACGGCCTCTCACTCTCAGTGGGAATTGTTCCTCTCTTTGGTAAGATGGTCCACATGCATCCAAAATTGGTGTAGGTCCCCTATTACCAGCCTCACCAAACCCCTCCAAAGATCTTGTCACCCGCATTTCAGGAGGTGCATTTATGGGAGGCCGACTTGGCTCCCCTCTCCTCCGATTGTCATAGTGAGAAAGATGTTGTTGTGGTGTGACCGGTGGTCGCACATTTGGTGTAGGACTATATCTTGGTGCTAGAGTTGGGCTACTAGCAGTGGTCCACTTTGATGTTGAGGGTCCCTCTCTAGTGAACTCTCGTAGGGGAGGAGCAATAGTTTCTCCAAGAAAGGCTGTCTCTCCTGGTTTGGCTGTATTTGTTGAGAACACTTCCATGAATAATGGATGTCCTTTCCATGAATAATGGATGTCCTTTCCACGTGAGCTCCCGAATCTCCTTCCAATCTAAGGTTCGGTATTCATTGGCCCATTTATCAATTATTCGGTTCATGTGTCGTGCAAGCTTCTCAACTACCACCACAAGAGCTAGAGGAAGATCTAGCTCTGGCATTCTAGTTGTGGCATAATATCCCTCTAAAGAGTCCTTATAGACCTCTTGAAGTGGGTCATCCTGTAAGACCTTTGTCACTGGAATTTGTCGTACAAACTCCCATTGGTTCTCAGCCCCCTGATCCATTTTGCTCTTGCCTTTTCTATCCCTTTCCAAATTTAGATCTACAAGAAGTAAATCATCAATGGATGGCTTTGAGGACTGGGCATTGGAGGGTCCAGGCATGTCCGGCTCAATGAGCCAATCATCTCTAGACTCCCTTGCTCTGGAAAGTTTTGATAAGTCTAAGAACTCGGTTTTAGTAAGCTCCCCTAATTTGTCTACATTTTCTGGATGGTAGGTGACTTCGTAGCGAACACCATCTCCACCCATGTACATGTTATCCTGGTCATTGACTAGAGGTGCTCTATCAAGTTCTGAGAAAATGTCTGCGATCTTAACAAGATACCGTTGTTGTGGATCCCTAAAGATCTCAGCTCCTTGAGCATTCGTGTAGACATATTGGAGTCTCACATTAAGTGTTAACCCCATGGTGTCGGCTTCAAATGGATTAAAAGATCTTGCGGGTGT
Source organism: Cibotium barometz (assembly GCF_041138505.1). Classification (NCBI taxonomy): domain Eukaryota; kingdom Viridiplantae; phylum Streptophyta; class Polypodiopsida; order Cyatheales; family Cibotiaceae; genus Cibotium; species Cibotium barometz. The sequence goes on along the minus strand of NC_141079.1, from coordinate 34,845,240 downwards.
CCTATTTGGGGCTAAGGGATGACTATTTGACGGCCCTAGATTGTCCATGGACAATGAACTAGTTGTTCTGGAGGAAAGGGTATCGGATTGGGATTCAGAAAGGGTTTCAGCAATATCTGCCAAATTTCCTACCGATTGGGTCCCACTTTCCTGCGTAGGTACTCTAGAAGGTACCCTAGGTCCTATGGCAGAATCTATAAGACGTCCCGACCGCAAGTGCATAAGGTCAAAAAAATTTTGGTGTTTTATGTGTTTTTGTTTTTGTTTGTTTTTTTTTTGTCTTTGTTTTTGTTTTTGGTTTTTTTTGTTTTTTTGTTTATATATATATATATATATGTATATATATATATGTATATATATATATATATATATATATGTATATATATATATATATATGTATATGTATATGTATATATATATATATATGTATATATGTATATATATATATATATTTATTAACTTACCTAATCACTAAATGCAACAAAAATAAATATGTGTATACCTATCTTATTTTTTATTTTTATTTTTTTTATTTTTATTTTGATTTTTTTAATTGATTTTATGTTTTTTTTCCTTTTTCTAATTACAAAAAATATGAATTACGCTAAAAAAATTTACTAATTATGCACACAATTACAAAAATTCGAAATTAAAGTGCAGGCTACTTTAATTATGCAAAAATTTAAAAAAATGAAAAATTACAAAATATGCAAAGAATATGGACTCCTAAAAAAACACATAATTTATGTTTTTTTTTTAATTTCTATTTCTTTTCTTTTATTTTTTTTTATTTTCTTCTCCTTTTGTTAATTTTTTTAATAATTTTTTTTCTTTTTTTTATTTTTTATTTTTATTTTTTTCTTACTAATTACCCAAAAATACTAACTATGCACAAAATTTTAAAAAAAATGCAAGCTCCTCTAATTATGCACACAAAAAAATTACAAAAGTTTTTTTTTTTAATTACAGAATAGATAAAGAATATGGATTCCTAAAAACACAAAAATTGTTTTTTTTCTCTCTCTTTTTTTTTGAATTTAATGTTTTATGGTTTTTTTTTTTGAATTTAATGTTTTTTTTTTGAAATTTAATATTTTATGTTTTTTTTTAATTTAAAAAAATAAAAACAAAATAACAAATTGGAAAAAAAAATACTAACCTCCGTATCGTTATCTCCTCCGGATTCGTCGCCGCCGCACCCCACACGGCTTCTGCACGCCTACCCCACGCGCTTTCTACTGCCTGCTTCACCTTCTTTTTCAGATGCAGTCGGTCTGCCTTCTCTTCCTCTCACAGCCAACAGCCGCCTTCGCAGTAGCAGCCACCACAGCCACCCACTGCCACAGCTTCGGCCCTCCTTTTCTGCTTTCAGTTCGCCTTCTACTGTCACCTTCGAACCGGCTCTTGATCTCTATGGCCCGTGCCCAGCTCACTCCACGCTGACCTTCGCACCAGCCTCTTCTCCTCGTCTGCCTGCAGCCAAGTGCCGGTCGCAACGACTCCTTTGTTCGCCTCCCACCACGCAGCCCGCTTTGCTTCGACGCCTGCTCCACTTCAACTGGCACGTCAGCTGCAGACGCCCCCCACAGAGCCTCTACAGGCTGCGCTCGTTGCAGATAACGCCCCCCACTGCAGCGCTCGATGCAGACGACGCCCTCCAGCTGCCACGTCAACGTAAATATATATATATATATATATATATATATATTTTAAAGCCGCCTCTGCTCTCCTTTCAGCCGGCCGCCTAACAGCCTCGCTTCAACGCATATATAAATATATATATTTCCTTACTACGCCTCCAACAGTGTATATATATATATATATATATATATATATATATATATATTAGAAAGTCGCCTCCAAAGATCTTGTTAGATGATGGAAGGAAAGATGAGGGCCGCGTCACAAAGCCCTCCCAACCGCAACACAAAAACACAAATGTTAGTGTTTTAGTTGATTAGTGACAAAAGGTATGCCAAAAAATACAAAAACAGAAAGCACTTAAACCTAATTAATGGCGGGATTTCTCTACCGTAATGGGGTTTTATTTTTTTTTGCTTCTAATCAAAAAACAGAAAACACACAAGGCACCCTTAAGATCACACACTCAATGCCCTTGCAAACTCTACTCTAATCTACCCTAATCCACGATTTTGCAATCAATGGAGCACTTAGTAAGAAGTAATGGTTAACACCCTTCACTAACTTAGGTGTGCGTCCCCGGCAGTGGCGCCATTGTTTGGGGCATCATAGCATAGCAGAGGCTACACTCCAACCCACACACTTTGTCAATCCGTGAATGCAACCCGATTAGCGCATAGAGGCTATCCCGAATGGGAGAAGATTAGTTAACCACACACTAATGACTTCTAGTCCTACTCATTCCTTCTTCAACAATCAAGCAATCAATCTAACATAATCAACGCATCAAGATTAGGCTACACTTAAGCACAAAAATGCAACTTATGCAAAGAATCTAACATGCAAAGAGCTATCACACAAGCCTCAACTACACATCATTTCATGCACAAGCTTCATCACATGCACTCTACAATTCACAAATCAGATTTTAGCATCAAAACATCATTAAGAAATCTAGATTAGCAAGTGTGTAGACCACAACCTCAAATCATTGAATACAGGCTACAATCAAGTGATAATCAACTTAGTTAATCAATGCAAGATAGCATTTTCTCTAAGTAATGGGGAACCTATGCATATCATGCCATGCCATTTGTCTTATTGACCACCTTTAATACTTGATGTGTATAGCCTTCAAGGATCTCCTTTGAAAGGTCTTGGAGATATTGACTGATGACCTATGCATGCACTCAAACTGGAAGGAGCATCTTGCTCATCTTTGGCTGATCTTTGAGAGATGGATCCTACTATGACTCTAGGTGAATTTTAATTATAGTGACCACCATCGATTACTTCATGAAGTGGGTTGAGGCCAAAGCTACACAAACCGCTGACATAAGATTTATCATCAAGTCCCTTTACGAGAATGTGATTACTTGTTTTAGTTTCCCATCACTAAACATAGTCAGTGGGCATAGTATACATTTTATAAACAAAGTGGTAGAGATATTTCTCAAAGAGTTCCTAGAAGTGATAGATGCTAATGGGAAATACATGGAAATATGGGGTTATTTCACTCTTCTCATTGAGGGGGTTGACATAGCATGGGAGTTCCAAGTTACTCCTAACAAAATTGAAGAAATCATATTGGGTGGCTTTTAGTTCTCAGTACACTCAATTGACTAATCAATGCAAACTATCACCTAAGAACACTCGATGTGAGTACATTCATGATGCTCTTACAAGAAGAGGAACCATTGCTAGAAATGGAATCTTTATCACCTAAACCCATGCAGCTTGAAACCCTAGTACACCTAAACTTGACCCTATTCTAAATCTTCTAAGATTTGACATAGGATTTAAAGCCTTTGGAAATATTAATACAATTTAAGACCAACTTTATCATAATCTCATGACCCTTGAACTATATCATAATCTCATGACCCTTGAACTATGGGAATTAGTAGGCCAACTTGTACTACAAACTCATCTTAAGTGAATACCCTTCACACAAGATATGAATATGGCATGTTTTGGATACTTTGAACATATATTCTACATGTAAAATAACCCCCTTTATTGCAAGTTCTTTTTTGTGGTTGAGTTGCTACCAATATAAACCATGCTTCAAGAGCAATACGGTCACCTTAAAGGCCCACAACACAAAGATGGTGATACAATTTTGTGATAGAGAGAATCCAACACTGAATATGATGCTACATGGAAAAGGCTATAAGGCTCCTCCCAAAAAGCTCCTCAACCTAAAAACCTACCTTCTCTATCAAAAGCCCTTCTTGATAAAACCTCTATTTCTTCAACTTCATCCTCACCATCAAAAGAATAGGCTTCCACCTGTAACTTCACAACCTCACAGTTGACAACTGCTCTAGAATATATCCCTTCTTATACCCTATTAATAGCAACATCATAGCTTAAACCTTACTCTAGCAAGGGTAACCCTTCATAATCTTCAATATTAATAGACCCTTTGTTTGAGTAAATAACCTCTCCAATGACTCCATTAATAATAAAGACCTACCCTCCTCTACATCGATTGTACCTTATGATGAAGCCTTTACTCTGAGAGCCGCTCTTTACCAAAGGAGTCAAAGACTCTTCACACAAAACATTTGTCATCAAAATCCCCTCTTGAAAACAATCCTAAGACATCGATTTTGGATGACACTAAAGATCATCTGCTGACAAAGAAAAATCCTTCCAAGTGACCTTGCCATCGATAGCCCCTCTCATGAAGACCCAAGCCTTATCATTAATGCTGCCCAAACCAACAAATATCACTGCTCCTTTGCCAACCAACAGCTCCACAAAAGAAGGTATATCCACCACATAAGTCAATGTTAAGATATCTTAATGGTATAAAAAGGTGGATAAAGCAAAAATTATTCGTAGCTCAAGGCTACTATGAGGGTGGAAATCCGATTTGGCTACCTCACCAATCTAAGAAACATCCACAACAATTCTGACAATGCCAAACTCAAAATCTTGGAAAGAAGAGCATTCATCAACCTCTCCTTACAACAGTAGCAGTAGAAACCCAAAGAGCTCAAGGCTACTATGAGGGTGGCAATCCGATTTGGCTACCTCACCAATCTAAGCAATTATTTGTAGTTCAAGGCTACTATGAGGGTGGAAATCCGATTTGGCTACCTCACCAATCTAAGAAACATCCACAACAATTCTCACAATGCCAAACTCAAAAGCTTGGAAAAAGAAGAGCACTCATCAACTTCTCCTTGCAGCAATAGCAGTAGAAACCCAAAGAGCCTAACAAAATCTTGTTCCAACTCATCAAATATGGGTCTCTAAGAAATTATTGCAAGCACATGGATTCTATGAAGGTAATGAAGATGTGTGGGTCCCAAAGATATCTAAAATACTCCCTCAACTTGCACAAAGGACTCACCCTCATCAATGAAGGCACCAACTCCCTCATCGTAAAATCCATCAAAAATGGATGCCTACACTCTTACTTGCTTAAGGGTATTATGACAATAATTCCACCATCTGGGTGCCCAAGGTCATGAAAAGAAGAATAGTCTTACCCCACCAATATCTCTACTAAGAAGAATTACACCCTTATTCGCAAATGGTATGGTGGTCAAAGTAATAGCAAGTAGACCACAAGAACCCTCTCCCAAAATTAGAGTAGCCACAAGAACCCACTTACACTATGAGCACAAAAGACACAAAAAAGCACAAAACTTATAGTTTATGCAACGATCCAAACATGTAAAAAATCACAAAAAATGATAGTTTGTGAAAGGATCCAAACATCATTTATTAAAATGATATTTGGAAAAAAGGCACAAAATGCACAAAATGATAGTTTGACTTTAATGGAACTGAATTTAACATCATTTTTTATTTTAATGATTTTTGAAAAAAGACACAAAAAGCACAAAACTTATAGTTTATGCAACGATCCAAACATGTAAAAAATCACAAAAAATGAGTTTGTGAAAGGATCCAAACATCATTTATTAAAATGATATTTGAAAAAAGGCACAAAATGCACAAAACTTATAGTTTCATGGCATGAAAAAGCAAGGATTCAAACATGTAAAAAAACACAAAAATGAAGTTACCCAAGAACTCATAATCCTAAACAACACACAAAAAACATAAAAACAAATAATCTTTTATTCCTTTTCTAACAAAACACACAACCTTATCTTCTTCTCTCGACTAACACAACACTACTCAAAAATAGTGGCTATGGGAAAAGATACTTGCATAAGGGAGAAGAGGCTCTGAAAGGAGTGAAGGAAGCAATAATGCATCCCCGACGTCACGGCACCAAAAATGTCATGGCCCATTTTAGCCCTCTCCCCATAACTCACCCATTCACAGACAAGAGCATAAAGCAACAATGATCATGGGGTGCTTATCTTGCTTCCAAGCTTGGGTTTCTTCAAGTCATCCTAATTAGTCATTGCGAATCGCTATCATGGGGTGCTTATCTTGCTTCCAAGCTTGGGTTTCTTCAAGTCATCCTAATTAGTCATTTCGCTATCTTCTCACCTTCAAGCTCTTTGTTTGTCTTTGAGGAAGCTACTTCACCTTGCTATAAGGACTCACACACCTCTCACTATGCCCTTATTTACACTTAAGTACCCAAAAATTCTAACTTAACTAATTGAATTTGGGTGTGACCAAATTTCTCATAAATGATATAAGTTTTAAGTGTCTTTTCTTCACTCTCATGTACGACAAAGAGCATCTGGTTAACCCAAAATGGGGTTAATAGATGTTCATTTAGGGGTTCTGACTTTTCTTAGTGGCAAGACCTCAAACAAAAGCCAAATGGTCCACAGACTTGGGTGGACTCATTCATGGAGGCTTTGCTTAGTGTGGCAAGACCTCAAACAAAAGCCCAATGGTCCAAGGACTTGGGTAGACTCATTCATGGAGGCTTTGCTTAGTGGAAAGACCTCAAACAAAAGCCCAATGGTCCAAGGACTTGGGCTTTTGTAAGTGAACCATATAAGATTATAACCTTTTGGTGTTTGTAGGCTATTTAATTGGGCAAGAGTTCGTGGCCTTTATCTAGGAGAGGTAGAGATTTTATCATAATCTTCTCTCCAACCTCCTAGATCATTATGTTTACCTTTTTTTTCTTACAAGCACTTTCTTGCAATTATCAAAATTAAGACATGTAAAGTATGTCCACAATATGCTTTAACCTCCTAGATCACTATATTTACCTCTTTTCCTACAAGCACTTTTCTACATTTATGGAAATGAAGTGATGCAAAATACGATCAACATTTTTGTGGGCATAATTCACTTTATAGGTCTATTATGATAGTATTAGCTTTTATGGATTAAAAAAGTAAATAGAAAAAGAAAAGAAAGAGTAAAAAGAATTATCAAGCAATAGTAGTTGCAACCCAAAAACCTCTAGTAGGTGAACACGTCTCACCTATTGGAAAAACATTTGCTCAATGCTCCACCTTGTTTTATTTCTATGGGTGACAGATGTGCTCTATTATGTAAGGTCCCCTTTATGAGGAGCAGTCATTGTGGTGAGCACCCGGGCACCTAACACTTCCCAGTTTAGAAGTGTGGCTAGATGGTAAGAGATGGCTTATGTAGACTTGGCACTTTGCTAAGTAGTTTAGGAAAAGTTAGTCTCATCTTTGCATGTAAACGTACTAATCCCAAGGACGTGGCCCTAAAAAGGTGTGCCCAACACAATGTCTTAATTGTACGAGAAGTGAGACCAATCGCATGTAAAGGTACCAAATGAACCAAAATTATGTAAGGAAGTTAAAGAGGAAATTAACAATCTTCTCAGGCCAAGGTTAACAAAACTATTCTTCTATAGGTGAGGTTGGTTCCAATTGTGGTAGGTCCCAAGAAAAATGGAAAGTTAAGAGTTTGTGTGAACTACCACAAGCTCAATGCTCATATAATCAAAGACCCATTTCCATTATCATTCATTGTGGATGAAGTCATCAACCACGAAGAATGTATAGCTTTATGGATAGGTACAGTGCCTATAATTAGCACTAGAGGATAGACCTAAAACAACATTCATCATAGAATGGGGTGCTTACATGCATAATGTAATGTCTTTTTACATGTACAATGACATGCCTTAAAGAATGGGATGCTTATGTGTGTAATGTCATGCCTTATAGAATGGGGTGCTTACGTGTATAATGCCAATGCCTTTTGAGTTATCTGGCAAATTATAGCATTTCATGAGGAAAAATTTTGTTGACTTTCTACATAAATTTATCACAATATTTCTAGATGATTTTGCTGACTTTCTACATAAATTTATGGCAGTCTTTCTAGATGATTTTGTAGCATTCTTGAAGATGATGGAGCACTTAGAGTGTTTAAGGCTAATATTCAAGAAGAGGTGATGGGAGAAAAGGTTTCCTAGTATCCTTTTATATGTGTTCAAAGGTAAATTATCAAGACACATTATATCTCAAGAATGTATAAAAACTTCACTATCAAAGGTGAATTATTGGGACACATTATATCTCAAGAATGTATAAAAACTTCACTATCAAAAAATAAATTAATCATGTAAATGGCATCATCAACAAGAATCACATGAGTCATGTCCTTTTTTGGCTACATCAACTTCTTAGGAGGTTCATTCATGAGTTTGCAAAGGTTGTAGCACCATTTTATGAGCTTATAAAGGTAGATTCCAAATTCCAGTGGGGAGCAGAAGAAGAAGAATCTTTTGAGAAGCTATGGTTTTTTGTAGCCCGAGAAACCTTGGTGGAATGTTATCTTTTAAATACATGTGGATGCATTGAGAATGGCAATTGGAAGCATTCTAGCTTACCTAGAAGGAACTACATATTTTTGGGTATACTTTGTAATTCAAAAATTCTTTGCAATAGAAAAAGCCTACACTATGATTAAGAAAGGAGCACTTGGCGTGGTCTTCAGTGTACAAACTTTTACACGTTACTTACAAGGGAATTTTACACTTTTACTTACAAGGGAATTTTTCCCACTTTTATGTCAATCATCAATACTAACATGGTGGATGTTATTGCTTTAGGATTTTGATTTTAAAATCATCCACAAGCCTTGTAAAACTCATCCACAAGCCTTGTAAAACTCATTTTAGAGTCGATTACATCTCACGGTCTAAGGAATCCCTAGCTACCACACCCACACCAATTCCATATTATTTCCTAGATTCTCACCTCTTTACAATAAGTACCAAAATAAATCAAAATGGTAGGATATAATATCCTATCTTTCTATTGGTACTCTTCCATAAGAAATAGAGAGGAAAAGTGGAAGCCATATTCCTAAATTCCTAGATGTTCATAACGATCAAGGAAAATTTATATTGGCTTAGTGCAAACATCATTCTTTGTCAATGCACATGCAGGATTAGCGAGGGGCACTTCACTACATATACTACCGTAAGGAACATCTTTCAAGCACGGCTTTGATGGCCAACCATGTAAGAAAATGCCCAAAAGTTTTGTTTTGGGCTATGATCAATATCAACCTTGGTTAGTGACATGATGCCACTTAACCCAGTCTTAGCACTCAAACCATTTATGAAATGGGGTTTGGATTTCATGAGACCTTTCAAGAATACAACCCCAAGGAGAAATAGGTACATACTTGTGGCTGACTATGCTACATAGTTGGGTAGAGGCTGAGGTACTACATAACAATAGCATGTTAGTACTGCTCTATTCCTTTCGAGTGTGATTACTCAATTTGGATACCTAATTGATATTGTTTCTAACCAAGAGACACATTTCCTCAAATCTGGTAGAAGAATTCCTTATAGTTTATCATATTAGAAGACCATACTAGTAATGAACAAGCAAAAAGTCAAGCTTAGAACCCTAGAATTTCACGTTCTTAGTTTGAGGATAGCAGTTTACCATGACCTCAAAGGTAAAAAATATTACAAGAATGTTTGTAATAATTAAATTGCTTAGATGGAGATATGGCTCAGGGAAGTCATATGTAAAAGTGGACGAAAAACTCCATGGTAGTCATATCAAACTACAAAACTTTTTCACCCTTGATCTTGGTATATGAAACAAAAATGGGGCCAAGAAAACTTAACCTCACAATTCCTTGGAGCAAACCATTCCTCACAATTCCTTGGAGAAAACCATTTTTAAGATCACAAAGCCAAATGATAATGGCACCACTCGTGTAAGGTCCCTCGCTTCCTAAATAGGGGAAACCTTTAAGATAGTCTACTAAGTCTAACTTGGGGTAGTTTCCTACTCGTCGACACCTTGACCACGTAAGGTACAAGGATACGATTAGTAGGTATGACCTAGTTCTATCTCGCAGCAACAAGGGGAGCATGGCCTTTTTAAAGTATTTCTACAATCAAACCACTCATAGAGTGATCGACTTTAACTCGGGTAACCTCTATTCTTAACTTCTAGAAACAACGCTTTTTTCCTTATCTATGCAAGGCACATCCGCACTGACCTAGTCCTCTAGAGTAGGGTTGCCCAGGGATTTATTTATCTAACGTAGCGCTCTAATTAATTTATTGGAAAGTTACCTGACTAATCAGGTCCACCTGTCCATAGGATGTTGCCATCAAGGCATCCCATCCTCCCACTTTCCACCCAACTCACGCGTCAATTTATTTTCTAATTAATTCTACCACACTATTTGACATAAATAAAAAAGTTTCTTAATTAAAAACCTTACACATGGTTCGTTTAAACATTCTTTATCAATGATACACGATGTTTACAAACAAAGTTTTTTTAAAAAAAAATAGATACAATGTTCAAAATTATTCATAGCCAAATCCAAGCTCTTTACTTTATTATGCCGATGATCTAGAATTCGGCCTTCCAACCTCTATAGACTGGCCAATCCCTACGGGTCGTCCGGCAGTTGGCGAGGACTCAAGCCGGCATGTCACCCTCTTAGGCTCCATTGCTTGATCCTCCCACCCCTCAGAGGAATGGGATTATTCACCGTAGTAGCCTGGGCCCGTAGAACTAGGCAACATCACAATATTCGCCTCCATCGGTGAAATCTTATTCTCCCAATTGTATGAAGGATACCTTGGGTCAGCTCCGGGCCTCGCTAACGTTGCCACTTGGCTACACAAGCACAAAAACAGGGTTAGCGTCGAGGAAGGAGAAGATATACCTGTACTTCCTTGAGAAACTTTACAAACTAAATTTTAGAATATGACTGATTTCATCACTTTCCTTGAGAAAACAACAATTTCAGCAAAAATTTCGGTATAAAGAAAAGTAGCATCTCTTTCTTAATGTCTTTAAAGTTAACATTAAAGATTAATAAATAAATCTCCTTTTAAATGATGACCAAGCTAACTTGGTCATTATTTCTTTGTGGGGCTCCCAAGGGGAGAGATGGGGCGGCATTTAGAGCAACCTCTCTAGGCTCATTGTATGCGCCTCTCTTGGGGTGATATTTTGGTACTTTTGTGAAGGATCCATTCTTCCGCTTTCTTGTAGTCCGCGATGTCACAAATCCAACACTTTAGTCGGATCACAATTTGGACCTCGTTTGCTCAAGTTATGAGCAAAAAACCCCTAGGTGTGAATCACCTCTAAGATGCTAAAAGCCCTTACTAAAGTCACCAATAATGGGAAGGTGTCCTTAAACTGGATTTGTAGAGGGGGAAGGCAGCAGCTAGAGGGAGAGGAGGGGGAGTCCTCCCTTAAGTCTATTCACACGGGGGGCCAGGGGGCCGCCGGGGGGGGGAGGGGGGAGGGGAGGGGAGGGGAGAGTAGCTAAGGACACTCTATCCTCAAGGTTGAGAGGAGGCAAGAAATATTCTACAAGGGGCTTACTTGGAGATGGAAAAAAATGGCTTGCTGGTGGGAAGGCTGTCGAGTACAGTATGGTACAGCACTGCACAGAGTGCCAAGTGCAAACTATCGGGTATGGGTGTTGGGCAGAGTGACGATTATGGGCAGAGCAAGGTATTGGGGTCTCTCGACCACGAAGTACTGGGGGGTTTATATAGGTGTGGGTACGAGTACGAGTACAGGTGCACGGAAAGGGAGAGCAAAGCGTGGGTGCAAGGGACGGTGTACAGTGAAAGTACACTAACCTATGGCTTGCATGGGCCTAGGGAAAGGAATGGTACCTGTGCATGGACAAAAGCTATGGTACGCATGTACCTTCTGGGTCGTCAGGGTCAGAGGCAACATGGGCGTCCACATAGCGGTTTGTGTGGACCGTACACTAGGGCGGTCAGCCTTTGGTCCTTGTGCGGGCATTGTACGGGTGCTTGAGTGTGTGTATGACATCTTTTTGGGGTGGGGACCCTTAATTTCGTGTCCGAGCGTCGGCGGTGTGAAAAAAAAATTTGGCGAAAATGTCCAGGCTGTGTCCCTGGTCGTAGGAGTATTGACCGTTTGTCAATCGGACACCCGGTCATGCATTTATTAGGGTTTAAGTTTACCGTATTTTAACTCAAAATACCTAAAAATTTACGTATAGGCTCGATCCGGTGTCTGTTTTGGATACTGTAAAATCCTATATTGGGGTAAAATTACCCCGCAAATTCTGAATTTGGACTCATAATTCTAAGATTCTAAGTGGGAATAGCTTGTTTACTAAAATTATTGATTTTTACATCATAAAAGACCATAAATTCATGGGCATGTAGTATTATTGAAGATGGGCATGTTACATCCTTCCCCCCTTAAAGAAATCAAGATGTCCTCATCTCGTCATGAATTCGGGGTAAGCCTTCAAGAGTGTCGCTTCATCTTCCCAAGTTGCATCTTCTTCAGGGTAATCTTTCCACTATACTAGATGTTCTACAAGAGTTCTATTATTACAGAATTGCCTCTCTAAAATCTATGATCCTACTAGGCTGCAACTCAAGGACTCCCTGAGTTGGGATTACAACTTGTTCATCATCAAGAATATGATCGAGACTAGGTACATAAGGCTTTAACAAACTTACATGAAATACATTGTGGACCTTGATATGGGCTGGGAGCTAGAGCTTGTAGGCACTTTTACGCAAACACTTGATAACTGTATAGAGCCCACAATATCTTGGACTGAGTTTCTCATATTTCCCAAAGTGACAGAGAACTACGCCTGGATCGCACTCATAGAAGAACTTTATCTCCTTCCTTGAATATCCTTTCAGACCTCCTTGTGTCAGCATAATGCTTTTGCCGATCTTGAGCAGCTTTAATATCTTTTTGGAATGCCTTGGTATGTTCCTCCATCTCTTTGAGCATTTTTCTGGATGCCTCAACTCTTATGGTTGGATCAGAGAAATTTAGAGGAGATAATCATTCTTGCCCCATAGAGTGCTTTGAATGGTGACATTCCTATGCTCTGATAAGATGTAATATAATCGAATTCTACCAAAGGAAGGTATTGAATCCATCTTCTTGGTTCCCATCCACAATATGCCCTGAGAATGTCTTCAACTACTTGGTTGAGTCTCTCAGCCTGGCCATCGGTCTCTGGATGATAAACTATGCTAAAGCAAAGTTGAGTTCCCAAGGCCTGAAATAAGGACTACCAGAACTTTGAAGTGAAATCAGAATCCCAATCACTGACTATCCTCTTCGGAAGACCATGAAGCTTGAAGACCTCTTTGAGACAAATAACCGAGCAACATCAGAAGCTTTGAAGGTTTTCTTTACTTGTATAAGATGAGCTACTTTGGTAAGCAAGTCCACCACCACTAAAATGGAATCATATCCTCCTTGTACACAGTGGGGAGACTTGTGACAAAATCCATGCTTATGCATTTCCACTTCATTTGGGGAATATCCAAGGGTTGAAGCTTCCTAGGCATCTTGACTCTTTCAGCTTTGATCCTTTGACATGAGAGACATTGCTTCAAGTACCGAAGGACATCATTTTTCAAGCCTGTCCAATGATAGCTCCTCCTTGCGGCATTCAATGTTTTTGCATAGCTTGGATGCCCTGCAACAACGGGGCTATCATGAGCTTCATGGAGGATTAGCTTCTTTAGAGCTAGATCCTTAGGAATACATAGCCTTTGATTGAAATAAAGACTCCTATCATGGATAAAGTACCCCTTGATTAGATTTTTCTCTTTCTCTGAAGTTCCTCCTTCTTCTACTAACTTCATCATCCTCTGGTAATCAAGATCATGAGATGAGACTTCTTTAACCTTGTCCAGTATGGGATCATTTAGCATTGAAATTGCACTTAGGAAGGATTTGTGGCTGAGTGCATCCGCTACCACATTATCTTTCCCAGGGCGAAATTTGATGTTGAAGTCATATTCTTGTAGGATTTCAATCCATCTTCTCTACCTCATGTTGAGGTTAGGCTAGGTGAAGATCCACTTCAGACTCTTGTGGTTAGTTACGAGCTGGAATTTGCCCCCGGAATTTGCCCCCAGGAGATAATGTCTCCATAATTTGAGGCAATCAACAACTACTAAGAGCTCTAAATCATGGGTGGGATAATTTGCTTCATATTGCTTTAACTTTCGAGAAGTATAAGCCACTGGTCTCCCTTCTTGTCATAAGACACCACCAAGTGCTAGACTACTGGCATCAGTATTAACCACCTCAAATTCCTTGGTGAAATCAAGAAGTTTCAGGACTTGTGCTGAGGTAATAATGGCTTTGAGCTGATTAAAGCTGACTTGATGGATTGGCAACCACACTATTTTGCAATCCTTCTTAAGAAGATCCATCAAGGGTGCAGCTACCATGGCATAATCTTTGATGAAAATCTTGTACCGTCCTATGATTCCCAAGAATCCACAAACTTTGCAAACTAATTTAGGGGGTGGCCATTCTAATATATCCTTGACCTTGGTGGGATCTACCGAGATACCATCTTGGGAGAAAAGAATCCAAGATACTCAATCTGATGAGTAAAGAAGGTACATTTTCTCTTCTTGGCATAAAGTTTATGTCTACAGAGCAATTGCAGAACTCTACGCACATGCTTCTCATGCTCTTCCACCGACTTGGAGTATACTAAGATATCATCAAAGAAAACAAGTACAAATTTATCCAAGTAAGAACGGAATATATTTTGCATTAGGCGATTGAAGGTTGCAGGAGCATTGGTCAACCCGAATGATATCACAATAAACTTATAGTGGCCATAATGGGTATCGAAAGCTGTTTTGGGTGTCTCTGCTTCCTAACTCTGATTTGGTAATAACCAGACCTTAACTCTATTTTTGAGAAAACTTTGGCCCCATGAAGCCTATCAAGAAGCTCGTCTCGATAGGATACTTATTCTTGACGGTGTCTTGATTTAACCCCCGATAATCTATGCAGAGTCGAAGAGTACTGTCCTTTTTTTGGAAAAGAATGGGTCCTCCCCAAGGAAAGCTGCTGGGACGTACAAATCCTTGCTCAATGAGTTGGGAAAGTTCCTCTTTAAGCTCAATGGCTTCAGGAAGAGACATTTTATAGGGTGTTTTTGAGATAGGTTGAGCACCAGATCACCTCAATTTTATGATCAACTTCTCGAGGAGGTGGTAACCCTGTGAGCTCATCAAGAAAGATGTCAGAGAATTCTTGGAGCCAAGAGGGATATGTTTCTTTACTAGGTTCAGCAACTTTGTTGAGTTTAACTAGGAAAACTTGTTGTTCCTTACGTGCTCCTTTGAGAAGATGCTTTGCTTTGACTACCCTAGACTTAGGTTTACCTGTCTTTCCCTGAACTGATACTACTTGGCCATGCTCATTTTTAAAAGTGATACTCCCCTGGCTACAGTGAATACTAGCATTGTTTGTAATTAACCAGTCCATTCAAAGGATTCCATCATAAATTCCTAATGGCAGGACTCTAAAATGACCATGAGTTTGCTCACTACCCAATTCAAAATCAAGGTTTTCTATAGACTATTGAGATACTACTTCCTTTCCACTAGCAAGTTCTACAACCATTCTTCTAGCTGGTTTTTGACTCAAGTTTAATTTTTGTAAACAACTTGGAGAAAGAAATGAATGGGTACTGCCACTATCAATCAAAAGCTAGAATGGCTTACCGTGAGATGAGCAGCTGGGGTTTGAATAACACCAAATTGTTGATTTGGACCTTGATGTTCTACTATCACACTTGGATTGTGGCACGTTCTTCTTCAACTATCTCCAGAGTTGGTTCTTCGCTTATAGCACAGGCGGTGCAAGCAACTGCTCCGTCGCCTCTGCCACATCCACCACCCCGATGGGGGTTCCATGGCCTTGATTTGATCTACCGCTTTGAGGTAGAGATGATACTAGCTTGGGACAATTGGCCCTAAAATGTCCCAGCTCATCATTGCATTCGAAACAAAGAGGGGCCTCTCTAGAAGAAGTAGCATATGAGCGGGGAACAAAATAGTTGGCTTGCCGCCCTTGATTGTAGTAGGGAGCATTCTGTTGGGGCTTCTTGTTGTAAGGTTGATCTTTAGGGTTTGCTTCAGGGTAAGATCTCTTCTGAGACTTGGCTTTACTAGACTTTAGTTCTTTCACAAGAGACTTTGCTCGTATAAGAGCATCTTGCAATGTGCTTGGCCTCATTGCTTCAAGGCGAGAATCCAAGGGTTCATTCAAGCCTTGGCAAAAACGAGCCACTTGCTAGGAAGTCATCACCAGAATAGTATTCTTCCAAAGTTAAGCTGAATTGCTTGAGACAAAAAAAAAATCATTCATCCTTAATGGATTCATGAGATAGTGGGAGATATCATTCCTTCACAGCCTGCTTGTTGATATCCTCCCATGTTTGGGAGTGTTCAGTGACTCTTTTGTCATGGGGCACCATTATTTCCACCAGATCTTAGCATCCCCGGTGAGTCGAAATCATGCAAGCATGGACTGGTTTTCCACTCCAATGTACGACATCTGAGAAATAATCATCCATTGCTTCGATCCAAACCTTAACATCCTTCTCAATCTTTGAACCTTCCCCCTTAAAGAAGGGAGGTTGCATTTGCTTGAGCAGGAGCTTCTTCTCCTGGACATCCATATATAATGCATTGGGGAGTGGAGGCTGATCGTCCTGGTCATCATCGTAAGATTAAATTTTAGGATTACAAAACTCATACTTTACATTACGCTCATGCTTTTAAAAGTAAAACTTTTGAAATCATTTTATTTCTCAAATATTTATAAGGACAAGTTTTATTACAAAGGTTTGAGACTAATATAATTAGTCTTGTTCATCGTAAAAGAAAAATCCTAGGCTCAACTAGACATGAGACTAGAGCGGTCCACATAGGTGAAATATGGGGATTCCGTAGTCTCAAAGACACGGAAGACTGACGGTACGGGCGGTAGACTCTAGATTGGGTTGTGTCCCAAAACGGCTACCCTATTGGCAGGTAAAGACCTGCATTACTTGGTCATATACCCAACAGTCATGTTGTATGGGATTCCCATCTCTATGGTCACAGAACTGTCAAGCCTGGGAGTATCCACGAACCAAAATAAACGGACCATCTTCAACTTTTTGATCCAACGAATCCGCTTTAAATCGGTGGTGATGTTCCTAGTTCAATTTGCCCTGATGAAAAAATACCTCGGCCCACGATTCCAAAGGTGATCTCTACCCCACCCTCTTTGGATATGAGAGGTATAAGGGAGGGACAATCTCTTAAGTATCTGCACCATAGTATCACATAACTCCTAATTTGGAGAGAGACATGCCGTCTGGAAGATGCATTAGAAGACTAAGAATCTTGAGTAAGCGTCGCCCTCTTGCTACAATCATTCAATCACCATTGTTCTAGTAAGTTATTTTATAAATCAGCATTAGGTAAAACATATATTCCAAAACAATCTCTATGCGCTTGACGGGGCGAAAAAAATTTTTGAGGAAAATGTTCGGGGTGTCTCCCGTCATAGGGGTGCTGACCTTTTGTCAATCGGACACCCGGTCGTGCATTTATTAGGGTTTAATTTTACCATATTTTAACTGAAAATAACTAAAATTACGTATAGGCTCGATCCGGTGTCCGTTTTGGATAATGTAAAATCCTACATTAGGGTAAAATTACGCGCAAATTTTGAATTTGGACTCAAAATTCTAAGATTCTAAGTGGAAACAAGTCATTTATTAAAATTGTTGATTTTTACATCACAAAAGACCATAAATTGATGGGCATGTAGTATTATTGAAGATGGGCATGTCACAACTCGGCTGTCAGATTTGGTGGTGGCAACCTAATTATCGAGCATTTACAACTATTCCAAGTTGAAACCGTATCGATCGAAGATGCTAATCCTGTCTAGTAATGGCATCATATACGTGGATGACACCTAGCAAGATACTAGAGGCATCGACTAATTTCCTTTTTCATGATGTAGCAGGGTCATGCACATCTAAACATTGATGGGTCTAGGAACATGTACATAGTAGGTAGCATAATTAGTAATAAAAGCATTGATGCTTACTAGCTCTAGATTAGCTATTATAGGATAATTAAAAGAATAATTAGTATTTAAAAGCATACTAATTTATAGGATTACTCACTCTAGATTAGCTATTTCAGGATCTTACTAAGCATGTTGATGGTTTTGTTTCCTTCATTATTTATACTAGTTGATTGCTCTCTCTCTCTCTCTCTCTCTCTCTCTCTCTCTCTCTCTCTCTCACACACACACACACACACACACACACACACACAGAGTGTTCTACACCTTCATTTGCATTTACCCTCTACATTTTACTTTATGTATTGCTTGATAGTGATGCTCGCTCTATCATGTTGCATTGTGCACACTTTGCATTGATTGCTTCATTCTATGCATTTGGGCAACTGAGCTTATCACCATGCCTAGGGGAAAGAAGGAGGCAAAAGAATTTTCAAGCCTATGGTAGAGGGATGGCTCTATTAGAAGATGTTAGTGGTCTATGACCCTTCTACAAGTTACAATGGATTCCAGAACATGTGCGGTGGCAAATGAGGCAGATTGCAAATGTAGTTATGGATCTTACAAAAGAGGAGGAGAAGGAGGAAAAGGAAGATGAAGAAGCTAAGTACACCAAAGACAAGGAGGAGGAGGACTTTGAGGGCACTCAAAAAGGGATGATGATGATAACAATGGCAATGTAGGGGATGGTGGAGGTGGAGAAAGCGGTATCGAGCAACCAAAGATAAGTAGCCAAAGGGGATTAAAGGATATATCTTATGTAAGAGTCTAATTGACTTTACCTTTGAGATACATTATCAAAAGCATATACACCAATAAGGTGGTAGAGATACCTTGAGCAAATTAAACATGTGAATCAACTTTCATTTATTCATTTATTAAGATTCTTTTATAGCACTCTTAAGGGCTTGCATACGAGAGTATTATCTTTAGCAGATAGTCTATAATGTTAGTTTGAGAGAGTATTCTATCACGAATGGATTTCTCTTCCAAAAAGTAAGATTTGTGTACCCAATGTGAATAGCATAGAAAATTTATATTGTTTTAGTGTCATGATATTCTCTCTGTTGGGCATCCTATGAAATCAAGTAGTTGGTGATGAGCACTAGGCTATAAGGGATTGTTTTTAGCCAAAGTTGAAGCTAATTCCAAAATTCTCAACATTACCAAGTCAATAAAAGCCCTTATTCGTAAGTCGGGGAAAATCCCTATACTTTCAGAATTTTGAAATTGTTGAGATGTTAATTTTGGGAATCCTTACATTTCATTAATCTTGGGAGACCACAATATAACACCATAATAGTAAGTTTGGAAAGATCATTAATTTTAGGAATCCCATATAATTTTTGAATTCCATATTTCTTTAATCTTTGTAATGTTTTACTAATCATATATTTCTCATGAATTATAAGAATCCTATATTTTAGAAATTCACATCCTAAGTTAAGTGTTATCAAATTGGTTAAACAAATGTATAACACCATAGTAGTAAGTTTGCAAAGATCTTTAGAATTTGGGAATATTTGGATAGTTGCAATCCCATAAAATTTGGGAATCCAAAAATTTCATTGATTTTAGGAATATTTAAGACCATTTTAATAAATTTGAGAAAATCTTAATACTTTGGGAATTTTGAAATGATTGTAATCCCATTTAATTTGTGAGTTCCATATTTTTTAATCTTTGGATTATTTTACTAATCGTAAAGAATCCTATATTTTAGAAATTCAAATCCTAAGTTAAGTGTTATTTAATTGGTAAATAAATGTTACTTATTGAATTTGGTAAAACATTTCAAACTTTTTATGTATTGTTCAATATCTTTGATTATGATGTTTACAAAACATATGAATCTTTGATTGTGATGTCTATATGTCAACAATAATTATATGAATTTAGAAATTTAAAATGTGTGTGTGTGTGTGTGTGTGTGTGTGTGAGAGAGAGAGAGAGAGAGAGAGAAGAGACAAAGAGAGCACTTTAATTTTTTTATGTATTATTGATATTTTTGCTAGTGGTTTTTACAAGCACCTTTTCCTAAAGTCATGTGAAAATGATGTAGAGATCTTTGATATATCTTTAAATTTGGTGTTTATAAACACCTTATTCTCATGTTATTAATCTTTGATCATGATGTTTACAAACACCTTTTCCAAAATTTAAGCCTAGTTGATGTAGAGGCCAGTTTAAAATTTCACCTAAATGATAGATTCACATGGCTTTAGAAAAACAACGTATCCTAAATACATTAGTTAAATACATTACTTAAAACATATCTTGTGACCACAACATGCCATATCCAATGAGTCATATATATTTATCATGCATTCATTTAAAGCCTACGTCTAGTAGACATTTTTCTATTCCAAACGCTACTCTTAATAGACCTTTTGTAATTCCAAAATCATTTTATGGTCAATGCATTGGCATTATCTCTCTCATATCTCTCTACAAGTCTCACTAATAGATATAAGTTGTATTATCTCTCTCATATCTCTCTACAAGTCTCACTAATAGATATAAGTTGTATTATCTCTTCCAAAACTTTTGATGAACTATTTTTATCCTTTGAGGTTTTTACTTTTGTATTGGTCTTATAATATTTTCTTTTGCAAGATTGGATATTTCCAATTTTGATTCTAAATTAAGATTGTTTATGTTGCTCATGTCCTATTTCCACATGTGTCAACTAGTGTGCATATGTGTGTGTTAGACTTTAGTTCAAGAGGATCTTTAGGGCTCAAGTCCTAGAGCTCACTCTAGCTCCTAACTCAAGCTTTATAAGAGCTAACTCTAGGCCTTGTTTCCATGGTGCTTGAGTTCATGTTGTAGAAGAGTAGGGATTCAATCATAGTGCACCTCTAGAACTTGAGTTTGAGAGCACCTCAAAGGCTTCAATCTAAGAGCTAACTATATCCATCCTTGTGTCCTAGGTGTATGGAGAACCTATAAGACACTTAATTCCAATAGAAGACCTAAGACTTAAGTTAAATACAAGATCTAGTATCTGAGTCTAATCTCTCATCCTAGCCCGTGAGTCCTAGGTGTATGGTGTACCTCTAGGATTTGAGTCTCTTAGGAGCATCTCCATGACGTGATTCTATGTGGTAGAAGAACGCCTCTAGGACTTAAGTCCATAGCACCTATAAGCCTTGAGTCTATAGTGCATGTCTAGGACTTGAGTCCTAGAGGACCTCTAAGACATGAGTGCAAGAGGAAAGAGAGGGAAAATACTTGCTTGTCTATTGTACAAATGTACTTGAGTACAAGGTGTATCTCTAATAGGACTTGAGTAGTATGAGTATCTCTAATAGGATCTCTAGGACTTGAGTCCAAGAGATCTCTAATAGGATCTCTTGGACTTGAGTCCAAGAGCCAAGAGGACCTTTAGGACCTAATTCCAAGATCCAAGAGAGAAATAGGACATGTACATATGTTATATGTATGGAGTTGAGTGTAAGACATATCTCTCTAGTAAGTCCTTGAGCTAAAAAATTTTAGCTTAAGTCCATAATGCACCTAGAGAAATAGGACATGTACATATATGTATGGAGTTGAGTGTAAGACATATCTCTCTAGTAAGTCCTTGAGCTAGAAACTTTTAGCTTAAGTCCATAAGACATATCTCTCTAGTAAGTCCTTGAGCTAGAAAATTTTAGCTTAAGTCCATAATGCACCTAAGGAACTTAAGTCAAAGACCTCAAAGAACAATGGAATTTTTTCCAATGTGTACTTCTAGAAATTTAGTCTACCCAAAGCTAAATCTAGCCCTCAACGCCTCTAAGAGCACCTCCAACACATAAGTAGATGGTGTACCTTTCCCATAGGATCTCTAGGACTTGAGTCCTAGAGCTAACTCTAGCCCTTGCATCCATGGTACACTTCTACAAGTCATCCACGTGCTATAAAAGCACCTCCAAGTCTTTAGTTTAAGATTGGTTCTAGAACTTAAGCCCAATGTGTATGATGGTGCACCTCTACGATGTGAGTCCAAGAACATCTCTAGAAGTTTACACATTTTAGAAGAAAACCTATAGGATATAAGTCTAAGAGAACTAATATGACTTGAGTCCAAGAGAATCTCTAAAAGCAAGAGCTTACCCTAGAACTTGAGTCTTAGGTGTATGATGCACCTCTAGGACTTGAGCCTTAGAACCTCTATATGACTTGATTCCAAGAGTGTCTAAAGGAATTGAGATAAAGAGCTTACCCTACCACTTGTACCCTTGGTGTATGCATCTTTAGGACTTGAGTCCTAGAGAATCTATATGAATTGAGTCTAGGGTCACTTTTAGGACTTGAGTCTAAAAGCACCTCTAGAGACTAAGTACATTTGATAGAAGAGAAGTTCTAGGTCTTGAGTCTCACAACAATTTAATGAAGAGCATTTTTGGGACTCAAGTCCTAGAGCTCACCTTAGCACTTGAGTCCAAGGTGTATAGTGCACATCTAGGACTTGAGTCAAGACTTAAGTCCTAGAGCATCTATGTGAATTGAGTCCAAATATGACTTATGTCCAAGAGCTCACCCTAGCACTTTTTCCCTAGGTGTATGGTGCACTTCTAGGAGGCACGTGCACACACACACACACACACACGCATGCACATACATGCATGCACACATGCAAACAAACACATATATATATATACATAAATAGGCTGTTAATATTAACATTATTTTACTATACACATTTACCTTAATTTTTATGTATTAAATACTTTATATAAAAACTTGATACTTTATATTAATAAAGTATATGTTTAATACTTACTATACATATTTACCTTAATTTTTATGTATTAAATACTTTAAATAAAAACTTGATACTTTATTAATAAAGTATCTGTTTAATACTTTATGTAAAAATTAATATTGATAAACATGTATATGTCTCATTGCTTAAATAACTAGGATTTTGTGTATATTGAATGGTTAAGACCTAAAGAATGTAAATAGAATTTGATCTAGACCATAAGAAAATAAATAAATCTTTTATGTCTTTAGTTGTGAACAAGTCATAATTGTTAATAAAATTAATATGAAATTTTGAAAGCTTTAACTCATAAATAGAATGAAATATACTGGCATTTTATAAAACTAGGAGTTGAAATGACACCATACCTACATACTTTAGTGTGAAAGACCTAATGTGAAACGTATTTTTTTTAAGTCTCTCATGCTCCAAGATGTGGTGGAACAGAGATATGCTGCCTACTACTACCTGAGTTTTTTTCTTGTAGTGAAAACAAAGAGGATTAAGTGCGATGCAAAGGCAAAGTATTTCTATAGATGATAAGCCGGAGGTGGCACAATTATGGTAGCTATATGATGATTTGCTAGGGCTTGCCATGGCCAAGGTCTTTGGCGGACTGGGCAAAAATTGAAACCCTCATCATCTTAAGCATACCTTGCCAAAATCTTTCATGCTAGAAGCTTCTGTTCTACTCAATTTAACCTTGAGAGTTTTGGTTTTCACACTAGGTATGGGGGAGTGACTCTTCATGCCTATAACTGTTTTCTACCCTTTGAGTCCATGGTAGACTCTAAGACAACCTACGTGATGTGGTAGAACAACACCTCTAAGACTCGAGCACATGCAATTATAGGACCCCAATTGTAGTATGACATCTAGAACTAGAGCCTATATCTTAGAAGAGAAACTTTAGGAGTTGAGTCCTACATCTAACTCTACCATATGCACCATTATAACTTGAGTTATAGAGCTTCTACACTCTTTGAGTCCATAGTGCAACTCTTGTCCTTGAATACAAAATCCAAGACAACCTACGAGACTTGACACCGTGTGGTAAAATAGACTTGAGTCCAAGAGCTAACCCTACCACATGCCATCTACAAATTAATTCAGAGTAATTCTAGGACTTGACACGATGTGGTAAAATAGAACCTCTAGGACTTGAGTCCAAGAGCTAACCCTATCACATTCACATCTACAAATTAAGTCACCATGTGGTAAAATAGAGTAATTCATAGAGTAGCTCTAGGAATTGACACCATGTGGAAAAATAGAGACTCTAGGACTTGAGTCCGAGAGCTAACCCTATCACATTCACATCTACAAGGACTTATAGAGTTTCTCGTGTAAGACATGAGTCGAGATATAATTTAGAACTTGAGTTTATATCTTAAAAGAACAACTCTAGGACTTGAGTCCAATGGATATCACTACCATTTGCACCATTAGGACTTGATTCATTAAATTATAACCAATAGTTGTCCTTGAGTCTAGACTCCAAGATAACCTATGAGAATTGACACCATGTGGTAAAATAGCACCACTAGGACTATCAATTTTAGAGCTATCCCTACTAGATGCACCTCTAGGACTAAGAGTCATATAGCACCTCTATATGACTTAGGCCCTAGATTTGCTATTCTAATATTTGAGTCTTGCATCATGTATAAAATATGAATCCATGATAGAGAGATGATCCATATCCTAAGTCTATATCTCAAAAGAGGAATTCTAGGGCATTAATCTTAGAGCTAACTCTACTATATGCACCATTGGACTTTCACCCCATAACTCTACCTCCTTGTAACTCATCCTTGAGTGAGTCTAGACTCAACGACAACCTATGAGACATGTGATAAAATAGCATGGACTTCACTCCTAGAGCTAGGCCTACCATGTGCACGTCAAGGTCTTGAGTCTTGCAACACCTATATGGCCTAATTCCTAGATTCTCTTCCATGACTTGAGTCCTAAAGCACCTATAGGATGAGTACTATAGGTGGGGGTTGTCAATGAGGGAGCTATTCTTAGCTACCTCTCTCTCTACTTTGAACACTCTCTCTCTAACTCTCCCTTTCACCATCTCTCTCAATGAGTACTATAGGTGGGGGTTGTCAATGAGGGAGCTATTCTTAGCTACCTCTCTCTCTACTTTGAACACTCTCTCTCTACTTTGAACACTCTCTCTCTAACTCTCCCTTTCACCATCTCCTCCTAGAACCTCCTAGCAACCTAGCTCCTCCCTTTCTCTCTCTATCTATTACCATCTCTCTCTCTCTCTTCTATCACACTCTCTTCTCCCCCTCCCTCCCTCTCTCTCTCTTCTCTCACCTGCCCATGCAACTCTTATGCTTTGACTACTATCAAGTGTCCATGGCATGCTCAATCAAGTGACATTTGGCTTCCATAGCCTCAGCATGCTTGCAATATAGTCGAGTTGTGTGTCAAAGGAGAGCTTTATGCTTGTCGATCTCCCAGCCAAGCCTTCCCACCCTCGTACACCTAGTCTAAATCTAGGCACAAGTTGGGGCCGAGTCTTCACATCCAAGTACATAATCCCCCTCTTTGCCGCTTTTCCAAAATCACTCATGACAAGGAGATCCCATTTCTTGATCAAGAAATCATGAAAAATCATGAAAATTTCCAAGAAACTCAAAGAAGATCAAGAAAATTAAGAAAATTTAAAAAAATTTAGAAAATTGGATCAAAGACAAAGCTCTGATACCACTATAATGATGGGGAGAGAAAGAAAGAGAATGCACTCATGATGGAGTACCACATGCACTCAAGGGAGTACCACCATAGCCATAGAAGCATGGAGCTCCAAGAAGTATGATCTGATTAGTCAAAATGATAAGATGGCCCTAATTACAACTTGTTCACTTATATACTTGTCCACCTTTTCACACTCATTCATATTGGACCTCCATACTTGCCCGACCATAACCATGCCCATGGGCTCCCTTTATGTCCAATATCAAGTCCCCTTCTCATTACAAATAATATGAAGTCTAGCATATAACAAATCTTTGTTGCCTCCTCATTACAATGGCAATGCACTACCTACCTATAGTAGGTGGCAATATACTACCCAAATGTAATCGATGACCAACAATGAATAATGGTCTTCATACGCACTTCATAAACATATTACAAAATACAAATACGTACAAGTTTGTCCTCTTATGTCTTTTGGTAAAGTTGGACCTTGCCACTTATCCCGTCAATTCTTTCTCAATTTGGCTAAGTAATTCCGTACTCTTTACAAGTAATTCCATACTCGTGGTGGATACACCCTTCCCGAGTTGGAATATCCACATATAGCCATCTTTACTAAGATGCTCGAGCCACTTACTACTGCGAAGTGCTCATCTAGGTTAACTCAAAATCTTGGCACTACGGCACAAAGTATAGGGCATTCTAGCACCCAATTGTTGTTGATTCAAAGACATCCACTAAGCAACTATGTCAATCGCTAAACTCTATGGTTAACATCTAACCTGAGTCCTACTAGGTCGTGATAGTAGCCTTAGACTTCAAATTTCAGTGTGAATATAAATAGCAGTCCCTAAAGAAGTTTCGCAAAACGTTGTAGTACCAACTCATGGCCATATACCATGCCTGAGCATAGCGTGAAAACAATGTCACACCTACTCAACTACACACTGAACACTCTTATTAATTTGGTTTAGTACCAAATTGACAAGGTTAGGGCTTTATCTAGAATAACAAGCACCTAATGTTTATGACTTTCCATAAAATTTGAGCTCGTTTATAGAAGTCAACACCTATATCGGTTAAATGAATCTATCACTTCCCAACAAAAGGCTATAAGTGAGTCTCAAACTCGATCTTATCGAGGCATTCAACAAATCAAAGGGTCAACCTCTGTGTATGAGCCTTGGTGTCTCATACCACCAAGACCACAATGACCTTTATGAGCACTTGACATCCCATACCATCAAATGAGCATGAAGCTCATTGGTGACACACAAGTGGACTCTTTTCCCCTCCTTGAGAAGTGCCAATTCTTGTTTGTGGATGTTGTGAACGAGCTGCATCGCTGCTCCGCAAACTATTTCCAAACTGTGCTAGATTAAGACTTCACTTACTCATATCCACTTGGATGCCTACAGGCATGCCCAAAATGTGGAAGCACTCAGATTCCATGATGTTATCATGTGTGACTACGCACACATGAACAATCAATGACAACTAAAGTGCGTACACTTGCAAATCTATGCTATAAGATGGCACAAAACTACCTACACATGGCTATGTGTGCTATGACTTATGTCATCGTGTGTGTGTTTCAAGCACATCACCCCACACACACACACACACACACACACACACACATAAAGAGTGTGCGAGGTTTTTAACCATGGGAACCTCCCCAAAACATTTTTTTTTAAATGAAAAAATAAAAAATTGTTAAGGTTCTAAGTGTTAAAAAGAGTGATTAGTAAACATCATAAGATAAGGTAATCGCAAATATAAGACTCCTTGATTACAAGAGATAACACAAACATTAACAAGGAGTATTCCAAATCTATTCACAAGAGAGAAAATATAGAAGGCTTGCCTCTAGAATAGATGACTAGAGTATTGTTGCCACAAGAGACAATGACTAGAGTATTGTTACCACAAGGGCTCACTTCTTTATTGCTCTCCAAAGGAATACACCACAAAGGCTATAGCAAAGAAGTGTCAACCCACATAGGGTGTGGGGGTATTTATACATCAAGCCAAGGGGGGGCACTTAGATCAAATGGGCATGCCACTTGCCTCCACAAGATCATACTGCACCGCATATCCAAAAGGTGCCTAAGATATCTAAGATCACCTTGGACCACTATGATTCATCATATCATCATAGTCCCATAGCTTACAAAGTATTAAAACCACCCACCTAAGGTAGTGTGCCTATAGCTAATGTAGATCACATATTTCAATACCCTCTCTTGATCTACATACATACCTCACATGGTGTGTAGACCAAGACTCACACAAAGTGAAAAAATATAAAAGATAATTTGCCCACTAGCTATCACACAGATACAATTATCCAATGACAATAATGAAGATCACATAGCACACCTTTAGAACAAGGTGTCTGCATAGTTTGCTTCATGCTTTGTAGGTTCTTCTTTCTTGCCTTTAGTTTCATTCGCCTCATCTCTCTTCTTCTTGTAGCAATCCTTGATGACATGGCCCTTCTTTTTGTAGTAGAAACAAGACCTTGCAGTCTTGAATTTTTTCTTTTGCCCATCCATTAACAAGGATGTCTCACTTGAGGTGCTTAGGGTTTGTTGTATCACTGGTAGGAGAAGCAGTTGAAGTAGAGGCTTTCCTTCCAATCTTGTCTCCTCAAGAATGAGTGAAGACGATACAGTGACAAGAGTTAGATTAGGTTGATTTCCATTGACACTAACACATCAGCAAAATGAAAACTGCCTCTTCTTTTTGAACTACCACACCAGCTCCAGTAAGCTGGTCTATCAGACACCTTATGTCATTAATGTGAGAAGACATTATGGTCTTGTCCTCTTTCTCCAACCTGTATAATTTCTTCCTTAAGAAAAGATGAGATGTAGCATTTACTTGACCAAAAATTGCTCTTAACCTTAGCTAAGCATCATTAGAGGTAGGGGTGGAATTGACTTGATGTATTTGGTTATCACTCACTCAAGCCAAGCATCATTAGAGGTAGGGGAGGAACTAACTTGATGTATTTGGTTATCACTCAAGCCATTGATAATGTATAAGAGGGCATTTGCATCATTGCTCTCCCATTTTGTAACCATATCAGGATTCCTTGCATTTGGTTTCCTCTCAGTCCCATTCATAATTCCCCAAAGCTCTCTATTTGCCAAAGCCATTTGCATCTTGATTGCCCAATTATGATACTTAGATCCATCAAACCTATCTCCCCTTTTGAAATACCCATTTCCATCTTGATTGCCCAATTGTGATACTTAGATCCATCAAACCTATCTCCCCTTTTGAAATACCCATTTCCATCTTGATTGCCCAATTGTGATACTTAGATCCATCAAACCTATCTCCCCTTTTGAAATACCCATTTCCATTGCTCCCCATTGCTACAAAATGAAAGGGCTACCCTCTCTGAACCCTTTATAGATAAGGGTTTGTACAACAAGAGTTATGGTCATAAAATAGCCAATGATAGAAACCAAGGCTCCCCATATAAGTGCATGTTCATACCCATGAATTTTGAGAAACCTAATTTCCTTGCTGCCTGGTAATAATGGGGTTTCTTGCTCACTTAAAGTTTGACTTTTTTATTTTTTGGTTTAATGTGGTTGGGATTTGTGGTGCTTGATTCACATGAAGATGCCATTCATCTTTGCTTAATAAACTTGTGACCACCCAAGATGATGTGTGGAAACACTAAAAATAAAGGGAGCAATGTCCTTTATACAGTAGGACTTATACAAGGCCACTAGGACTTATACAAGGCTTGATATTACTCAAAAATGTAAAAATAATGGTTTCACACCCCTACACATGGCTAAATGATTTTGATCAAATAAGTCCCAAAAAAATAAGCAAGACACCTTTATGTAGAAGCTTTCAAAAGGGTCAACACAAGCTGTGAATCGGCCTTAAATAGAATCACTTAATCACAACCAAAAACCACCTTTAATTAGCCTTAATAAAGCTATTTGTTGCCATTAATACAGCTAACTACCAACAACTCAGCTCGCCACAACTAGATTACAAACTAATCATTTGCAAGAACCCGGTGCTCAGAAGAAGGCGTACACCCATGTGCAATCACTGTAGTGTGGAGAAGGCATGGAATGCTCAGTGAATAACCATTCTACCAAGCAAAGCTTGGTGACTGCGCACTCTGATGCACACAAAGGAGAAGCACGTTTGTGATCGTGCATAGATACTAGTCGTGTGGCATGCATCATGCAAAAGGTTGCACAAGCACCAGATTGCTTATGGCCAATGTTGCTACCTGCTATAGCTCACACAGTAGAAGAGAGCACCAGATTGCTTACAGCCAATGCTGCTGCCTGTTTACAGCTCACACAGTAGAAGAGAAGGAAGGCTTAATCACTCTAAATATTCCACTTAGTTAGAGTAATGAAAAATGACCTCCAGCACAAAGAAGTTGCCCATAACACTTAGATTCACAAATGCTCCCTCTCTCATTATTATGACAAGGAACACTCCCAAGAAGGGGGGCTCTGCCACCATTTAAAAAGAGTGATTAGCAAACATCATAAGATAAGATAATCACAAATATAAGACTCCTTAATTACAAGAGATAACACAAACATTAACAAGGAGTATTCCCAATCTATTCACAGAGAGCAAGCATAGAAGGCTTGCCTCTAGAGTATATGACTACTCACACAAAGAAATGAAGCTTTCATAAGCTTTCACAAAGGCTCACTTATCTATTGCTCTCCAAAGGAATATACCACAAAGGCTACAACAAAGAAGTGTCAACCCACATAGGGTGTGGGGGTATTTATAAATCAAGCCAAGGAGGGGCACCGAGATCAAGTGGGCATGCCACTTGCCTCCAAAAGATCATACTCCACCACATATCCAAAGGTGCTTAAGATATCTAAGATCACCTTGAACCACTATGATTAATCATATCATAGTCCCATAGCTTACAAAGTATTAAAACCACCCACCTAAGGTAGTGTGCATACAACTAATGTAGATCACATCTTTCAATATAAGACCTCATCATCATCATATGGCGCTCTCGTTGCTATTTGTAACTTGTGGTGGTGAGAATATTAAGAAGGGGGAGCACAATAAGGTGGCTTCGCAACACCTAGGTGCTCGCCTACAAAATAGGTCAAAATCAAGAAGCCCAGGAGATGAGAGACACTCTGATTACTCCCTGCAAAGTACCAAAGATCACTGAGCCAATGCCTTGTTATGCAAATTTCTTCCCCCTTCACCTTTTGCTCTATATTTTCAGTGCACACACAATGCCATCATCATCTTGGTGGTGGTTCCCTCTCGTAGAGCAGGAAAGTAGACAGCCTTCTAGCATTTTCAACAATGCCACTTCTACGCTTTTTGCCATCGCTGCTTTCGACGGTGAGAAATGCAGCTGTAAAACACCTCTCAAGCTCTGTTGTCCTCAATATTAGGGGCTGCTACATCACCACTATTAATAAAGTCGAGCTGGCCATGAGTAGCAAGAGACCGGACTAGCTTCTCAACACAGCTTCTCAACCAACCTCCCCTCCCTCCAAAGGCTTCTACTCTCACATAACACCTCTATTTTCTCCACCTTATCCTCTCCATACATAGACACGCAGAGAAAAAACTAGAGATAGAAATAAAACAATTGAAAAAATAATAATAATATAAGGCTTATCTCTTTTGAAGCTTGTTTGTGCCGAGAGAAGCGCGAGAGATACCACACGAGAGAGAGGAATGATTCTCACCTCTGATACCAATGTTATGTCATCATAGTCCCTGCCATAGCCAAGGAGGGCTCCAAGCTCTAGTCACCACCCAACCATAGAGGAATGTAGACAAGTATCTACATTGTCGGGCTTATCTAGTGGCTTGCGTACCCACAGTAGCCCGCCGGCCGCCCACGGTTCTCCGGCCCGGGTGTGTCACCCCTGAACTCCCCGGACACTCTCGCTACATGTGCTCTAGCATATGAACTCCATGTCCGGTTGAGCTCCTCCGCCGCCATCAGGCGACTCACGCATGGCGTTACAGGCTACGTGACAGTGGGATGGTGGGAGAGAGAGAGAGAGAGAGAGAGAGAGAGAGAGAGAGAGAGAGAGAGAGAGAGAGAGAGAGAGAGAGAGAGAGAGAGAGAGAGAGAGAGAGAGAGAGAGGGAGGAGCTAAGCTGGGCTGGAGGGGAGAAAGTGGGCTAGGCTAAGAGGTGATGGTGGAGTTAGTGGGAGGAGATGGGAGAAGGTACTGGTGGAGGGACTGGAGAGAGAATGTTCACGTCTTTAAGAGAGAAGGGTTGATATAGAAAAGGCTCCCTCCACCAAGCTCCCCCCAAAAAACACACACCTATAGGTGTATCTATAGGACTTGAGTCCAATATAACTTCTAGAACTAGAGTCTATATCTTACAAGAGCAAGTCTAGGATGTGAGATTCATAGAGCTACCTCTACCATATCCACCATAAAGAGTTAAAATTTAGCTAATTCCACCCTTTGTTCCTTGGTCTAACTATGGTCCTAGAGTCTAAACTCTAAGACAACCCATAAGACTTGACACCATGTGGTAAATTAGCATCTCTAGAACCTCAATCGTAGAGCTAACCCTACCACATACACCTCTAAGACTTGAGTCCTAAAGTCTCTTTTAATATTTAAGTGTTGGAGCCCCTCTAGGATATGAGTCTAAGATAACATCTAGAGATTGAGTCTATATCTTTAAAGAGTAACTCTAAGCCTTGAGTCTTAGAGCTAACTCTAAGACTTGAGTCGTAGAGCTAACTATGTGACTTAAGATATAGAGCTCTAGCCTACATCACACTAGGACTTGAGTTATAGAGCTCACCAAGAGATGATATATGCTAACACCCCCTCTTAGGTCTTAGGGGTGGCCCAAGACCCACAGGTGGCCCAAGACCCAAGGAGCTACCATGAACGCCAATAGCTGACTGAGATAATCTTTTGGTGAGAATAAGTCTACAACATTATCTTGGGTGGGAAAATATTCAAGGAATGTATCCCTCCAAAATCCGCTCCCGCACAAAGTGGTACTAGATCTCTATATGCTTGGTCTGCGCATGAAATACTAGATTCTTAGCAATAGCCAAGCGGTTGTCACATAAGATAAAGTTAGGTTGTTTTGGTGGCTATCGAAAACCGATCTCCTCAAGTATCTATCGCAACTAAATCACCTCACAAGTAGCTAAACAAGCCGCTCAATACACCACCTCAGTCGATGAAAGCACCACCATAGGCTACTTTTTACTCGTCCATGAAATGGCTCGAGATCCAAGAGTAAAGCAATACCCTATAGTAGATCATCGGGAATCCATATCTCCAGCTCAATCTGAGTCACTCTAGCCACGTAAAGTGGCCCCCTCTCCATAGAAAATGCTAAAATTCTTGGTACCTTTCAAGTACCACAACATGAAGAGTGCTGCTTGTCAATGAGTGTCCAAAGGTGCCTACATGAAAGCACTGATATTTCCCACCACAAATGCATAATCATGCCATGTGTTGAGCAACCAAATCAAGGACCCACCTAGTTTCCTGTACATAAGTGTATCTACCCACTGGATCGAATCTAGAAGAGGAAAGTTTGATTCTCGAATATATGGGAGAAGTGATGGGCTTATAATCTGTCATCTTGAAAGCCTCTAGCAACGCTCTAACATATCAATTGAGAAATGAATATGCCATCTGAGCGCAGAAAAATATCCAATCCAAGAAAGAAGTGATTAAACAACCCAAGATTTGTCATCTCAAATTCCTGATTGAGGGCAACCTTTGTCTGAGCAATGTGTGTTGCATGGCTACCTGTTATGATCAAGTCATACACATAGAGAATAATAAGAGTATACAACCCTTTTCTCAGGATAAATGAAACCCTTTTGTTAAAATCATTAATCTTTTCATACCAAGCCTTGGGGGCTTGTTTCAAAGCATATTTGGCCTTTTTCAACTTGCAGACCATATAATTAGAGCTAGGAACTTGAAATCTGGGGGTTGCCTACATAAACTTCCTCCTTTAACTCCCCAATGAGCAATGCTGACTTGACATCCATCTGAAAGATGGCCCAATGAGAGTGTGCACAAGAGAAAGAACTATCCATATCATCACCATCCGAGTAGTTAGTGCAAATATATCATCAAAATCCATGCCAACTTTCTTAGAATAGCCTTTGGCCCACAAGCTTGTGCTTATCGAGTGTTCCATCCCTGATTTGTACTTGGTCTCATAGACCCACTTAACACCAATCACCTTCCGCCGCTTTGCCGGTCTAGGATCCAACTCCCAAGTGTGATTTCGGTCAATAGAGTCAAGCTTCACTTCCATGGCCCACTTCCAAGTTGGTTTGGAAAGCGCCTCCCGAATATGAGTAGTTTCAGAGTCTTGGATGTATGACATCAGTGCATAATTGACGCATAAGTTCTCTTAAGATGATGTCGTGGTACATAACTACTCTGATCGATGGGGACCCCGTGCTAGAGGTGAAGGCAACCGTGTTAGCCCTGAGTCCTGCAATGTCTAGTACAACTAATTGGGAATATAAGATCCCCCCTTAAAAGTAAAACCCTGCTCCTAAGATGTGGCCTACTATGGAGCATCCACCGAAATCTCCTCCTCTCCTGATCAATGTCGAATGATTCCTCCACCTAAGGTGCTTGAGGACATGCTGAGTTAAGTCGATGGAATAGGAATAGGAGGATCCAACAAAGAACCAAAAGAGGCTGAGTCAAATCAGCCCCCTAAAGATGAAGAAGCCCCCTCTGTATAGTGGAAGATGAAGTCTCATCGACCACCACATCTCTACTAACAATGATCTTCAAGGTTGCACAATTTTAGAGCTAATAACCTTTAGATTTTGAGCTGTACCCAACCAAAATATGATGCTTGGACTTAGCGTCCACCTTCCCCTTGTGTCTATCATGTACATGAACAAATGCATTTGATCCAAAAGCTTAAAAATGAGAAACTGTGCGTTTTCTACCGAGGTAGGCCTGAAAGTGGTCTCCCCGGGAAGAAGAACAGTAGTAGGGGACTGATTGAGAATATAAATAGTGGTAGCAACTCCCTCTACCCAAAGCTTTTGAGGAAGACTCTGATGCTTCAACATTGTCCAAGCCATCTCAATCACCATTTGGTTCTTCCACTCCACCACACCATTCTCTAAAGGAGTACCACTAAAGGGGGAGTCTCGAACTCGAGATCAATTGGGGTGACAAAAGCTGACTCCTCCATAACTTTAGCGAATAAGCTTACCCCTTTGTCCTTTGACTTCCCTTACAAATCCCACATGCGACTCTGGCATTGTTGCCATAAGTGCCCCTATTTGGAGAAATGATCACAAACCTTCTGGTTGCCAAAAGAATTAGAAGTTGAAGACCCCTTCAACTTTAACTTTACATCCTTGGAGTCCATGGAGTCCTTAGAGGGAGGTGCCCCACCTTTTACCTTTGTTAGGCTACTCCCCTCTCTATGTAATGAAAACACAGTTACCTTTCTTTGAAGAAATCTGTGAATTTTCTCTCCTGATCAAGGACCATAGGCACCAACTCATCCGAGGTAATAGTTTCCATCCGTCCTGAAGTAAGAAGTGAAGATTAGAAGCTCTCATATTTCAAGGGTAACTAAGTAAGTAGCCAGATGACCATATCCTTAGTGGAAATCTCCTTCCCACACCTAGAAATCTTAGATCGCAATGACTCTAATTTGTTGATCCTACATATGGAAGTAGAATCAGTGGGTGAAAGCTTCAACATTTGAAGCTCCAGGGAAACTCTCTTCATGGGTTTCTTTCGATCAGTCTCTTCCCAGCAACATGTGCATGGGTATCTCGTTTTGATGTGACCCATGACTAAGGGTTGAGAGTTGAGAAGAATGAATGGCCGAGCACAAGCATTAAGATGATCCTATAGAGCAGCTTTGTGTGTAATGGCATTCCTTGTATCCTCATCCTCTGCAGTGTTGGGTTGGGTGGGAGGATTAATCAAGTGATGAACTTCAAAAGATCATGTCTCCAAGATTGCTTCCACCATGACTTTCCATATGTTGTAGTTTGTGCCATCCAACTTGGCATCTGAAGGAAAGTCAAAAGAGTGGGTATTTGAACTACTCGGGGTTGGATGAGTGCCATGATGTACCTCCTCTAAAAAACACAACCACCAAAACAACCCAGGAGCAGCTCTCTGCACTTGTAGGGAGGGTGGGTGGGATAGAAATAGATAGAGTAGAGAAGAGAAAAAAATGCAGAAAATGCAAATCTGCCCCTTTGAAGAAGAAAACGTAGGTATGAAACCACTACGGACAGCCACCAAGCTTGCGTGAAAACGTAGAAAATCATCACTAGTCTCCAATTATCGATTCTAGGTCTAGACGTTTATGGGCTTTGATACCATGATAGAGGGCAGGAGAAAAATGTAGATGAATGACAAAAATACTGAAGCTCCAAGAGAGAGATGAGAGAAAATATCAAAACATTGATGCACTAATCCTCGAGAAAAGAGTGGATACAACCAGCCCATAGGCAAGGAGTGGACTTCGTAGGCAGAGGGTTGAAGGTGCTCACCAAAGTGATCAAAAATAATTAGGGAATGATGAAAAGTGAGGAAGAGGGCATCACATATATATACTCCAAAATGAGCTCGTCGACTTCCTCCTAGTCTCCTACACGACCTGAAAAATAGGTGAAAGCTCCATAAAAAGGGTGGGCAGCCCACATCAAAGGATCATAAAATAGGGGAAATATATATAAAAATGGGGAATGCCAGAGCATAGAAATGGCCCTCATATAAACACCAAAAAAGCCACCAATAGGAGATGAAATATACTAATAACATGTTCCTTTTATAGATTTGAGCTCTTGGACTCAAGTCCTAGACCTAGCCCTAGACCTTGCCTCTTGGAGTTTATTCAAGTGTCTTTTCTGAATTCAAATTTCAAATCTGGTTAGCAATATTCTTTCCCATTTTCAAATTTTGAATTTGGGAGAAGTCAAGTCCCAGTGCCCTTTGAGTCCATTTGAGTCCATGGTGCAACTCTAGGAGTCAATTTCTAGAACAATTTTAGGCCTTGAGCCTATGAAAACTTACAAAATTTGACACCAAGACCAAGAGTACTTTAAGGAATTGATAGCGCCAAGAGTTAACTCTAGATAACTTAACTCTAGATAACTTGACCCCTTTAGTCCTACGACTCTAGGACTTGAGCCCAAAATAATGTCTAAAACTTGAGTCTAATATGGAAAGAGGAGATGCCAAGGAGATTGTCTCCCTAACCATGTAAACATTCTCACCAAAACCCAGAGTTTCCTTGCGAGGTCACTTTTGACGAACAAGAAATAATCATTTGTTTCTAGTTATTATGTCAAATTTGAGTAGATATCCATTGAAGTCCTAAAGACACTAGAATAATTAAAAATAAATATACTTATTATGTTAAATTTGAGTAGTTATCCATTAACTTCCTAAATCCGCTTAAGGAAAAAGAAATCTAGGCTCTAACCA
The DNA here is from genome assembly GCF_041138505.1 of Cibotium barometz. NCBI lineage: Eukaryota > Viridiplantae > Streptophyta > Polypodiopsida > Cyatheales > Cibotiaceae > Cibotium > Cibotium barometz. The sequence continues at coordinate 34,808,342 of NC_141079.1, read as the reverse complement.
GGTTTCATCTGTAATATCTCTATGATGGCTAGTGCTACTATTCCACTTGTGAGTGAAATGGTGCGTACTAGCACCAAGTTGCATAAGATGCATCAAGCTATAAAAGAAACTTTTTTTAGTTGAAATAATACCTTGTCCCATTGCAAACTACAAAGAATATTGAGAAGATGAAGGGGAGGAAACAATGTTTACAAAAAGGAAAAAGGGTCTTGATGTTCATTGGTGTAGGAAGTAAATAAAAGTTAACATATTGCAAGATGTTATTGTAGGCATTTGTGATTAAGATACAAAATCCATCCCCTCCCTCACCACTTTATTGCCTTTACATTGATAAAGCCATAAGAATATCAATATTGTAGTTTTTTAATCCTTGGTTGAAAGTTTGATTATATAAGTAAACTTCTTCTTATCCTTGAAAGCCAAATTTGGAGGTTATGCCACAACGGTTATAGCTACAAGGCCATGTTTGGAATGTTGTTTAAAGGAAAAACTATGGGAGAATGATGAATGGAAACATTTAAGGTTTTTGTATGTGAAATAAGTCATACGTTTAAAGAGTAAATGGAGCATGATATATCCTCTAATATTCTTTAATATACTAATATGGTGCATAAACCTCATAGAACTTAGTAGAAGGTGAACTGCATTTAATGTCCCATTCTCACCATCTACATCTTCATTGCCAAGTCTTAACATTTCAAAAAGCACAAGAGGATGGAATCCTCTAAACGCTTGTTAAAATGAATAAATAAGTGCACTCTATTATGAAACAATCTTCGATTTGGCTAGTTTTTCATGTATAATTAAACCCATCTACATCTTTCATTGCCCAATCTTAACATTTCAAAAAGCACAAGAGGATGGAATCCTCTAAGCACTTGTTAAAATGAATGGATAAGTGCGCTCTATTATGAAATAATCTTTGATTTGGCTAGTTTTTTATGTATAGTTAAACCCATCATACATATTTTTTTGAACTACAAGCATTATGGTGGAAAATCTAGATTAGAGTGAAAATATTGGCATACTATAATTTTACAATGTATTAAGTTTTGTAATTTTAATCTTGCAAAACTTTGTGCACTCAATTTTGGGTTCGGAGGCAAAGAAGATAATTATTAGTCGTGATGTGGTGTTCGAGGAATAGACAGCCTCATTAGGTGGAGAAGAAGGCTGTATCCACACTATTCTTCAACGAAGAAGTAGCCTAATGGACACAACCACTAGTGATATTACCAACTCCACAAGAGGTGGAGTTGGTACTTCACCTCTTGTGGAGTTGATAGTACCAACTCCACACAAGAGGTGAAGAAGTAGCCTAATGGACACAACCACCAATGATAGTACCAACTCCACAAGAGGTGGATTCATCAGATGATGAAGAAGAGAAACCTGCAACACTATAGAAGGGTCCATATCCTAAATGGGTGAAGCAACTTTTGGATAGGAAAGCTCCGCATACAATCAACAAGAGCCAACAACGGTTCGTGGATCCAAGAGAATAAAGGAGAAAAAAAGGGCCTCCGTTCACATTCTCAATATGGCCTTGATGGGGTTGAGATAATGAAATTACAGGAGCCCGCTAGCTTGAAGGAAGCATCAGCAGATCCAAACTTGAGGGGGACTATGGAGTTAGAGTATGCCTCAATTTTGAGAAACCACACGTGGGATCTTGTGGTAAAACATAAGGATATTCATGACAAGTGAGTTTGGAAGGCCAAGTAAAAGTCTAATGGTACATTGGATAAGTACAAGAAAAAGGTCATGGTGTGGCAAAGGGTTTTGCACACATCAAAGGTTCGCCTTTCAGGAGACATTCACCCCCAACAGCTAGATTAACCACTATTCACAAAATAGTAGCCTTGGCTGCTCATGGAAAGTGGACGGTATTGTCAATGGATGTAAGTTAGCATTTTTGAATGGCCATCTCAAAAGGAGGAGGTTTATGTGGTGCAATCACTCGGGTTTGAGATACTTAATTTAGAAAATAAAGTGTGTAAACTTTAGAAACTATTATATGGGCTAAAACAGGTCCCTCAAGCATAGTACCAAAGATTCTTTGTTTATAAGTATTGCTCTTTCTAAAGGCCCTATCAAATGTAAATTTGTATATTTTCCCTCATCAAGGCATGTACACAATCATTGTCCTATATATGGATGACCTTATCATGATAGGGGAACCATGAAGGTGAGAAGATCTAACAGACACAGGAGATGTTGAGTTCATAGTTTGATATGTCGGACCTTGGACATATGCATTTCTATTTAGAGATTGAGGTCTAGCAAGAGTTAGATAGAATATTCATTTCTCAGCAAAAGCATGGAGGAGAAATTATGAAGGCATTTGGCATGGCTAAGTGCAAGTCAGCAGTTGCACCCATGGAGGTTAATGTGAAGCTTTCTATGGAATATACTTCTCCACTTGTGGATATGGAGTATAAGAAGTTGGTGGGGAGTTTAATCTTATTTGCAATACTCGGCCTAGCATCAACTTTGTAGTTGGTGTCCTTAAGAGGTTCTCAAATCATCCCCAACAGAACCACTAGAAGGTAGGGATATGGGTGTTAAAGTATATCAAAGATACAATTGGGTATGGCATCACTTACAAATCATGAAATTCCTTGACTAGATTTTGTGACTCAGATTGGGCCAAAATTACATCTTGCATTAGCAATAAGAAGCAGCCCACAATGGCACTTTCTTGTACAGAGGCTAAAGGTAGTATGCTTTGCTTCATGTGAAGCACGAAGCAAAGCATCCTCCTCAACAAGCATGAAGCATGCTTGTTGAGGAGGATCTTAGGAGACATGGGTGTTCCTCAAAAGGAAGCGAGAGTGTTGTTGTGCAATAATCAGAGTTGCATGGCAATCACCAAGAACCCGATGTTTCGTCTTGCTCGCATGAAGCACATTGAGAAGTGATGGCCTACATCCATGCTAAGGTACTATGTATGACTAGTTTGACATCATTAGTTAATCATGGAGTTCATTATATTCAAGCACTCTTATGATTAAGACGTTCTTCATCCAAAGTTTGTCTAGATCTCTATCAAAGCTCCTTATTAGGAATCACATCGTTGAGTGGATGACATCACTTTGTATTTAAGTTTGTAAGCAATAATATTGTTTGCTCTTCACTTCTTTTTACAATTCAGTGCTTTGTATTGTATCTTACTTTTACTATTATGTATTCTTATATGACACTCTTCCCAATTAGAGTGTCTTACAACAAAGAGATATTCCCTCCATTATCTCACACTTTATATGTTCATCAAAATTAGGAAGATTAGGCGAGAGCTCATACTCAGCTTAGTGTCTGATTTCTTGAACACCTCTCACCAGAAATGTTGAGTAAACTTGGGATCTCTATCATATATAATTTCAAGTGACAAGCCATCAAGGTTGCAAACTTCTTGACAAACAAATAAGTTGCACAATTGAGATTTTTTCTTTTAATTTAGTAGAAATAAATCTTGCTAACTTGGTGAGGTGGCCACCTAAATGACATTATTTATGGTAATCTAACCATAAAATATGTAGAAATACCATGCCATTTCTTTTTAGTTATTTCTAAAGGATGTAGCGAGTCACCACAATGTTTATCTTTATTGACCTTGTATTATTGATAATTTCCCAAAGATATAGCGAGCAACCACAATGTTAAGATTTATAAGACCGTATATATTAGTACTTTTGGGAATTTCCCAATTCCCACTCTTGATTTATATTGTGAACTTCTTGTGACTTTCCTAAGATCTTGTTCGTGTTACATTACTAGTATAATAGTTTAAAATATCAAAACACCTCTAGGGTTATTTCTTGTGACAAGTCTCTAAGATCTTGTTCGTGTTATATTACTAGTATAATAGTTTAAAATATTAAAACACCTATAGGGTCATTTCTTGTGACAAGTCTCTAAGATCTTATTCATGTTACATTACTAGCATAATAGTTTGAAATATCGAAACCCCTCTATATTAATCAAAATTTTACTTTTTATTTCTAAAAAAGGATATACATTATACTTATATTATTGATCATAACATCATTGGACAAAACATTGCATAACTCATATAGCCTTGTAATTACAGTTTGATAACCATAATCCATTACCTAAAATAATTAATTCACTAAGATTTTTATAACATTAATTATATGTCAATAATGTAGATAGTAAGAATCATGGTAAGCAACATCTTTCCAAAATTTCATAAGAATATTAAATAACAACGTTGATCTCTTACAAACTATGGTACTAGAAGAAAACACCATAAATAAGAACACAACTAATGCATAGAAGTAAACTCACTTGATGTGAATTCTCCTCCTTGATCTATTTGAAACTTCTTCAACCTCTTTGATGTGAATTCTCCTCCTCAACCTATTTGAAACTTCTTCAACCTCTTTCTTGAATCATTCTTTAATAATCTATGCCATATTTTGAACTTTCCAAAAGCTTTATCCCAATAAAAAAACATCCACATCTTCCTACTAAAGTCATTAAATCTGTAAAACAAGAAGTTGGAAGAACCACCCACAGAAGTGGTTGGCATTTTAGCCCAAGGATCTACATGTACAAGCTCTAGAGGAGCCTTTACACGATTCTTGTTTTCTTGTGGAAATGCATGCGGATGCTGCATTATACAAGCTTCACACACACCTCACATCTCTGAAAATGCTAGGTAGATGTGCCACAATCCCAAACCTTTGTATCTCTTTTAAGATTACAAAGCTCAAGTGCCCAAGTCTCTCATGCCATAGCCTCGACATCACCTCGAGATGTAAAAGTTGGCATCTCATACATGTTGTTACACCATATTCTTTTCCCAATGACATTGTTGTTGGCATATGTGATGACTACACTAGCCTTATCAATGATAATCTTTAAGTCACGTTCAACTATGGCTGTAATAGACAATAGATTCCTCTTAATGTCTGGCACATAAAGGACATTATATAACTTCTTAGTATTACCATTGCTAAAAATAAAAGAAATGGTACTTGAACCCATTGGTTCATGGATCAGACAATGGACTCCCCCCACCACAGGCGTCAGAGAGTTACATGAGCCCTTTTGACTGTCATATGTCGAGATGCCCCACTATCTGATCCATGAACCATCCATGCTAAGGAATGTTATGCCTTTACACATATTTCTTCGATTGCCAACAAGCTATTTTGCGTCAACACTATTCTTGAGCTCCTTCTTCTAAGGCTTTAAAGTGTCATTTTTCTCATCATCTTCCTTTAGTCTACATGATTTGACCACATGACTAGACTTGTTGCCAGTAGAAACTCTTTGCCTTAAGTTTCTTCTTCTTTTAGAAGCATTGGGGTTACGGGAGCCCTTCCCCTTGCCTTTCTTTACATTTGCAAAGAATGTAGTATCATCACCATCGCTGGCTTTAAAATACATCTCCTCCTCCACCATACACTGAACTCCTCAAAAGTAAGAGGCGAGTTGTGCACCTATATGTTTAGTGAGGTCACAAAATTGTCATGCTTCGCAGGTAAAACTATGATGCACATGCGTGCTAGTTCCTCATTACTGGTCTTAGTGAATCCCATAACTACCATCTAATCTTCTAAATTCTTTATCCCATGATATAAAATGCTCTACTACTTCTCCATCAGAATGCCTTTCTAATGCAAGCTAATTCTCTAGGTTTTGAATCCTTGTCAGATTCCTCATCTCATACTAGTTATTTAGAACTTGCCATGCTTTAGATGCTATGGTAGTATGATGAATTAGGGTCATCACCAAATCAGTGATGCTGGTGATGATGGCACAAAGCGTATCCACATTCCTTCACCTCCATGCAAAATGCAAAGCGAGAGCAGTATTTAGTGGTATGGTTTGTAGTGGATCTGCTAGATTAAGAGTAGGAGTTTCCTGTGCAAATCAAGAATAGACCTAATCTTAAACTTCCAGAGAGTGTAATTTCTCCCATCAAACTTCCCATCACCAAAAGATGGAGGGTGAGCACAAGTGATTGCATTATTTATAGGTTAGGCCATCTCTCCAAATATGCCTTCAAATAGCCAAAACAAGCTTTACCTAAAGCCTATGCTATGATACCACTGTAAGAATACATAATAACGAAAGTAGGATCAACATAATACAAAGCATTGAATTGTAAAAGGAGGTGGATAGTAACCAATATAACTTCTTGCAAACTTGATTACAAACTAGTGGTGTCTACACACCTATGTGCTCAAGGTAAGGAGCTTTGATGGCGATCTAGACAGACTCTGGACAGAGGATGTCTTTCTTTACAAGAGTGTTTGGACACAATGGACTTAATAATTAATTAAGGTTACAAACTAGTCTATATATAGTTTGGCATGGATGTAGGTTGACCATGTTAGCCAATGGCATGACTTGGTCCAAAACTATTAAAATAGCAATGTGTGAGGGAACAACATGAGTAGAGCAAGAGAAGAGCATGCACATTAAACAACAAGAAGAAAGACTAAGGGTCCTAACTCAAAGGTTGATTTGTATGGTTATATGTAAAAGGTGAAGTCAATGGTCCAAAAGGTAGCACATGGAAAAAGCACAAGGTGTGGGCATGACACATCAATGGCCCAGGTGTACACATAGCTTGTGATTTGGGAGCTCCTTGAGTGCTATAAAATCATGTCATCCTTACTCATTTTAAGAGCTTGATCAATGCAATCATCATGTGATTAGTGTCTTGATTACACTTAGTTCATCCTTATTTGAGTGATTAGTGTCTTGATTACACTTATTTCATCCTTATTTGAATGATTTTCTTATTATTTAATCATGATGTTTGTTTCTTGCTATGATCCACCCTAATACCACAAATTTTAAGCCTTCTAGGGCTGGTCATTAGCAAGCGTTTTAAATTGATTAGAGTTCATCCCAATACTTCTTGTCTTCCACCATTAGGGTTTGCATGGTTGCCTTGTTGTGTTAGCATTTATCTCCTTCTTGCCAAACTAGGGTACATATGATTATCGAAGCTTCTTTCCATTTCTCTGTGTGTGTTTTTCTTTAACAAAGATGTAAGATAGTGCTTATCTGGGGAGAGAGAGAGAGAGAGAGAGAGAGAGAGAGAGAGAGAGAGAGCCCTACGACACTCAATCTGTACACTAACGACTCTCTCTTAGGTGAAAGAACCTCATCATGTTAAGGGTGAGTGTTGAAATAGTAATGTGTGAGGGTACAATAGGAGTAGCGCAAGGGTAATAACATGCACATCAAATAAGAAGAAGAAAGACTAAGAGTCCTAACTCAGAGGTTGATTTGTATGGTAATATATAAAAGGTGTAGTCAATGGTCAAAAAGAAAGAAAGACTAAGAGTCTTAACTCAGAGGTTGATGTGTATGGTTATATATAAAATTGGAAGTCAATGGTCAAAGATGTAGCACATGGAGTGTGGGCATTTATTGACACGTGGATGTCATAAGGTTGCACATAGCTTGTGATTTGGGAGCTCCTTAAGAGCTATAAAATCAGCTCATTTAGGAGCTCAATCCACTTATCCACAACAAACAAGGTCTTTGAGAGCTTCACCATCCAACAGAATGATTGTGAAGCCAATTTAGCCTTATCATCATTCATGCAAGCTAGTGCTCCAAAGAAAAGGGCATTAAATATATTTTGGTTGAAACTTAAAAATATTAACTGATATTTGACCTTGTATTGAAGAATACCAATGAGCTTTTACATTATTTTATCTAAAATTGGCATATGATAAAATTTGATTGGGCCTTTTTCTCAATGGCTAGTTTTTTTTTAAAAAAAATTGACACATATAACTGGCCCTATGGGCTAGTTTTGAAATTGTCAAGACCATAGTTGAACTAGAGCTCATCAAAAGAGTCTAGTTAACATGGGCAGTGGTATAGTTTGATTGATTGCACAAGTAAGACCCTCCACAAGTCAAGTGGATGCATTAACCATATGGATGATTGTTTTTGCCATGGCAACTTTATCCCCAAAATAGAAGTTAATCTTTGCCCGACAAATTACTGCCCTCCCAATTCTGCATGGGAGGACATCTCCTCTTTGGAATCCCGTAGCAAAATATCAATCAACTACAAGCCAATCAAAAGCCAACTATGTGGAAGAAGAGGTTGTTCCTTCATGAGCAACATTCTCTAAAAACTTGTTGAGTGGGCAAGATTGATCCAATCTTCAAAGGACTTCTTTGAATCACTTTGCATTCTATGAGTCATACTTATCACACTTTGCATTCTATGAGTCATACTCATCACACTTTGTAGTCATGGGCTCAAAAACCATTGAGAAATGTGTAATGTGTATAAAAGGCTCATAAAAGGTCATTTCATTTTATGAAGCCATGATTTCTTAGCACATCTTTTTCCTACCACTAGTTTGGGTAATGAAGGAATGGCTGAGAGAACACACTAACATGGTCATGAGAATTGCATTTTTGCAATAAGATTATACGTTCCCACTAGAAAAAAGGCCCCAAGCAATTCATGGTGATGATGAAAGACATGGGATCATGGGGCAAGGGAGGGGGGAAGACATTGATTTGCAAAAGGCCAAAAAATGGCCTAAGGCACAAATAAAATTAAATGTCCATACCATATATGCCCGCAACCTTTCTACGATGTTCAAAGAAAAATGGCATAAGGCACAAATAAAATTAAATGTCCATACCATATATGGTCCCAAACTTTCTATGATGTTCAAAGAAAACAAAAAATAAATGACCACAAAACTATTGAAAACACTTTTTTTTAAAGATGAAGTATGTTTGTATTAGTATCACATGGACACTTGTACATCACATTAGAGCATGTCCCTTCGAGGATATTTTATAGAATTGAAAACACTATTGACCTCAAATCAAGAATCACACTCAACCCAAGATCTACATTCACAATAGCATAATTGTGAAGCAATATATGCACCTATAATCTATGGTCACCAAAAATTCAACAGACATCATGAGGACAACCATTTACTCAACCACTAAGAAATCATCTCGTGAGGATAACCATTTAATCAACCACTAAGAAATCATCATGTTTCTAAGGTTCATTCCCTCTACGATTAACTAGCTCATGCGAACATAAAAATAGAGTACATCCTCTAGTCTCGTAAGCTCATGGCCAGACACAAAGCCTTTTAGGTGCACTCAACATGTATTTCAATCTAGTAACATGAAAGACATGATGCACGTGAACTCCATTTATAAACGCAATTTGTAATCCACCTCATTAATCTTTTTCAAATAATTGCATAACACCTCGGAGATAGCTTATGGACTTTTCCAGTCCTCATTACTTAAGAACATTACTTAAGGATCTTCAAGAGATCTTAAGTAAACCTAGGGTTTACTGGCTCTCTTTTGAGACTCTACTTGCTTTTGGTTAGCATATATAATTGCACTCTATCTTGCACATTTTGTATACTCTCTCTTACAAACTGTAGTATCTCTTGCGAGTGTTTCACGAAGTAAACCACTCAATCACTAACTTAGACTTTCTTTAATCCAATCATCCTTGGGACTTTATGTTGAAATCCATAAATCAACATAAAAGAGCTCATCTCAGTAGGAGGATTCTAAGCACTATTATAAGCAAACTCTACTAATGAATGATATGTTGGAAAAGCATTTTCTTAATACTCCACCCTCATGTTGTTTCTATGGATGTGCTCTATTATGTAAGGCCCTCTTTATGATGAGGAGTAGTCGTTGTGGTGAGCACACGGGCACTTGACGATTCCCAGTTTACACACTGTGGATGGTGGCAAAGTGTGGCTAGATGGTTAGGAGATGGGCTTGTGTAGACTTGGCACTCTCCTAAGTAAGTTGCATGCTTATGTGGGCTAAGTAAGTTGCATGCTTATGTGGGCTAAGTGACCACATTAGTGAGTGCTAGACTACAAATTGAGGATACAATGTTCTTGGGTTGCAGGGCTTGTTTGAGGGTTCAGATGGTCTTACATGGGTGTTGGAGCTATGCTAGATCCCTATGAAACTTTGTTTACATAGTCTACTATGGTCCTAGTCGGATGATATGGTCCGTTGTTCATTTAGTTGAAATTTGTGGTACTAGGTGGATCATAACAAGGAATAAACTTCATTAAATAATAAGAAAGTCACTCAAATAAGGATTATCTAGAGTGTAATCAAGACACTGATCACATGATGATTGCATGTTTTTTCTTCGATTTTCACAAGCATTGTTTGGACGGACACACGATTAAATTTTTATTCTTTTCTTCTTTATAATTGAATGCTTGTAGATAATAAAACTTTTGGAGTGGAAATCATGGGTTTGCATCCCACATGAGCCCACTTTTTAATATGTTCATCAAGTAACCAAGGTTTTTTTGAGCCGGACGAGAATTTTGAAAAAGGTGGCTATGATTGGACTAATGTGGTGGGCTTGCCACTATCCGCCTAGTGTGTTAAGAAAAAAGTGTTCTCAACAAATGCCCTTTTGCCATCTCTAAGAGAGGTTGTATTTGACGCTTGCAGTGTTCTTTTGCCATATGAAAGAGTGGTTATGTCTGCCAGACGCTTGACACAAATGCCATCCATGCTCTTTTGCCATATGAAAGAGTGGTTATGTCTGCCAGACGCTTGACACAAATGCCATCTTAAAGAGAGGTTGCCAAACCTCTAGTGGACACAACCTCATCAAACAGAGGGTGTGTCCGTTGGACCTCTCTTTGAGATGGCATTTGTGTCAAGCATCTGGTGGACACAACCTCATCAAAGAGAGGTTGTGTCCTGTTGGATGTTTGACAACCTTTTTTTGAGATGGCATTTGTGAGAAGAGTCCCCAACAGACACAACCTCTCTTTGAGATGGCAAAAGGACATATGCTCTCATAGAGCACTACAAACATCCTACAGACACAACCTCTCTTTGAGATGGCAAAAGGGCATTTGTCGAGAACACTTTTTCTCTTCACACACTCGGAGGAGTCCGGGGACAGGCGGAGGGTAGGCCCACTGCATTAGTCCACTGAGGGCCACCTTGAAAGTTAACTAGGTGGTGGGAATAGCCTCTAGACGATTGTGTAAATTAAACTTGAGAGGGTTAAAAATCCTACCTCTTAAGGGGTCTTCCAGGTTAGTGTAAACGAGATATTCTATGTGGTTTAGCATCAAGTTAAGCCTCTAGACGATTGTGTGAATTAAACTTGAGAGGGTTAAAAACCCTACCTCTTGGATAAGGGGTCTTCCAGGTTAGTGTAAACGATGTAGTTTAGCATCAAGTTAAGCCGACGGACCGGGTAAAAGCGTATCGGACCGATGTATAATACTGAAAAGTAGTCGGATCATGGATGGACCGGTCGGTAGATGGTCGTCTTCAGCATCGTGTGGATATATGTAATACTTTGCCACAAGCAAATGCTCATGAAGAAGCCCTGAGGCCATGGCTTCTCAGAAGAAAATTTGTTGAACTTCGTCTCCTGCCTCTCCGATCCGGAGACGGAAGCCTGCGATTCGCTCCGCCATAGCCAGGAGCTTCGAGTTTTTCTTCTTCTTCTTTGTCTCAGAAGTCGCTTGCCTTTCTTTTTTTTCTACCCTCCTATCGATCGATGCATTCAGATCAAACCGTTAGCTTGAGGCCCGGTGGCGGTAAGGGGCGCCTCTTTGGACCCCGCAGCAGCAGCTCCATAGCCAACAGCAGCACCGCCGTACCCAGCAACTCGATAGCCGGCAACAGCTTCAACGATCCCCTGTTCCCCCCTCGCCTCAACCACGATGGCATGGTATGTTCCCGTCCCTCATTGTGCAGGTCCTTTTATGCTCTCATTTTAATGCAGCGATGCAGCTTAGGGTTAAGAAAATGTCTGCTTGCCGAGGATTAGGGTTAGGTTTAGGGTTTTTGTTGTGAGACATGCCGCAGATATGGTTGCGTTCGTGTTCATGGCTGTCGATCTATACGATGGTATGCAGGGATCCCCCATTAATCGCTTCCCTTTGCGAAAAGGATGACATACTTCATTTTGATGGGGCCGATTCATCTTGCCTTTCACTGCCGATTCATCTTGCCTTTCACTTAGTCCTATCGTGAACTGTTTTCCGGTCTCAGAACTTAGTTTATGCACTGCTCACTTGAGAAGTGAACGTTTACTTCTATTTCTTGAGAATTGCCTGCTTGTATATGCAGCTATTTAGGTTGGTGATGAGCACAATGCTCTTGTTTTACTCCGCTTCATATCCCCTCTGAGGAAGGTGTGTTTTATGAGGGTGTCAGGGGGTTAGTGTGGGGTGTCAGGAACCCAGTTTGCTGCGTTATGAGATTGACGGGGGATTAGTATGGGATGTCAGGAACTTAGCTTGCTGCATAATGAGGACATCCGGATGCCAGCATGTTGCGGATGAGGGCATTGGGGGATGAACATGCTGTGTTAAAAGGGCATGCTGCAAAATGAATGTGTAGTGGAACTATCATGTCATGTTGCGAGGGCATGATTTAACAAATTATGCTGTGTTATGAGGATGCTGGGAAATTAGAGTGAAAAGGCTTTGACATGGAGTTTCTAGTTTATGTCCCCCACACGTAGTTGAGAAAACAATATCTGGACTTTAATGCGAAGCCCCAAGGCTGTGCTTGCATCTGTTCGTAAAAGCACATGATAGTTAACAAGTGTTTCCTGATGTGGCTTCAGTTTTTTTTAAAAAAAATTGGTTTTCACAGGGGCATGTTGATATGTTTGAGAATGTTTTGTGATCCATGCCTCTTTATCCTGTATGATACCATCTGAAAATGTACATTGGCTTGTGGCCTGAGTTGGGGTTTTCAGGGTACAGATTCCAGATCCCGGAAGCTTACTTCTGAATGGATCAAGTACAGTAAAGAAGAGCTCTACAAATACAAAGAGGTGGGATCTAATAACTTTCATGCACAAAATCTGTCAGCTGTTATTCTCACATGTTGCAGAGCTGCCTGCTTGTGAGTTCTGTCAGTGTTAGCTTGTCAGAGCATTTTTAAGTATGTCTGGCACCTCTACGCAGACTAGGTGCATATAGTCTTTGATGTTTTTAGTTGCTTCAAGTTACACACAACTGACTTCTTATGCTTCTTGCTTTATGAATGTTCTTTATGGGCAGGTCATCACGGACATTCCACAGGACATAAAGAACGCTGTAGCTGAGATAGAGGCTGAACTCTCGGTACCTGAAGAACCGGAATGGGCTCGGCCAGCAACAAATGTAATGTCTTTGTAATTAGTAGTTCTGTTTTGGGGACTGTAAGACAGGGTTTGCTTCAGCTTCAATAAAAGTTTGCTTGGTACTATGTGCTGATGGGATGTACACATGTCTATTCAGAGTTAGACAGGCAGGCCTCTCACACACTCACACATGCACACATGCATGCGTCTTTAGATTGTAAACCTTCCTAAGCACAGTTCTCATACAAGCTGATGTTCTTCTTCTTTTTGGTGTCCTTGTTATGCCTATCCAGGCACAGACTCTGCAATCTGCTACACGGTATACTGAGCGTGATGAACGTGACTGGAAAAGTAGGGCACCTCTACCTTCTCCTGTGCTGGAGGAGAAAGGTAAGGAACAGCAACAAAGGGAGCCAGGAAAGAGGTCTGATAGTGATTGGCGGGACAGAGAGCAGGAACGTGAGGTTTCAACTTTGCAAACTTCTCGCCAACAAGAGCTGCAGTATTCATACAGGCAGCAAGAATCCCAATATCCAAAACAACAAGAGTCAGCAGCTTCAGGGGTAGGCATAATGAACTCTTTGTTCATACTGTTGAGAATTTTGTGAGAATATTTCTAAACATGATACAATATATATCTATATGCTTTCAGGGTTCTGCACCTGCAATTATACGGGCTGCCAACCCTTGGACAACAAGGAGGGGAGCAGTTTCAGAGAAGGAGAAGGTTCTGAGGACTGTTAAAGGGTATCTTTCTGTTTTGAGCCTTAGACAGAGGCTCTCAAGTAGTCAACTTCTGAAGGCTTAGTGTGTTTTCCTTTCTACTCGCTCTTAAGTAGTCAACTTCTGAAGGCCTAGTGTGTTTGCCTTTCTACTTGGGTTTTCTAATTTGTCTACAACTTTTATGATCAGAATATTGAACAAATTGACCCCAGAGAAGTTTGAGATTCTTTTGGACCAACTCCTCAATGCAGGCATTGATTCTGCTGAGATTCTTAAGGTATCACAAGCTTTCATTGGCAAATGTTTTGAAGTGTGGTATCCATGTGTCTTATGTGAAAGCATTGGCTGGACTACTTCACCGTGAAATGGAAGTTGAATTGTGTGTGCTTGTGTGATAATATGATCTACTCTCAATCATGTGGAGTACTAAACGATGGATGGTCTGATGGCAGGGAGTCATATCACTTGTCTTTGACAAGGCTGTGTTGGAACCTACCTTTTGTCCCATGTATGCGGAATTGTGTGTGCACCTCAGCAAAGCCCTTCCGGAGTTTCCATCTGATGAGGATGACGGGAAACCTGCGACGTTTCGTCGAATTCTGCTCAACAGCTGCCAGGAAGAGTTCGAAGGAGCTGATAACATGAGAGCAGAGATACACCAATTGACCAAACCAGAACAAGAATTGGAACGCTTCGAGAAGGAAAAGCTATTAAAGCTTCGTACGCTTGGCAACATCAGGCTGATTGGTGAGCTTTTCAAGTTGAAGATGATACCAGAGAAGATTGTCCATCACTGCATCCAAGTAAGTTGAAGTTAGCTTCCAGATTTTAAGTTTATTCCCCCCTTCATTCCCCTTCTCCCACACCTTTCACTGCCACTATGCATCTTTTTGTCAGATTGTGATGATCCTTCTTGGTATGTTTTGGTTATCATACAGATGCTTCTAGGGTCGGATTCAAAAACTCCTCCTGTTGAAGAGAATTTAGAAGCACTCTGCCAGCTTCTCCTAACAGTTGGAAAGCAGCTTGATGAGAGTGCCAAGTCTACAAAAGCAACAGATATTTACTTTTCTCAGCTAAAGGATTTTAGTACAAACACCCGCTTGCCTCCACGCATCAGGTTTATGATTCGGAACACCATTGATACGCGGGCTAACAAGTGGATACCACGCCGAGAAGAGGTCAGTTGTGGGTACTTGAAGAAGATTTCAGTGCACTTGACTGGTTCAGGTCTTCTTACTGGCAGATTTTTTGTTTTTGTTTTTTTTTGCCAGGTGAAGGCAAAGACAATCAATGAGATACACGCAGAAGCTGAGCAGACACTTGGTCTTCGCCCTGGAATGACTGGTGTAAGAAACGGACGAGGAGCTCCTGGAGTGATGGGCATGCCAGGATTAGGAAATAATTTTTCACTAAGCAGGCCAGGCAGCATGATGCCAGGGATGCCTGGTCTTTTGCCAGGCAGCGGAAAGATGCCAGGGGCTGCACCTGTAGTGCCCAACTTTATCCCTGTTGTGGACTCTGAAGGATGGGAGACATATTCTGTAAATCGAAAGAACAAGATACCTAGAGAGGGATCGATACCTCCTCCAAGTTTATTGCCTGGTGGGCCATTCGGCATGTCAGCTCCTGGACCAAGGCCAAACAGTGCAAGCTCCAAACTTTTGCCTCCAGGCAGTGGAGGATCATTTTTGGGCAGGCCAAGTGCACTGCTTGGTGACTCTGCTGTGAGAGCTGCTGCTACACCACTAAATCAGGGACAATTAGGCACAGCCCCAAAGGTTCCTGAAAAGGGAAGAGTGACTGGACCACCACTGAAACAGACGGCCCCAGTAGCATCTTTATCTCCTGCTGCTCTCCAGAAGAAATCGGAGTCATTGCTGAAAGAGTATCTCTCAGTTGCTGATCTTAACGAGGCTGTGCTGTGTGTTGATGAACTGCAGAGTCCAGCATTTCATCCTCAGTTGGTGCAATTGGCAGTTTCGATGTTCATAGAGAGCCAGGAGCGAGACAGGGATTTGATCAGGAAGCTTTTGGAGTACTTGTGGTCAAAGAAGGTTTTATCAGAGAAGGATGTAAGGGCTGGCATTATGCTGGTGGCTGAGCAACTTGATGATCTTGCTCTTGATATACCAATGGCACCAAAGCATCTCGGGGATCTTGTGGGAAAGTTTTCGCTCTGTGATGTTGTCGACTTAGGATGTCTGG
Source organism: Cibotium barometz (assembly GCF_041138505.1). Lineage (NCBI taxonomy): Eukaryota > Viridiplantae > Streptophyta > Polypodiopsida > Cyatheales > Cibotiaceae > Cibotium > Cibotium barometz. The sequence continues at coordinate 34,792,268 of NC_141079.1, read as the reverse complement.
TAGACATTCTACAGAAAACAGAGGACTTCGTGCTAAAGAAGGTGGTGTATGATGCAGCACTAAGAGCTATCAAGTTTGGGCCTAACTCAGAGAGGGTACTGAGCCAACGATCTGAGCTAGAGGAATGTGAAAGGCTGGTAGAAATGGTGGCAAGATGAGTAACCTTTTTTTGGTGGACACCATCCAGAATGTTTTTTTTTTCAGAGTTCATTTGCCTTATGTAGTAGTTTGGTAATGCTGGAGTATTTATTGGAGGAATTGTTTGAGAAGCTTCTTAGTAAGTTAAAGTTGATTTATTAAGAAGATTACCCAATACCGAGCTCTTTGTCTCTGTATATTTTACGGGAAAGCATAAGATTGATGGTTTTTCTTTCACAGTGGAAGTTGCAGTCTAGTGGAGATGGCATTTGTCTGATGTGTCAAATGCCCTGTCAGTGAGGCTTTTGCTATTATAGCACAGCTTAGTACACTTAAGTACAGCAAAGTGGCTGGTTTCATGTATGGGAAGTTTTGAAATAGTTTTTTGCTGAGATTAGTTTGCATGGCTGTCTGCTGAAAAGAAGTTTTGTGCATTTTTAAAAGTGGGGGATTAGTTTTTCAAGGCTCGTCACGTGCACGTGCAACGAGATTAGGCAGCTATTTTTCTTTGTGCTGTAGTATTGCTAATGTGTGGAGGCTTTAGTAATGTACTTATATATTTTTTTAGAAACACCCAGTAATTTGGGACTTGGTGATAATGATGTCTTATTGCAAGCATTTCTATTCTGTGCTTTTGTCCATCTCACTCCCACGCATGAATGTGATAATCTGCATTGTTTGTGTTTGCAGATCCAATGTGCATTTGAGCACCCTCAACAAGACTAATGCAAATAAGTCCTGCACACATTTTTTTGCATCTCTAAGTCAAACTCTTGCATATTCCATACCTAAATTTGCATATCAGTTTATATCCTGAAAATCATATATTTCTATTGAGCATTATAAATTTGAAGTAATAGCATGAGTGAAAGAGGAAATTGCAAATTGACCCAAACATAATCTAACTCAAATTATAGTCTAGCCCCTCCTTTGAGCATTATGTTTTTCCTGAAGTAATAGCATATGTGAAAATAACCATTTCATTTATCCAACCAAAAACTATTACCAAAAACTGATTGTCAAAAGAACTTTCCAAAATTGGGTGCCTACGAAACAGCCAGGCCTAGACGCCACGCCAGACCAAAATGTGAACGAAACATTTATAACATCATATGAGTTAAGCCTAGCAGCCTTGTGTGACAATCTTAGAAGTACAAAACATTTTCTGTTAAGAGCTTGATGATATTGGTTGCAATCATCCCATTTAAAAGCATTGATTTCAATAACTTGCTGCCCAATTGGAACATATGAACGGAGTAGGCAAAACTTAAATGGTGTAGTGTGCACTAGCTTTGTGGAGCAAAACTAACGAATCAACACATGTTTTAAAAAAACTAACTGTGACTTTGTATGCATGCACCTAGTGTTGATTAATTTCTTTTGTTGGTGCTTCTTTATTACAATGTATGATATCGATGTGGTGTTAATCCATGTGAGACCCAATCTTTGATATGCTAGTAATGTGGGCTTGTACAAGAAGCTAATGTCTACGTGGAGGCTCACTCATTAGGTTGATGACACAATGGGAAGCTTGTCTATGAAGCTGGCAGCTTACCTCCAATGGCCTAGTGGTGAATTGACTCCAAACATCTTGCTTCGATTCCAAAGAAATTTTAAGTAATATCATGTATTAGGTGTGAGAATATCTGGAATTTTACCTACCATGTGTATGCATGATAAATATCTTGGTAAAATGGTGATAATGCTTTATGAAATGTGACTATAAAATAGGAGTGGGCCTTATGACTACAAGGCTTTATGAAATTAGTGATAAGTCATAAAATAGGAGTGGGCCTTATGACTAAATGGCTTTATGAAATTAGTGATAAGTCATAAAATAGAAGTGTCTTAAACCTACATGGCTTTGTAACTATATTAAGTACATGGAAAACACATGGCAAGCATGTTGAGGGTGTGTGGAAGCATGTGGAGGATGGTGAAAGGATGCCTATAGAGAATAATCATTTTAGAAGTCATATGTTGATTGAGGAAACTTTTGATGTATACATGATAAGTTTTGTATAATCTCAAGGTGGGCTTAGATTTTATAACTCACGTTAGCCCAGAAGTACATGTGATGGTGGCATCAAGTGTTTTGTAATTTTATCTTTAATTCTTCTACTATTGGACTTTCTAATTTACAAGAGCATGGTGAGAGAGCTTCTATAAAAAAAGCTATCTTTCTCTCTCTTAAGCATAATTGAAAATAGTTGTGCGTAGATGCTATAGCTTGCATAGCTTGTATACACTTTCAAAGAGTGTACATTACCTTATGCTCTGCTCTATTTCCTATGGTGGTTGATACCATTTTAGTCTTACTTGATTGTGGTATAAATCCTTAGGAGCCTATTCAAGTTAAGAGCTTACCTTAGCCTTGCTGAAGCATGTGTCATTGGATTTTGCCTTCGAGCCATAAATGTAACTTCCCATGTGGGTGTGCTAGCTTGTCCATCGTGTCTTCACTCCGCTGTCACTGGGATGCTCCTTGCCAAAGGGATGAAGGGGGAGCTCGCAAGAAGAGGTCTGTCTTGGTCGTGATGGTTCTCTCACAAAAGGAAGGGGAAGAAGAGGAAGGTAATGTAAGAAGAAGAGCTCACAATTAAACTTTTGTAAGGGAATGATGTGTATTGACCTGCAAGGTTCAGGGTACTCTGCCATGGCTCCCCTATCAAGAGATTTACCTTTGGAGGGCTGGCGCTGACGAGGTTAGTTGTAGGTACATCTGTTTGTGCATGATGACATGAGATGCGAGAAGTGAAAAAATTGTGATGCCCGTAGTGAGGTATGTAGGTGACATGCATAGGCAATGGGCGGAAGGTGTGCTTGTGTGAGTGCACTTCTCCAAAAAAAACTTCAACACAATTGCTTTCTTTGACTCTACTTGCTGCTTTCTCTGACATTCACTTGACATCCATATTCCTAAGGAGTCAAGATCAATAGCTTGTTAGAGGCATGGCAATGGATTTATCCATGGCTATGCCTAGAGCTACAACGGAGCTGGGCGCCCTCTATGGCTCGAAGAACTTGGCATTGTTGAGCGCGAGTAGAGCGCTCGGGCTAGAGGTAGGGTGGATTGAATGGGTGTCCCTGCTGATTGTAAGAAGGTCTAGGCTGTTGCGATGGGTCATACCATGGGCCAGGCTTGCACCCGCACCATGGTCCCCCCCATCCATAAATGTTGGGTTGTCGACGATGAGGCTCACTACAAGTTCATATATGAGTAGTGCCTATGTGTCTCTTACATGTAGAGCCTATGGATATTGCAGGTGGCGTGCATGGGCATTGGGCAAAAGGTGGACCCGTGTAATAGCTTCTTCTAGTAAAGCTCCAACCCTCTTCTTTCTTTGACTGTTTTTATTTTGTTTTCTTCGACTTTTACACATGGTTTGAGAAAAAAATTTGTGGTTGATGTGTAACGAGGTTGGCCGATAAGGCGGGTGTCATTGAGATTGGGTTGTCCATGAGAATGGAAGAATTTTAAGACACATTAATAATCTGTGAATGAAACATTGATAATCCATGAACGACAGGTGGCTTGAAGGATATGACCAAATGGATTTGGGTGTTTCATGCACCTCTTTTTGAAGCATTGGTGGCTTTGTAGCCCGCTTGCTTAAAGCATGACGATGTCGGTGGGCAGAATGGAAGTAGTATAGAGATTCCACAAGTTGGGGTGAAATTTTGGATTGCCGACAAGTAATGCTGACCTTGGGCATGTGGCATCGCTTTGACATTTTGTGCAACTTTACCTCGCGTGATCAACACAAATGTAGGCAAGTTTGGTGCTTGGGAGGGAGATGCAGAGTCATTGCTTTGTGTGGAGATCTCCGCGTGGGTACATGGATTCGACGGCTTCATAGACCATGATTGGGATGCCCATCTGATTGGGCAAGATGGAAGCTTCTCCAGTTCACGAAGTCCCAGTGTACCGGGCATACCGGGCATGGATAGAAAGCTAATAGTCCTTGTGAGTATGCAGACGTAGAAATTGTGCTTCATGGATAGAAAGAAGGTTAGACTGAACAAGAACAAAACTCAATGAAGAAGTTAAGACAACAAGATCAAAGGCACCCATGCAAAGTGTTGGCATCGGGTTGTTGCATGCAAGAATGGGAGCCGTTGTCGGAGTGCCTTGGTTAGGTACAATTTAGACCATTGGATGCGATTGGCAGAAGGTATTGGTGCATAAAGGACCACAAGGAAGGGATGATTATCTAGGCCTATGTGCATAACTACCTATGGGAAAAGGATGTGCCATCGTCTACCATGATGTGTGCGCAATGGATTAAGCCCTTAGGTTTGTGGTCGTTGTGTGGTGAGTGCATGTTTGGGAGGTGGTTTAGACTGTTTGGGAAGATGTGTTTGGACTTTTTGGGAGAGTACCCTACAAACAACTAGTTGTACCAGCTCTACCCTCCGTGGGGAACACTTTACCCACTCAATTGGGGGAGGGGGGGGGGAAAGCCAATATAAGCAGTAAAACGAGGGTGAAGGGGTTACCTACACTTATTGGTTTGTTGGGAAGAATGGTGACATTGGCATTATGTTGATTGCCACTTGTTGGAATGCCGATGGCAGTTGGATACAGTCTTCTTCACAACATTAGCTTTGTGTTGGCGGTGGTGTTGCCTTGTAGACGGCATCGGTTTTGTGTATTGGATGGTTGCTTACAGTTGTGCTCGCATCTCGGTCTTCTTACCGAGGGGCTTGTAGGTTGGTTGGTGTCTTTCTAAGGAAGCCGGGTATGTGCTTTGTAGGTCTTGCCAACGACGGATGTGTTTGTCGTTAAAGTTGTCGGCAAGATGGGTGCCTTATGGTGTTGAAGAGGTCGGTTGGCTGGTGTTGGTCGAGGTCAATAGTGATGTGTTGAAGAGGTAGGTTGGCTGGGGGCTGTGCTGTTGTGGAACAGCTGGACGCGGTGGTGAGGAGCTCCAGCTCGGCGAGGGGCACAAGGATAAGCGCTGGGTGCTAGGTGCAGAGAGGCGGATGAGAAGGGGACAGCGTGGAGGAGGAGGAGGCACCAACGTGCTAGGTGGAGGCGGGAGAGAAGATGGACGGTGAGGTGGAGGGTAGTTTTTTTTTCCCCTCTCGCAAGCATGAGCAACTCCTCTCTCTACACACACAGGCGATCGTGCTTCTTTCTCTCTTTCTCTCCCTCTCTCTCTCTCCATGCAGGCATGAGGCCCTTCTCTGTCTCCACACAGGCGATCATGCTTCTCTTTCTCTCTCTCCTTACACGCCGGTGATCCATGCAGGCGATCTAGGTGCCAAAGAACTCATGATTCAACATCTTCAATCCCACCCATTTTACTTCTACTATGGGAGTACCTCAGTGATCTCACATCTCTGATTGTCGATTCTTGGATCGCAGTCTAACCTCACTGATCTCACATTTTTGATTGTCGATTCTTGGATCGTACTCTTGAACGATTCAATATCTTTAATCGTCTGTTTTTGGATCATGGCGATTCGACTTCTGGATGATCTCACTTTCCAAACAGTTCAACCTCCTTAATCATCGATCTTGGATCTTGGTGATCTGACTCCTGATGATCCCACTTTCCAGACTATTCAACATCCTTAATCATCGGTCTTGGATCATGTGATCCTACTTCTCAAATCCTGATCCATCCTCACCGATTTCACATCTTTGATTGTTATTGTCAATTCAACTTTACAAATTGCTAGAGCCCTCAAATCATTATGATCCGACCCATCTTGATCCGACTTTAGATCACCAATTGAGCAATTGAACTTTTGAGATTGCTGATTCGAACTCTTAAAAAAAGAGCTATTCTTGGATTTAAAAAAAAAATCACTTGGTGAAGGTAGTGACTATATAATTACGTGGGGAGGCTGTGTTACATACAGACACACGAGTTCGAGTTCCACACATCCCATGCGCATGCTTAGCAAGGTGAGGGCGGAGAGTTGCTTGCCCATCCCCACGACGAAAGCTTGGAAGCCACTGTGATTGGCTTTGCTGTTATGCTTGATTAAGCGGTGTCTTTCTAGTTTTAACTTAAAAGTTGCTATTGCAACACGGGACACACATAGGGCTTGTGGTGATCTTTTTGAACCCTGGGGTTGCTCGACAGTGCCACAGAAGTGTGTGCACGGTTCTCTTTCAGGTTCGGCACCACCATTAGCTCTTCTTTGATGGGAACAATGATGGATAGGGCCGTTGGACAAGGTGTTGCCTCTTGCTACTCGAGGTCCACGGGTTCTTCTAACCTTTTTTAGGTGGTGTTGATACTACACGAGCCAAAGTGGAAGCCACTTCTCTCTATTCTTGCTTAAGCTTTGGAGTTGGCGTTAGAGGCATGACTTTGGGTCTCCACACCAACATAGATTTGATGTTTGAGTGTGCAGTTGTGAGGGTCTAGGATAGTTTTCTTTGATCTGGTCTTAGCACCCAAATGTGGGGTTTCCTTTGTAGAATCCTTGTGCACCTAGCAATTTTGTCAAAATCCAACGAAGTGTAGACTTCTGGGGTGGTATTGGGTACTACTAAGGCCGTCGCTTGGATTCTTTTGGCTTTCGAGATCATGTGGACGGCAAGGTTGTTGGAACCCAGACAACTAGGTTCCCTTCTTCGTAGAAGCCCTGGGCTTTAGTAGTAGCTTTATGGAGATCCAATAGGGCTCCGAAAATTTTGGGGTGGAATTGGGTATTGAGGCCATCACTTGGATCTTTTTGGCTTCCGAGGTCATGTGAACGACGAGGTTTTTGGGACCTAGATAGACGGGTTTCCTTTGTAGAAGCCCTTCTACAATGGTCATGTGAATGGTGAGGTTTTGGGACCGAGATAGATGGGTTTTCTTTGTAGAAGCCTTGGGCTTGACAGGGATGACAGGGATCCAGCAGGGCTCAGGGCTTGGGTGAAACTCTATTGCTTGGGATTCCTGCTTTTGGAAAATCTCCAATCACACGGTTGGGCTTTGGGCCAAATGGTGGTTCACCAAGTCCTTACATGGGTATCATACTTTCCTTGGCTAACCAGGGTACTCTGGGGGTACTCATGCTTTGAGGTTTGGGAGGTGGTCTTTGTCATCTCGCCGACGATAAGGTTTCTGGATCTCCATAATGGTTTGAGGGGGTGGCCTTGACATGGCGAGGTGAGAGGGTTATTTAGTATTAGAGGTATTGAGAAACGTGGTGCCATTGAGTACAAGGAAGAGATAAGGAGTGAGTTGAGTAAGCCAAAGAAGATATTGTCCAACAAGAAGCCACATGAGCAAAGCTAAGTTATCCCATATGAGCTAGCAAAGCAAAGTTGTACCTCACCCATATAAACCAGGGTCATTTTAAGCAATGAAACATGAAGCGAGCTCTTAAGCCTCTTGAGTACAAGTCTCAATCTTGTAGCCTAACTGTCATGAGAATATATTTTAAGTTCTCTTTAAGAATATTATTTTCCCCTCTTGAGTAGTTTGGGGACGCCTAGGTTACTCTTGCGTCATGCCGGCTAGGTTAATATCGTGGGTGACACCACTATAAATATTAATACGTGCGGTATATGACGTATGCTTGGGGCCGTCTATGATTATTTCAGTTAGGTTTGTATGGCAGGGTGATTCCTGGGATACTTACGCCTGGTAGTCATGAGTTGGTTATGGTTTGTGCCTGTTTAATATTTGTGAGATTAATTTAATTATTAATTGGGCTTATATTTTCAGGTGATAAAGATTACGAGGATTGATGATTAATGTCGAGGAGAATGTTTCTTATGCGCATTATATTTATTTTTACAAGCATAGTTTGTAACCTTAGTAGTTGATTTTTTCATTTTGATACATTGGAAAAAATACATTTATAATGTTGAATTTATTAAAGCCCAAAGGCTTTACCCTAGCCCCAATTTTTGGGACACTCTATTTTTGTTGTGGAAGAGTGTCGTGCTCTCTAAAAGCACACTTTGTATATTTTTGGGGGCTATGGCCTATTTTTGATTGAAAGCTAATAAAAATACTCTTGTGTGGGAAAGGCCACGCACAAGGGGGGGGGAAGATTGCACCCAGCATGTTTGTCTTGGAGCTAAGTATTATGTTTGCTATGCTTTTGTTTAATTTATTTGATTTTGTTGAAACCTGCAAAGCATGTGTTTTCATGGTTGAATTTATGTGTTGAATTTCTCAAGTGTTCCACAAGCTGTCCTAGAGAACGATTCCGTTTTCAGTGGTATCAGAGCTTGGGCTAGGAGATTTGTGGAAAGGTGGGAAAGGTCTTCATCAACACAACTCTCAAGAAAGTTGCAGGCTTTTAACCAGTGGGCAAAAGAAGGGTTTGTGGTCTTTAACCAAAAATTCAAATTCTCAAACTAGCTCTACTTCTCAAACCCACTTACCTCTTCCCAAAACCATTCTTCTTTATCAAAAAGTGGTTTTGCTCAAAGCTTCATGAATTTCAGGTTTGACCGTACAGATGGATTCCCCATAGCCAAAAACCTCATGTGGTTTGCTCAGATTTTGCAAATATTCAAGCTGCAAAAATTCTATAATTGACGGTCTGCATGTTTTGTGAGCTACAAGCTTTGTATATTAATAAAAAAAAGAAATCAAGCAAGCGATGGTGCACCAAAATGCAGCCTCACAACAAAAAAAACCATGAGAAGAAGAAGCCCACACAAATCTCAATTAAGTCTACTTAATCTCAAATTAACCCAAATCATCATCTTAACCCAACTCTACTTTTCCCAAGCCCAATGCTTGTCACATCAACTTTTGGAGCTTTCACACTACCTATTTTCCTATTTCAAGGAAAATTCCAAACAATTGCAATTTTCAGATTTTTGGGTGCAGAAAATTGATTTTTCAAGATTCAAAGAGGCTTAAAAAGGCCAAATAAATGCCAAAAAATTCTAAAATAATTTCTGAAAAATTTTAAAAATTCTCAGAAATTATTACAGAGGTTTGGCCAAGTGGTGCAAAAAATTATTTCTTCAGCATTTTGACTAGCCCAAGTCTCCTAAATCACTCGGAATTGGGGACTTGTGCGAAACGAAGGGAATTTGACCCAACCATTGAACCAAAGTCTTTGTTCAGTTTCAACACAAATCGAATTGCGGGAGAATTGAGATAAGTACAATCATTTGCTTTATTTACATACATCAAATAATATCAATTTTACTTATTTACATTGTTTGCATGAGCTGTTTGCATGAGCACTATGGCAAATTTTCCTATTTCACCTTCAATTCAAGAGCAACTCCAATCTCTACAACAACAAATTGTAGAAGAGAGAGAGATGCGAATTGAATTGGAGCGACAGCTCACGAGTCGAAGGCGTAAGCGTGACTCTTTGCCATCTTATGAGATGAGACGAAGACACCATCCAAAGAGCTGTCAATGCTACACTTCAAGCACAAAATTCACGAAAAGATTCTAAAATCAGTCGTAAAGCTTTTTCATTTCAGAATTATGATGGCAACAAAGATGCTCGAGTCCTTTTGGCATGGCTTAGTCAATTGGATGACTACTTTTCGGGGGAGAAATTTTCCGAGAAGGACAAGATCAAATGTGCGGCTAATCACATGGTGGATAGCGCAGCTTTATGGTGGAGCGTTATCAAGCAAGGACGTGACAAACTGGATTCATGGAAAAGGTTTCAAAGGCTAGTGAAAAAGCATTTCTTACCTTCACAATTTAAATCTAAAGCTAGGCATCAATGGGATACATTGCATCAACTTGAAAAAGAAAGCATGTCTCAGTATGTGGAGAAGTTTTGGAATACATTACTACAGGTAGTACAGGTTGTGGAGAAAGTCAATGAGAAGGACCAAAAGAGAAAATTCATTTCGGGCCTTAAGCCTACATTTAGGGCCGATGTGAATATGTTTAGACCTCATTCACTTTCTATAGCTATATCTTTGGCAACAAATTCCGAACGCAAAAATGGTTTTCCTAGAGAGGCCAAGTCATTTGAGAGTAACCACTCTAAACCTTTTTCTAAACCTTTTAATGCTTCAAGAAATTTTCATAAGCCAGGGTTTGACAAAGGCAAGGAGATGGTCAAAGGCGAATCAAATTCAAAGAAAGTCAACAGTGGCAAGCCCAAAGGTCCTCCAATCAAATGTTTTAAATGTCATAAAGAAGGACATATAGCACCAAATTGCCCAAATCGTGCAAAGAATCAGACACATGCGGCACGAGTCAATATGCTTGAAGGGGGGGACGACAATGAAGAAGAATCGCTCAAGCAAGAGGGTAACTCTGATCTTGACTATTCAGAAGCAGAAGGTAAACCTCAAGCTCATTCGCTACTCAAAATAAAAGGAAAAATTAATGAGCATGAAGTTATTGTTTTGCATGATGATGGTAGCACTCATGACTTTATTTCTGAAAAGGCAATTAGAGCTTTAAACATTCAACCTTCACCTACACATTATAGAGTTAAAGCTGCATTTACTAGAACCAAGTATAATTGCATGCAAGAGGTGAAAGGTTTAACTTTAAGCATCAATTCCTTAACAGAAAAAAGGGATTTCTTAGTTGCACCTTTACAAGGCGTAGATGTAATATTGGGTATGCCTTGGAGACATATGTACAACCCTATTATAGACTATGATACATATAGCATTTGTGTAAGGAAGGACAATGAAAATATTTTCCTCCAATGTCTAGTCAAAGGAGAGAAGAGCCCTTTATTGAGTCATACTCAAGCAAAGCGAGCTCTTAGGAAAAGGGAGAAGACATATGGTTTGGGTTAACCAGCTTAGCGCTGATCCGAAAGTCCAAAACTTGATCCTTATATCTCCAAATTCAGGGATTGTTTTATGGAAGATTTACCTCCAGGATTACTTAAGTCTAGGCCTGAAGATCATAGTATTGACCTATTGCCAGGCAACTCTTCACCTTGTAAAGCTCCTTAAAGAGTTAACAATTTAGAGAAATAAGAAATCCAAAAACAAATCGAGGATTTGTTAGACAGAGGCCTTATTAGACCTAGTAGTTCACCCTTTGGAGCTCCAGTCCTTCTTGTTAAGAAGAAGAATGGAACTTTCCGAATGTGTGTTGACTACCGAGCATTGAACAAAATCACTGTCAAGAATAGATACCCTATCCCTAGGGTAGATGACTTACTTGATAAGCTTAGAGGTTCAAAGGTCTTTAGCAAGATTGACTTAAAGTCTTGTTATCATCAAGTACGCATGACTGAGTCAGACATATTCAAGACTGCATTTAGAACCCAGACTGGCCATTATGAGTTTTTGGTTATGCCATTTGGTTTGACCAATGCTCCAGCTACATTTAGTCGTATGATGAATCGCATTTTTTGAAAGTTTCAAAGCTTTGTTGTGGTGTTCTTTGATGATATTCTTGTTTTCAGCGAGAACGTCAAAAGCATGAGCAACACTTGGAGCAAGTGTTTAACCTTTTGAGAGAAAATGAATTGTATGTCAATCCTGAAAAGAGTTCTTTCTTTCAAAAAGAGATTGAATACTTAGGCCATATAGTGTCAGCTGAAGGAATCCGTGTGGATCCTAAGAAGATTGAGTGTATAGCCTCTTGGCCTACACCTCGAGACATTCATGACCTTAGATCTTTTCTAGGTCTATGTAGTTACTATAGGAAGTTTGTCAAGAATTTTGCTTATATTGCACATCCTTTGACGGAACTTCTCAAGAAAACTACATTTTTCCATTGGACTAAAAGTCAAGATAAATCTTTTCTAGCACTCAAGGATGCATTAACTCATGCACCAGTTCTTACACAACCTGACTTTTAAAGACCATTCTTTGTGGTAGTAACTGATGCTAGTGGTAAAGGTTTTGGTCCTGTGCTTATGCAAGACAACCATCCTATTACCTATGAAAGTCGAAAGCTAAAGCCTGTTGAAACAAATTATAGTACATATGACAAGGAATTAGCAGCAGTTGTGCATGCCTTGAAGATTTGGAAGCATTACCTAATGGGTTCAGAATTTCTTATCAAGACTGATCACAACAAAGCATTAGGCATTTGCTTACGCAACCCCTTATTTCAGATAGGCACATCAAATGGGCATCTTTCATACAAAGTTTCCAACCCATGATTCAATACCAACCTGGAAAGGAAAATGTTGTTGCCGATGCTTTAAGTAGAAGACCACATATCAACAATATTTCCACTATTGAAAGTGAACCATTTGTACTTATGAAAGAAACTTATGAAGTAGATCCAGATTTTTCTGAGATATGGATCAAATTGCGTGAAAACAATTGGACACCTCAAGGAAATTATTCTCATAATGATGGCTATCTTTTCTTTGAGAAAAGATTATGTGTTAACCTTATAGACAACTTGTCTTGGAAGAGATGCACCAACCACCATTCATGGGACATAGAGGAGTTTCCGCAACACTTCAACTAGTTTCTCGAGAATTCTTTTGGCCTCATTTGAAAAATGATGTAGCAAAATTTGTAGCTGAGCGTAACATTTGTCAAGCAATTAAAAGCTATAAAGGCCAAGCTTTGGGATTGCTTATGCCTTTACCCATTCCAGACCGACCATGGGAACAAGTATCTATGGACTTCATTACAGGCTTTCCTACTACTTCCAGTCATCATCATGACATGATTTGGACAATAGTGGACAGGTTTAGTAAGCAAGCCTATTTCATTCCATGTAAAAAGACACTGACTTCTCAGCAAGCTGCGACCATATTTGTCAAGCAAATCTTTGTACATTATGGTCTACCCAAAGTGATAGTTTCTGATAGAGATTCCAAATTTTGTAGTCACTTTTGGATTGCTCTTTTCTCAAACTTAGGCACTAAGTTAGATTTTTCTACGGCTTTTCATCCTAAATCAAATGGACAGACCGAAGTCACGAATAGCACTATCTTGGATATGCTTAGAGCCTATGTTTCCCAGCAACCTAGTTCATGGGATAAGTACATACATCTACTCCAATTTGCTTATAATAATACTCCTCATTCTGCTACTGGTCGAGCACCATTTGAGATTATCTATGGTAGAGCTTTGCCTATTCCGGCTACTAGACTCTCCCATAAGGTTGAAGCTGCTGACCAATATACTCGAGACTTTGATCGCATTTTATCTGAAGTGCGTGATTGTATTGCAAGAGCTCAAGAGAAGTAAACATTTCAGGCAAATAGGAAGTGTAAAGATTTTTCATTCCAAGAAGGTGATTATGTACTTTTGAGAATTGAGAAGAGTCGATTGAAGAGTGTGGAAAAATTTCCTGCAGTTAAACTTGCACCTAGATACTATGGACCATTTAAAATTATTGAAAAGATTAACGATGTGGCCTATAGACTAGAATTGCCATCTAATTGGAATATCCACAACTCTTTCCATATTCATCTCTTGAAACCCTTTCGAGGAACACTTCCTTCTCACCCAATTTATGAGGAACCACCTTTTGTTGAAGGAGAGGAAGAAGTCTTAGTTCCTGATATTATTGATCAAGAGACGACAACAACAAGAACTGGGAACCAATACATCAAATATCTTTTGACATTCAAAAACCATCCTCAAGAAGATGCAAAATGGATGCCCGAGAAATTTTTCCGAGCTTATCCTGAGATCCTTCGTTCTTTTCAAACCCAACAAACCCGCAATTGAGGGCAATTGCAAACTCAACCAAGAGGGATGTCATGAGAATATATTTTAAGTCCTCTTTAAGAATATTATTTTCCCCTCTTGAGTAATTTGGGGACGCCTAGGTTACTCTTGCGTCATGCCGGCTAGGTTAATATCGTGGGTGACACCACTATAAATATTAATACGTGCGGTATATGACGTATGATTGGGGCCGTCTATGATTATTTCAGTTAGGTTTGTATGGCAGGGTGATTCCTGGGATACTTACGCCTAGTAGTCATGAGTTGGTTATGGTTTGTGCCTGTTTAATATTTGTGGGATTAATTTAATTATTAATTGGGCTTATATTTTCAGGTGATGAAGATTACGAGGATTGATGATTAATGTCGAGGAGAATGTTTCTTATGCGCATCATATTTATTTTTACAAGCATAGTTTGTAACCTTAGTAGTTGATTTTTCCATTTTGATACATTGGGAAAAATACATTTATAATGTTGAATTTATTAAAGCCCAAAGGCTTTACCCTAGCCCCAATTTTTGGGACACTCTATTTTTGTTGTGGAAGAGTGTCGTGCTCTCTAAAAGCACACTTTGTATATTTTTGGGGGCTATGGCCTATTTTTGATTGAAAGCTAATAAAAATACTCTTGTGTGGGGAAGGCCACGCACAAGGGGGGGAAAGATTGCACCCAGCATGTTTGTCTTGGAGCTAAGTTTTTGTTTAATTTATTTGATTTTGTTGAAACCTGCAAAGCATGTATTTTTATGGTTGAATTTATGTGTTGAATTTCTCAAGTGTTCCACAAGCTGTCCTAGAGAACGATTCTGTTTTCACTAATTGTGCTTGAGTCTAAGCTTAATTAGTTTAGCAATAAATCATCATGTCTATGCTTATTCACTAGATTAATATAAGATTAGGACTAATTACCATAGACATGCACATGTCCGAGATACCCATGTTTCATAACATGGTATCAAAGCCTCTCCTCTCCTCTTGAGTTTCTCCAAATCATTCACTTAAGCTCATTAGTAAGTTTTTATCACTAATCATAATCATTAAGCCACTAATTATAATCTTGTCCTCATTCTTTCCTTGTGGTAAAAACTTAATTTGCTTGGTTCTCCTTGTACTCACAAACATTGGAGAAACCCTCTTAGCCACATATTATCCATCTCTAAGTGAACCTACAACTCCAAGAATACAAGTCGAATCACATGCTATAACACATATGTGATGCATTTGTGGTGCTGGTTATTTGATCCATTCATCTGGTGTGCTTCAAATTGGCCCAAGCCCTTTGGTAGGATTGTTCCTCACCTTACAAGGACTCCACAGCTCGAAGCTCATGACGAAACTAGCACGCATCGCCATATACCAAGCAAAAAACTAGTTGCTGCTGCAAATTCGGCAAATTCGCCCGATTTTTTGGATTTTGAGCTGGTTCCTCCTACTTAGGACATTGGTCCTAGATCTTGTAGCGGATTGGGATGCCCGTCATGCAGGCACACTAAATCACTAGGGTCCAATGTAGGGCACTATACCCTTAGGAGTTGGCACAAGCTAGGGAGATGGCGACCTCTCTGTCCACTCCACTACACACTCACATAGACTCAAGAATGGAACACCACACAAGAGCTACCTAAGTGACATACACGCAACACAAGATGGAAGTAGGCAAAAGTTGGGACACCACAAGACCATGAATTGCATTGGGGATCCTCTCTCGATACACCAGAGTCTCTCTATATACAATGGGCGTGGCCCCTTGGGCTATCATGAGCCAAGTGCTAAAAGTGGTTGCTCATAGAGCCGTTGGAGTAGGTGAGAGACATTGAGCACGAGTAGGTGAGCGCCGCTTCGTCGGTCAAGTGGATAGCCAACTTAGGAAGTGGGGCCTCCGAAGATTCCCATCTTGTGTGACTGGTGAGTGGCCTTGTGGGTACCCTTGAGGTTCATGAACTTGGGATGCCTGATCTTGGGGGTATAGGAGCTTAGGGGTGTCCGACCAAAGGGAGTGAGGGATGCCGACTTGGGGATGCTCGATCTTGGGGGTTCACGAGCTTGGGGGTGTCCGACCAAAGGCAGTGAGGGATGCCAACTTGGGGATGCCCGATCTTGGGGGTTCACGGGCTTGGGTGCCTGACCACAGACAGTGAGGGTGGCTACAGGTCCCCCACCAATTAATCCATTCACCGTCCTGGTGAACATAGAAGCAAAGAGGCAGATGTTGAGGTTTCTTTCTGTGTCTCTCTCTTTCCAACTCGTGGCAAATTCTTCCTCTTTCTTTCTTTAAATCTTGTGGTGTTTCTCTCTTCCACTTTGTATCCTGTGGTGGATAATTCTCTTCTCTTCTCTCTCTATCTTATGGTGGATGTTTCTCTTCCCTTCTCTCTACTTCTATATCTAATTCTTTTCCTTCTCTCTCTATTTTGTGGCGGATGTTTCTCTTCCCTTCTCTCTTTACTTCTACATCCTGTGGTGGATAGCGCTCTCTCTCTCTCTCTGTCTCTGTGAACTCTTTCTTCCTTGCTTTATGTCTTGCGATGGATATCTCTTTAACTCCTGTTACAAAATTTATGAGGGGCGCATGTGGGTATGGCGGGGGTGCTTTTGTGTTTTTGGTGGTTTTTTTTGTTTGGGTAATGATGTTTTTGTTTGTGAAGGTGCGCAGGGGTTGGGAGTGCGTGAGTTGGAATTGGGCCCGCGGGGTGGAAGGGGGCAAAGGAAGGGCATCAGCGGGCTGCATAAGGGGAAAGCATGGGGAATGGGCAAGGCAGGTAATTGTGGGCTTTTTTTGATGGTTCACAAAGGGGTGTGAGGACAGGGGTGCGTGAGAGAGGGAGGCTGGGGGTTCGCAAGTTGGGGTGTCAGGATGGGGTGTGCGAGGGGTTCACAAGATGGTGTGAGGATGGGGTGCGCGAGGGAGGGGGGGCTGGGAGAGAGGTATGTCAGGATGGGGGTGCGCGAGAGGAGGGCTGGGGGTTCGCAAGATGGGGGGGGGGGGGGGGGGGGGGGGGGGGGGGGCTGGGGGTTCGTCGAGGGGTGCACGCGAGAGGGGGTTCGCAAGAGGGGTGTGAGGATGGGGGTGCGCGCGAGAGGGTCAGAAGAGGGGTGTGAGGATGGGGGTGTGCGCGAGAGGGGGGGGGTTTGCAAGAGGAGGATGGGGTGCGCGAGAGAGGGGGGCTGGGGTTCGCGGCGTGAGAGAGGGGGGTGTGAGGAGGGGGTTCGGGTGCAGGTCGGGTATGCCGGAGTGCATGAGTGGGGTGGTATGGGGATACACGAAGTGTGGCGTGCGCACTGGCTAGTGAGGGAGGGTGCCCACAAAAAGTAGCTGTGCCTCGCAAATGTGGTTATGAGGGGGTGTGGGGGCGCCCAGGTCAGCATAGCCAGGGGTGCACAGGGCTGGGAAGGGGGACACATGAGTCGGGATGCGAGCAAGAGGGGTGGATGTGTGCAGAGAAAGGTGGCGAAGATTGGGTCCCCAAAGTGGATGGCCCAAGAGGCGTGCCCAGGCGGGTATTGGGGTGCATGAGGGGGATATGGGGTATGCCCAAGGGGGAGATGTGGTGAAGGGGGCAATTAGGGTAGTGTGGGGGTGCACAGATGGAGGGGGTTGTGTGTAGGGAGGGGTGGGGGTTACAGTGAAGGTGGGTAGCTGAGGGTGCGCACGAGTTGGGGGTGCACAAGGGGAGATGGCCCGGGTGTGCAAGTTGGGGGTGCGCAAGGGGATAGGCCGTGGGAGTGCACAAGGCGGGGATAGGGGTGCTCTTTTTTTTTTGTGGGTGCACAAGGGTGTGGGGGTGTGCAAGATGGGGGCTGCATGGGCAAGGCAGGGGTGCACAGGAGGGAAGCAAAAGTGGTGTGTGGGGAGTGGCGCAAGAGAGGGGTGGTGGGATGGGGTGCGCAAGAGGGGCTAGTGGGAAGGGAAGGGGGTGCACAAGGGAAAGGGTGTGAAGGGGGTGCGTGGCCGCTGGGTGCACGCAAATGACACAGAGGATGTTAGGAGGAAGGGATGATGTGAGTGCCCAAAAAGCAAAAAAATGAAAGTGTATGGGGTGGGGTTTGAGGGTGCGGATGGGTGAGGATTTCCAGGGGTGCTCCACTAGGGGGTGCACATGTAGGCATGGGAATGGTGGGGTGGACGCGGCACGGAGAGGTGAATGGGGGGGTGCTCGTGGAATGTGGTGCACCATAATGGAGAGAATATGTGTGAGAGGTGAACCCCAGAATGTGGAAAAAAATGGAAGTGTGTGAAAAAAGGGACACCCAAGGTGTCAAAAAATATGATCGTATTCCCAAAATAGCAAAAATGATGTGCACTTCAAAAGGCAATACTGCGATGGTGACAATGATGGGGCTAGCAAGATTTGTGCACGTGTACCCCAAAATTGTAAATGTGTGCACAATGTGTTCCCCAAAATTGTAAATGTGTGCACGCGTTCCCCAAAACTGTGCACCCAAAAATATGCATCGAAAATGGGTGAAAAAATTGTGAATCCCAAATTACCCAAATGGGGTGAAAAAATTGTAAATGCCCAATTATCCAAATGGGGTGAAATGTGTGCATAAAATGTGCCCTGAGAATGTGCAAGAGAGAGGGAGGGTGTGTACAAATGTCTGCACACCAAAAAGGGCAAAGATGTGTATGCAGTGGAAAATCTGCGCCAAAATGTGCAAAAAAGGGTGGTAAGTGTGAGTGTGTGGCCTAAGGGGTTGGATGTTTTTTTTTTTTTGGTGAAGGGAGGGCTAGGGAAGATTGGGTGAAGCGAGGATCCTAGGTGGCCGATACAATTTGAGACGAGAGACGTTGAACAATGGGAGTGCCTGCCCACTCAAGGTGTGGAGCTCCACCGCACCTTGGGGTAAGATCGTGTGTACTGTGAATGGTCCTTCCCATGCGGGAACAAGATTTTTGGCATGCTTAAGGTATTGGGCCTGGTAGACAAGAACTAAATTGTGGATGGCGCAAGTGACACTCATGTCATGCTTTGCGATGGTTTTGTTCTGCCGCCCACGACGCTTAACCGGCACGGGCACTGGTTTCTTCGAGGATGGAGAGCCACAAAATGCTAGTAGCGACCAGTGAGGTAAGAGTGCCGGAGAGGAGACCAATGCAAGTTGGAATAGAGTGTGCTGGGGTGGTGGCCTTGGAGGCTGTGCGGTAGGCCTAAAGTACACCAATGAGAGCATCCAGCCATTGTTGAGGATGTTGGTGGCAAGCCTTGCGAGGCAGTCGGTACATGACTATTGGTGCTTTCGTCTTGACCGTTAGCACGAGGATAATAGGTACATGACATCCTATGGAAGATTTGATATTGAGTGAGGAGGGTGGTGATTGGCTCATTGACAAAGTGGGTGCCACGATCATTGGTGATCTCCAAGGACACCCAAAGCAAGCGAAGATGTGCTCGTACAAAAATTTTTGCCTACTGTTTGAGATGTGCAATCTTTGGTGGGGCGATGGCTTCAATCCATTTAGTGGCATAATCAGAAGGATGTACCTGCATCGACTGGGGTGGGCCATGGGTTCAATGGGACCCACAAAGTCTAGTCCCCATTTTTCAAATGGAGACCATTCCAAGGAGATGTGGAGAGGCCTGCTGGCTTGCTTACTCAGCTTGGGAGCCCACCTTTGACAAATGTCACAAGATTGGGCATGAACATGGTGGGCCACCAGAGTCCTGAGTGAAAAAGGAGTTCAGCAATGGTGTGACCAGGGTAGTGACCCCCAGATGGACAATCATGAGCATCCTCCACAAGCATAGAGACTTCCTAGGGGTTGACACACCGACGGAGGATGCTATCCTGACCAGCTTTGTAGAGTTGGCCAACCACCAGTTGAAATGGATGGCTTTTCAGCAAGAGGTGACGCTTGTCCTTGGGAGAGAGACCGGTTGGAAATTCTCCTCTGGACAAAAGAGAAACCACATCCCCATACCAAGCTGAGGTAGCATCTACCCTGAAAGCGCACTATTAGGAAGATCATTCATGGATACTTGCAAGGGTGGTGGGCTCGCTAGAGTCGATGCGTGAGAGATGATTCGCCATCACTATGGTGTTTGCCTGGCCGCAAAAAGATCTCAAAGTCGAACTCTTGGAATAAGAGGAGCCATCTTCACACTCGGCCCGCCACCTGGGGTTTGTTGAGGAGGTACTTGAGAGCGTGATGATCTGTGATGATTATGAAGTGCACGCCCAGTAAGTAGTAGCAAAACTTTTGACAGGCATACACTATGGCCAGAGCCTCCCTTTTGGTGGTGCTTTAGTTTCTTTCTGTAGTGTTGAGGAGGCGACTAGCATAGTAGATGGGCCGGTCAGCCTGGTACTTCTCACTGGGTTGGGCTAGCATTGCACCCACGACAATGATGCTAGCGTCTGCATGCACATGAAATATGATGGACCAATCGGGAGGTATGAGGATGGGTGCTTGTGTGAGACAATGCTTAAGATAGGAGAAAGTTGAGGACTCAGGGGTGGTGGACCAGAGGAATAGGGTGGTGGGACTAACAAAGCGGACGAGGGGTAGGGCGATGTCAGCATACATGGAGATAAAGCGATGGTGATAGCCAGTGTGCCCAACAAAGACCTGAGTGCCTCATGATGGCAACTATCTTGTCGGGATCTGCTGGGGCAAGGCCTTGGGCGGAGACTATGTGGCCCAAAAGTGTGCCCTGAACAACTAAGAAGTGACATTTGAAGGGGTTGAGAGGGAGATGAGAGGAGCGACACTTACCAAAGACTAAGGCTAATTGGTGGAAATGGTCAGCAAAGGCTTCCAGACACGTTGTAAGATGTGTGCCGATGAAGTTGGAGAAATCATCCACAAATGCTTTGAGGAAGCTAGTGAGAAATTCCCAAAAAATGTTGGTCATGATGCGTTGGAAAGTGGCCGAGGCATTGCACAACCCAAATGGCATTTTGTTGTAGAGGTAGGTGCTCCATTGGGCGACGAAGGCCGTTTTCGACTGGTCGTTCGGATGGATGGCCACCTGGTTGTAGTCACTAAAACCATCCATGAAACTATAGAGAGCGTGACCAGCTACATCTTCCAGCACCTTGTCCATGAAGGGGATTGGGAATCCATCTTTGATTGTGGCCTTGTTGAGAGCACGAAAGTCAACATAGACCCGGATTTTGTTAGTCTTCTT
Source organism: Cibotium barometz (assembly GCF_041138505.1). Lineage (NCBI taxonomy): Eukaryota > Viridiplantae > Streptophyta > Polypodiopsida > Cyatheales > Cibotiaceae > Cibotium > Cibotium barometz. Next base: position 34,771,433 of record NC_141079.1, on the reverse strand, counting down.
CTTGGGGGTGATCACCATGGGGGAGAGCCACTTTGTGTGTTCCACCAGGGCAATGATGTGAACGGCCTCCATTTTCCCGAGCTCCACCTTCATTGCTTTTGCATACTTGGGGTTGAGTTTGTAGAAGCAACCCCGAACTGGTCAGGTACCCTCTTGGAGAGGGATGGTGTGCATGCCTATGTCGGCTGGCACGTCGTTTAGATCCTCATAGGTCCAGGCAAATACATCCTTGTAGGAGTAAAAAAAAGTGGTGGCCTGGTCGAGTAAGGCATGGTGATCCCATAACCAGGAAGCCAGTAGAATGGGACGTGGATCCTCAGGGGTGCCTAGGTTGAACTCCTTGACTGGGTCCTGACATGAAGGAAGTGGGAGGGGCTCTCCGGTGGCCGCGAAATTAGAAAGGATGCTGGGGTCATGTGCTGGTTGTTGGTCCAGGGGAAAGTCACCAAATTGCTCCTTTGTCCAAGATGGGGGTAGTTCCTTTATAGGGATTGGGGGGGCTACCCGATAGTTGTGACCTTGGGCTGGCCCGAGGTGGATTTAAGTGCACCTTCGTCATGGGCTGATCCCTTGTTGGTGGTGGACGATGGTTCAGTTGTGTGATGGAGGTTGAGTGCTTGCCATGCCTCCTATCAGTGATAGGCTTTCCCAAGCTAATCACCTCAAAGTGCTCGATCGTTGGGTCCTAAGGGGTGGAAGCATCATGAACCTTCGTGATGTCCACCATGTAGCCAGAGAGATCCCCTGCAGCCTAGAGCTAGTCCAGGAGCTCTGATTCGTCCTCATAAGGCACTATGCCTTCCTCCATTGGTGTGGGTACGACCACCACACCCTGCACGGCTTGGTTTGGACCTTCTTCAAGTTTGAATTCTTGTTGGCCATGGGACTGTGGTATCCACAACCGATCGGTACCCCAGTCGTGTAGCACGCTAGCACCTCATAGCCATGGTCGACCAATAAGTAAGGAGTATGCCCCTTTGACTTCGGGAAGATGGATAACCACAAAATCTAGAGAGAAGACAACATCTTGAATTTGGATCGGTACTCCCTCACGAGCCCCAAAGGTGTCACCTCATGCTGGTCAGCCATTTGGACATGGAAGTTTGCTGGTCTGGTGATCTGCAGACCAGTGGCTTCCAGCATCAGGTTGACTCTGGATCTACCATCCACAATGGCTCTAGAGAGAGAGGTACCATTGATTTGTACTGTGAGGAGAGGGCTCTTGAAATCAGTGAGGGCACTGTGATTGCATGAGTGATGCCCAGACATCTTGTATCTTGTAGGCCCGCCCGAATCCGTGGCTCGCTACCTAGAAGATTTGACCCCTCCTCCAGTTGGTGCAGAAGCAGATCCAATTGCATTTGGAAAGCCGGGCTAAATTGGAGCAGTTGGTAGAGTGACATACCCACCTTGCTTTCCTTGAGGATGTCAGCCAATAAGTAAGGGAACATGGGTGGAGCCTCCTGAAGATCTTTGATGGTATGGTCTATCACATTATGAGAGATGTTTGAAGGGAGTTGACCATACTCCTGTGATGGTTTTGGTTCTCCAAGGGCCCGCTATTGAGCACGAGTGACCACACCTGTGGTGGGGTGCTCCACATGAGATGAGGGTGTGGGGTTGTTTGGGTGAGGGGACACTCCCAAGGTGAAGGATGGGTGAACTAGCACCAAGGAAGGGGTGCCTTTAGCACTTCCCACAGAGACCAAGTGCGTGGCAGCTGGTGCTGGGGAGATGAAGTTGATGGAAACACCGTCTCGTTGCTTCGGGCAGTCCCGGGTGTAGTGATCCTTGGCCTCAGGGCAGTGGCGGCATGGCCCGAGGGTGTCCCTTCTGGATGAGGACATCGACCTTGGTAGTGACCATACTCCGCACAAGATGGGACGGTTACGGGGAGCAGGTGGGTGGGAAGAAGGGGTAACAGTAAGGGTGGAAGGTGTAGGAGATGGTGGGGTGGGCATGCTTGTCCTAACTTTTGCTTACTTCCATCTTATGTTGCGTGTATGTCACTTAGGTAGCTCTTGTGTGCTATTCCATTCTTGAGTCTGTGTGAGTGTGTAGTGGAGTGGGATAGAGAGGTCACCATCTCCCTAGCATGTGTCAAATCTTGAGGGTATACTGCCCTAGAGAGGACCCTAGAAGTGATTTAGTGTGCCTGCATGACGGGCATCCCAATCCGCCTACAGGTACACTAAAAATTTGGCGACCCTGCTGGGGACTCTTGTGAGTCGAGTTCCCATGATTTTGAATCTGTAATAGTTCATCATCTCTGCATGCCCAATAGCCGTTCTCAAAGCTCTAGTTCTATCAGTCCCATCAAGAGTCCCCTCTCTGTCAGGTGCTTAAGCTGCAAGCAGCCAATCCATTGTGTGCCTCCAAAAAGTGCTCCTACTCCTCTCCCTCTACCCATGGCTGCCATGAATCAAGGTCACCCTCTGGTTTGAGAACCCTTGTTAGTGGTGTTAGGCCAGATTAACATTAAGTTTCCCATGTTCAAGGGTTCCACCGGAAGATGGGGATGACCATGTGTGACGCTTCATCTCTATGTGCAAAAGTCGTGGTCTTTAGCAAGAGGATGCCTACTTGGCTTTATTCCCATCCACTCTAGAAATCTCTGCTGACAAGTGGTTTAGTCAATTCACGAGTGACCATTTCATGGACTAGCCCACCTTGAGGGATACCTTCCTTTGCACCTTTAGGCCAGGAAACTATGAAGATCGCATTCTCCAAGACTTGGGAAGACTTCAACTCTTGCGTGGGGAGAGTGTGTTTGAGAGCTGATGACACGGACAAGGGTCTTGGTATCTCATCTGCCAATCTACCCAAGTGACTTCATGGTCAAGCAATGGGCCCTGCAAGCCTTGCCCCGGTCCACCCAACAAAAAATCAAAGAAAGCAGGCATGCACCTAGCACTTTATTGGACTTCCAAGAACTGGCCTCTCAATTGGAGAATGCGTGTTTGATGTTTGAACGTGACAACAATTCTTCATACTCTGGGGTCATTTCCTCACCCACAGACCCTGTGGCCACACTCACAAGGGAGCTGGACGCCCTGAAGCTTCATAAGGTGCAAAGTGAAGACAACACTCTGGCCTAGCTAAAGAAGGAGATAGAAGAACTCAAGGGGCTACAAGAAGCAAAGAAGACCATGTGGTGCACCATTTGTCAAGCCTCTGGGCACTCCCCCCAAGAGTGCCCACGAAGAAAGTACTTCTCTTTCTACGAGAAAGGCGGTCATGAGGACAAGGAGTGCTATTATTTGAAGGGCTTCCGCCAATTGCATCACCAGCAACCGTTTCACCTACCACCTACCCCCTGCCGATCATTTCACATCCCCTTCACCTCAACACCCACACCTGTCTACCTGCTCGCCATTCCTACGTATCCCCACACATCCTCACCCCCTAACCCTTACCTTATTGCATTGGGGATCCTCTCTCGGTACACCAGAGTCTCTCTATATGCAATGGGCGTGGCCCCTTGGGCTATCATGAGCCAAGTTCTAAAAGTGGTCACTGATAGATGTTGTCGGAGTAGGTGAGAGGCGCTGAGCACAAGTAGGTGACAGATGCTGTTGGAGTAGGTGAGAGGTGTTGAGCACGGGTAGGTGAGCACCGCTTTGTCGGTCAAGTGGGTAGCCAACTTGGGAAGTTGGGGGTCCAGAGATTCCCATCTTGTGTGACTGGGGAGTGGCCTTGTGGGTGCCCTTGAGGTTCACGAACTTGGGATGCCTGATCTTGGGGGTGCCCGATCTTGGGGGTTCATGATTTTGGGGGTGTCCGACCAAAGGCAGTGAGGGCGCCAACTTGGGGATGCCTGATTTTGGGGGTTCATGAGCTTGGGGGTGTCGAACCAAAGGCAGTGAGGGATGTCGACTTGGGGATGCCTGATCTTGGGGGTTCACGGGCTTGGGTGCCCAACCACAGGCAACAATAAGGTCCCACCGCGCATGCCAAAAAATGGCTACATTTGTAGTAGTAGGATTGAAAAGACACGAAGAGAGATAATGAACTTCTTGTTGATTGCCAACGGGAGGGACTGTTCCTTTATACAAAAATTAGAACCTTTGATGGCATTAATGATGACTCAAACCTCACTTGCACCAAGGGGTGTTCCCACGTTCCACACAAGAATACTTTTCAAACTCAAATACATGCCTTATTATACAACTTTAAGGCACCATCTCACCCATGCGCATATGGGATAACTCACACACACACATCTTCTCTCTCCTTTCTCAATTATAAGTCACCCATCTGAGCAAACCACCCTGCTATACAGACCTTATGTTTTTCTTGCATCAAGTGTCATTGGTGACCAATTTTTTTCACTCTCTTCGACTTGCCACGCTGAGCCTTGAATGTCAAGGTGATGAAGCCTTACACTGAAGCTTTACATTGCAACCTTAAACTTATCTCAATCCAAAGGCCCAATCTTGCAACCACTTGATAAGCATGGGTTTGGTAGGAGATTGTCCAAATGCTTGAGATGATTTTGCACATAAAAAGAGGCTTCAAGTTGCCTATGAATGCAGTGATTCCTTTACTACATCTTTTTCTTATACTAGTGCTAAATAGGTTGCTCACTCGCCTTGTGCACGGTGATGTTCTACAGAGCTAGAAACTCAAGGCTGTATGATGCCAAGATCCAAGCTGCCAATTGTTTTACCTCTCAACCAATCTCTACACTATTTCTTGCACCTCAAGTTTTGTAGATTGAGGATATGTAATAATCTGCAACAACAAGAGATATTTACACTAAAGAAGCCTTCTCTCTGATGGACTAGGTTCAATTCCCAATAGGGCCATACTTGCAAACACAGTTGTTAGCAAGCTAACTTTTTGAATTTTTACACTTGAAATTGTTAAGCTTGCACACATTTGCATCGATTATTCATCAATATGCTCTTTGCATAATAGTGATGCCTAGATCTGTAATAAAACATCATGCTATACATTTTCTCGATGAAAAACGTACTAAATGCTGTAATCCTACAATGTGTGCTTACAAATAGTGTTTTCTCAAAAAATTTCTTGCTATCTTTACTTTAGTACATTAAAATTCACACTAATCTGTATAGACTTATACTATTCTAATACTTAATCTTTGTCCACCTTCTTTGCAAGAAAGTGCCAAGATTAGAAAGATTTTGATCAAGCATCACTTACTATTGCTGTTCTGTATCAAGATTTGATTTCAGCACATTAAACTTTGCATAACTTGGTAAATTGTTGTATTTTGTATTGTGGATCTGCAAAACAGAATAGTACTCTACAATTTAATCTTTAATTTTGCATTGATCTTGAAATAGATCTTCATTGTTCTTCATCTTTTCACTTGAATCTTTCACTCTGCACTTGAAACTGCACAATAAACTATATTTTGCAACTGTATTATGCACACTTTCTTGAAACTGCACCAAGATTCTGCACATCAACCTTCTTCTTACAGTATTCCTTCAAGAACTCAAAGATTTGGCAATCCTATAGGGTTTGAATCTTGAAGAAATAAGGACTCTAAGAATTAATATTTGAAAAAGTATGCTCCCTAAGCAAGATAATTCAAGAAATCACTCAAAATTACTGAGATTTATATAAACCCTAATTTTGAAAATCAAGCAAAGTTTCAAGAAATCAAGATCAAGAAGATTAAGAAATTCAAGAAATCAAGTAGCAGTAAATGGAATTAGGGTTTCTTAAAATAGTGATTACTACTAATTAAAAACACAAATTTCATTTCTAATCCTCTCAAATTAGCAAATGTAGAGGAGGCCGTGGACGTGGTCAAGGAGGTGGCCGAATAGGTAATCAAAATTATGGTCAGTAGAGCAGCAACAACAACCGTCCTAGAATTTACAACAACAACAACAACACGCAGGTGGAAGAGGCCAATTCAGAGGCAGGGGGGAGTCAAAGAGGTCGTGGAAATTGGCAAAGGCAGCATAATGATACACATGGATGCTTTTACTGTGGTAAGCCTGGACATGTGCAGGTAGATTGTTATAAGAAGCAAGCTGACATGCAAAATGGAAAATTGCAGCAAAACAACTATGCATCCTCGAGCAGAAACAATGAGGATAATGAAGGTTGTTTGTTATGCAGCATGTCATGAATGCCATGTCTGAAAATCTTGAAGCAGCACATAAAGATGATGTATGGTATGTTGATTCGGGTGCTTCAAACCACATGACAAGTCATGGGGAGTGGTTCAAGGAGATGAAAAACCTTGAAAGACCAGGTTTTGTGGAAACAGAGGATGACAGTGCTCATCCAATTGCCCATGTTAGAGATGTGCCATTGTCTATGTAGGATTGCAGATGTACTTCATGTTTCGAACATAACAAAGATTCTGGTTTCAGTTGGCCAGATGATTGAGCAGGGTTTGCAGGTTCGGTTTAACCCTGATGATTGTTATGTTAAAGACTTCAAAGACAAGTGCAAGTTGGTTGCAAAAGGAAACAGAGTGGGTAGAATGTTTACATTGAATGTAAACATGCCTGAAGTGAGTGCTGCGATGTTTGCAAATGGTTCAGGAATTGTTGCAAACATAGACATTTGGCATAAAAGAATTGGACATGTGAATGTGTAGAGAATGAAGTTTATGCAGACTAAAGGAATTGTGACAGGGCTGCCAAAGTTTAAAGTTGAAGGTATGCAGAGAATATGTGAAGCATGCCAATTTGGAAAGCAAACAAAGCATGTATTTCCACATAACAAAAATGTGAGAAATGCACTAGATGTTGTGCATTCAGATGTATGGGGTCCTACGAAGACCATGTCTATGGGAGGCTGCAGGTATTATGTGACATTTATTGATGACCACACAAGGAAAGTGTGGGTATACTTCATGAAGGAGAAGAGTGAGGTGTTCACTCATTTTCAGAATTTCAGAGTTATGGTTGAAAAGAAATCAAGGAAATATGTAAAGTGCCTAAGGTCAGATGGAGGGGGAGAGTACTTCTCCAATGAGTTCTCTGAATTTTTGAAGAAGAATAGTATTCGGAGACAGTTTACATGCAGGTACACTCCGCAGCAAAATGGAGTTGCTGATGAGCAAAAAAATAGGCACATTGCTGAGATTACGCGAGCATTGATGGAAGAGAAGAATATGCCGCATAGCTATTGGGTTGAGGAGACTGTTTCTACAGCAGTTTACATCATGAACAGGACTCCAACTGCAGCCATACATGATGCAACTCCAGAGGAGAGGTTTACTGGCAGAAAACCTGATTTATCTCATCTGAAAGTCTTTGGATGCATTACATATGTGCATGTGCCAGATGAGCTGAGAACTAAGCTGGATCCAAAAGCAAAAAAATGTGTGTTTATTGGATACTCCCTTGAGCAAAAGGGATACAGGTGTTATAACCCTGCTACACGTGAGTTGAGGGTAAGCAAGGATGTTGTCTTTGATGAGATGAGCAGCTAGTATGCTGCTAAAAAAGAAGCTGTTGGGGCTGATGTGAGTGGAAATGTGGTTGCACAGAATACAAGTCAGCAATTACAGTCTTTAAGTGGACCAAGAGAGTCCTCATCTAGTGGTTCAGTTGATAGACCATGGAGTGGCAGGCTGCATCATAATACCAGTCCTGCAAATGTGATTAGTACATCACGTAAAGGAAAAGAGAAAGTGGTTGAGCCCCTTAGTATGCCTGACATTTTTCTCCAAGGCATTCTCATGTCTAGTGGCTCAGAGATGAGCCTTGATGAGGAGCTTGGGATACCAGCTATGAGAACACCTGGTGTAAAGAAGGCTATGGAAGCCATGAATGCAAAGCTGCAAAGATCTGGGAGAGTGAAGAATCCTATGTAGAGGTTTACCTATGATGGTTATGTGGCACATCACTATGCATACATGGCAAAGGTTGTGTAGGTTGTAGAGCCCACATGCATTGATAAGGTTGTTGGAAATGTGTGTTGGGAGAAAGCTATGGATGAGGAGATGGATGCACTATATGGAAATGAGACTTGGGATTTAGTGCAATTGCCTGAAGGCAAGAAAGGATGCAAGTGGGTGTACAAAGTAAAACATAACAGTGATGGAAGCATAAGCAGGTACAAGGCTAGATTGGTAGCCAAAGGATATGCGCAGACATATGGCATTGATTATGAGGAAACTTTCAGCCCAGTTGCCAAGATGGCAACAGTGAGAGTTGTGATAGTAGTGGCTGCGTCAAAGAAATGGTCTTTACATCAGATGGATGTAAAGAATGCATTCTTACATGGGGATTTGCAGGAAGAGGTGTATATGTTGCATCGACCTGGTTATGAGGATGTGAGTCACCCCGAGCATGTTTGCAGGTTGAAGAAAGCCTTGTATGGCTTAAAACAAGCACTAAGAGCATGGTCTGACAAGATTTCTGAATATCTTGTCACTATTGGAAGTATTAATTTTTGGTTGTATATGCCCAATTTATAGTTTGGTGGGGTATAGATTTGGTTGTATGGAATTTTTTGTGGAGAGAATATACAATTCGTAGGTTGTTGGCAGATGAATAGATAAAAATTTAGCCATCTCTCTCTCTCTCTCTCTCTCTCTTGTGTGTGTGTTTTTGCTTGCAAGGAGCTCAAGCTCATCCTCTCCTCTACATTTTTCTCATGATATCAGAGCAATGGTTTATAAAGAGAGTTTAAGATGTAAGCTAGCGGAAAGCATAGGAAGTGATACATGATTAGGGTAATTCCATCTCTTTCCCTTAATTTGGAAGAAAATCTTTGCAATTACCTACTAGTTAAGGGCAGGCACAATAGCATAGTTCACTGTCAAATATTCAGTTTCCATTTACAGTGAAGCAGAGGGGCATCTTATTTTACATATTTTAGATCCGAGGCCATTTTGGCTTTGTAAGTTTTTCCCATGCACTATGTGGAAGTATCGATTCTGATTGTGCATGCCTAATTTCTAGTTTGGTGCATAGTTACGAGGTAGAGATTTGGTTGCAAGATATTTTGTATAGAGAATCTAAGATTTGTAGGTTGTTGGTGGATGTATGTTCATGTGACTGGTTCACATATAATTTGGTTTATAGTACCACAAGAGGTGACTATGTTGGAGATTGCAGGTTTATTATAAGTGTAGAAGTTTCTACAAGTACTATTTAGTAAGTCGCTAGTAGAGGCGATTGTGTTGGAGATTGCAGGTTTGTTATAAGTGTAGAAGTTTCTACAAGTACTATTTAGTAAGTTGCTATAGGTAATCATGTCTAGAAGTCTATCCCAGATTGTGAGCGAGAATCTAGACAAGGATTACTTCCAAGCATGGAAGTTTAGGTTGAGAAACTTCCTCATGGGAAAAGGATATTGGGAGTTTGTTTCAGGTGATGAGCTTCTGGAAGAAAATTCAACTCCTCAGCATGTGATGCCTTTAAGGCATTGCATGAGGAGAGAGCCAACAAAATAATATATTGGTTATTTTTAAACGTGTTGGATGCTATGATTCTTTATATATAGGATGCAATAGCACCTAGGGATGCATGGGATCTATATAGCATAAGTACCAAGGCAAGAAAGATACAGCTAAATCAAGAGCTACATAATGTGTAAAGGAATAATCTAGGTATTAGTGATTACTCATTATAAGTAAAAGGGATGCCCTCACTTATATTGGAGCTCCAATTGATAACGATAACTTGGTGTTATGGTAGTCAAATCGAATGGGACTTCCAAAGATTATAGTTAGTTCCAAACATCTATCCAAACTCGGGAAAACTTTCCAAAATTTGAGGACTTTATAGCCCTTTTGATCACATTGAGGGAGATGAACGTTGAGAGTAAATTACCTTTTGAAAATATTCAAGTGCAAGCATTCTACATGGACACACGTAGAGGTAGAGACACATCTTCATTTAGAGGCCAAGGTGTAGGCAATTTTGGAAATAGAAATCATGGTCAATAGAAATAACAAGAATATAGTGCATAAACAGTGGCAGAGGGAGATAGAGAAGCCAAGGTGGATGGTAAAAAAACAGAGTAAAAATAGCACATAGAGTGCTATTATTGTGGCAAACTAGGGTATTAACAAGGGATTACTATAAAAAGCACAATGACATTATTGTGGCAAACTAGGGTATTAACAAGGGATTACTATAAAAAGCACAATGACATTAAAAATGGGAACTGTATATCTTCAATCAAGTAAGCCAAAGATACTAAAGTCAACAACACTCTATGATGTAAAATATGCTTAGTTACATGGCTTTGTAGATGTATCGAATCCTAGATATATATAGTATGTTGATTCATATGTTTCTAACCATATGATGAGTCATGGTGAGGTGAAAGCCTATATGCTAGGTCATTAATCTTATGAGTAATTTTAAAAGGACCATAAAAACAAGGAGCTAACTTAACAACACGGTTAGTCTCAACACTTTTAAGATGTCTCTTTTCAATACGAAGCAAAACATATTAACCTTCTTGAAAAACCATGTGCTTTCTTTTCTTATTAGCTTGTTTAGTGTATTTCTCTTGTGCATTAAAAATAGCTTTACAAAAATGATCATGAATGGAAGTGAAATCAATTGTGAATGTGAATTGATCTGGAGCTTCAATAGTGTGTGACAAACGAGTGATAGGAGTAGGTAAAGCTTTTCCATACACAATTGCAAAAGGTGCTTTTCCAGTGGTGGATGAATGCGATGTATTGTTATATACAAATTGCAAAATATGGATATACTTATCCCATTGTTTAGGTTGTGATGAAACATATGCACGAAGTAAATCCAATATTGTGCTATTTGTCACTTCTGTTTGACCATTAGATTATTCGGATGAAATGCAGTGGAAAAATCCAATTTAGTGTCTAGATTATCAAACAATGTAGTCCAGAAATCACTGCAAAACTTAGAATCTCTATCAGAAACAATCACTTGTGGGTGGTAAACCATGATGTGTGAAGATGTGTTTAACAAACAAATGTGCAGCTTGATGTGCAGTAAGAGTCTTTTTACAAGGAAGAAAATATGCTTGTTTGCTAAACCTATCAACAATGGTCCAAATCATATCATTATGGTTCATAGTCAATGGAAAACTAGTGATAAGCTCCATAGAAATCTATTCCCAAGGAGCATTAGGAATAGGAAGTGGTATGAGTAAACCAAGTTTCTTACCCTTATAACTTTTCACTTTTTGACAATATCACATTTAGACACAAATTCAGCTATATCATTTTTCATTTTAGGCCAATAAAAGTCATTAGAAATAGTCTGAAATGTAGATGAAACACCTCGATGCCCCGCATAAGCTGGTTGATGTAATTCCTCTAAAATAGAATGTTTAAAAGGTCGAGTAATACATAATCTTTTCTAAAAGAAAAGATATCCATCAGCGTAGGAATACTCAACAAAAGGGGTCTCTCAATCTATACCAAATATCACTAAAGTTAGGGTCTTGGTCATAAAGATATATTCTCAATCACATAAATATTTTGAATGGAAGGTCTTCTACTCTCGAAGCGTCAGCAGCTACATTTTCTTTACTAGGTTGGTATTGAATAATAGGTTGAAAACTTTGAATAAAAGCTGCCCATTTAATATGTGTATCCGAAATAAGTGTTTGATACTCTATTGATCAGTTTTTATAAGAAATTCTGAGCCCATTAAATAATGTTTCCAAATTTTCAATGCATGGACTACAACAAACAATTCCTTGTCATAGGTGCTATACTTAGTTTCAGCAGGATAAAATTTCCTACTCTCAAAAGCAATAGGATGGCCATCTTGCATTAATATAGCACCAATGCCCTTACCACTAGCATCGGTTACAATCACAAACAAAGGATGTGAAAAATCAGGTAATTGTAACACAGGTGCATGAGTAAGTGCATATTTTAATGCAAGAAAAGATTTCTCTTGAAGTTTGGCCACTCATAGGGTTTGGTTTTCTTGAGAAGTTCAGCGAGATAGTGCGTTATGTATGCCTTTAGCAGAAACTATATGTCCCAAATACTCAATCTCACTATGGAAGAAACTACTCTTTTCAGGATTAATGTAAAGTTCATTTTCCTTGAGCAAATTGAATACGATTTCTAAGTGTTTTTTGTACTCTTCTTTAGATTTACTAAAAACTAAGATATCATCAAAAAAGACAACTACAAAGTTTTGATGTTCAAGAAATATCCCATTCATCATACGACTAAAAGTCGCAGGAGCATTAGTAAGACTAAATGGCATCACTAAAAACTCAAAATGACCAGTCTGAGTTCTAAAAGCAGTTTTATAAATATCTTGCTCGGCCATTCTTACTTGATGATATCCAGATTTTAGGTCAATTTTGCTAAAGACCCTGGCTCCCCTTAATTAGATCATCAATTCTAGGAATTGGAAATCTATTCTTGATAGTGTTCTTGTTGAGAGCTATGTAGTCTACACACATACGATAAGTATCATTTTTCTTTTTTACAAGAAGAACTGGTGCTCCATATGGTGAACTACTTTGTCTAATAAGTCCCCGAGAAAGAAATTCCTCGGTTTGAGTCTTAATTTCTCTTTGCTCAAGAGGGTTAACTCTATAAGGTGCTCTACTACAAGGTGGTGCACTACCAGGAATAATGTCTATGTGATGATCTTCAAGACGTGATCTAGGAATTCCAAGAGGTAACTCATTGAGAAAGCAGTCAAAGAATTTAGAAATGAAAGAGTCATGGGGTGTATGCCTAGGAGGTGGTTCTTGAGCACTTATCTGATTAACCAGAATTTAAAAAGTTTTCTCCCTCTTCCTCAAAGCCCTTTTTGCCTGAGTATGGCTCAAAAGTGGTTGATCGTTACCCTCATAAATTCCTTGCAAACAAACATTTTTACCATGATGTATAAAAGACATTATGTGCTTTACATAATCAATTTGTGGTGTGTACTCATGTCGAAAAGGCATTCCCAAAATCATGTCAATACCATGCAAAGATGCTACTAAGATAGTACGTTGATCCGAAAATTGTGCAATAGAAAAAGTAAGATTCTTTACTTTCTTAGTGCAATTATCCTTTTGGTTTTGAAAAGCAATCTTTACTTTAAAATGAGAAGGAATTATGTCAAGATGAAGAGCATGTGCAAGACATTTAGAAATAAAATCGTGTGTACTACCATCATCAAAGATTGTGATTTCCTTATCTTGAATTTTTTCCTTCATTTTAAGTAAAGCATGTGGTGAAAAAGAATCAAGATCAAGGTTAAAAGTACCTTCTTGATGAAATCCATTGAACTCGTTACCATCAGTAGTCATCATCCTCGTAAGCATCATCATCGTCTCCATTGCCAGTGTCTTCATCTCCATCCACCATGTTAAGCCATGTAATTGGCTTCTTCTTCTTCTTGTTGTTGTTGTCATTTGGACACTTATTATCATAGTGTCCCCTCTGATAGCAAGTGTAACATCGAACATTGCTTGCCTTTTCATCTCAAGTTAATGACTCTGGAACATCTATCTTCTTTGGTTCTCCACTCGCTCCATTGCTATTGTTGCAAATCTTTGCTTTGTTGCCAGAATTGCTTGCCTTTTCATCTCAAGTCAATGAATCTGGAACATCTATCTTCTTTGGTTCTCCACTCGCTCCATTGCTATTGTTGCAAATCTTTGCTTTATTGTTGTTGAATTGCTGGCTTCTTTGATCTTGACCCTTGTTAAAAGGTCGTTTGAATAAAGAACGCCTGTCAAAATCACTAGAAGATGCCAAAACTTTGGAAAATTTAGAACTACGATTCTCCTGTTGGAACCTGGGCACACCATTTTTCTTTTCACAATTTAGAGCACGAGATTTAGTAGAGTCAAGAGTGTGAGGACAAAACATATTAACCTCCGCTCTAATCTTTGGATCCAACCCTGAGATGAACTTCCTTTTAAGATGCTTTTCATGCACTTTTTCTATAGATTGCATTTAAATGAGAGCATTCCAAAATTTTTCAACATAGGTTTGGACATCCTCTCCTTTCAATTGTCTAAGTGTCCCAATGCTGTCGGGCTTTAGCCTTGTACTGAGGAGGTAAAAAATGTCTCTTAATTTCGTACTGAAAATCCTCCCAAGTATGAGGTTTATGTTGCCCATTCTTGGTAGCATTCCACCATAAAGCAGCATTCTGAATCAGATGATTCGTAGCACACTTGACCTTGTCTTTCTCGAAAAATTTCTCTCTCGAAAAATAGTCATCGAATTGGATAAGCCAAGCCAAAAGAGTGCGTGCGTCCTTATTTCCATCAAAATTTTGAAAAGAAAAAGCCTTTTGACTAATGGGAGATTCTTTTGGAGCCGTTTAAGCATCTAAAGTTTCTTTCACGGTTCGAAGAATAGAATCCTCATCATTATCACCTTCAATGTCATGCTTATGTCTTTTACATGATTTCAATTGGTCTTCTAATGCAAGTCTATGAGTTCATTCATTGACCAATTGTGCTTGTAAAGCTATGAGTTACTCTTGAATAGACGGAAGTGCAGGTAGATCAGCCATGAATGCTAAATAATAATAATAAAAGATAGGAAAAAGTTAGAAATACTTATATGATTTTTACTCGTGGTAATGATTTTGAAGACCTTGAATCCCGTGGCGATTAGAAGAGCGGTGTGACCATCTAACGCAATCACCAAAGTGCTTGAAGTAGTCTCAAAGCATCGAAAGGTCATCCGGTAGAAAAAATATTGAGAATCGAGAGTGAATTTAAGATTCGGGAAGGCATAAAACAACCGAATTTGAAAATCCCGCAACTTTGAATTGCTGTAATTTTTTGAGCCGAACTAGAATAAGAAACTAAAAATATTTTCAGTTCAAAGCCGGGCCAAATTCGGACGAATTCGGGCTGATTTCGATGAAGTTTTGGCTTGAAGAAACTTTGCGTATGAATCTCCTCTTATCTTTTTAGACCTTTTTGAGTAAAGAAAATATGTAATTTTTCTCCACCCTTGATTTCTGTAGAGCTTCTTCCACCATTGCGAATTCAAATCCTTGGATCTTCCACAAAACCTCTCAGACAGAGTATTAGATTTGTGCAAGAGAACACGCCGGATGCATCTGACGAAACAAATCTTTGAACCGATTGTAGAATTGTGAGCTAATCTCCCAAGCATGAGGCGCCGATTTGTAATTTTCAGGCCATCCTGACAGTCAGGCGAGAATCACCCAGTCGTGTGTAGAGAGCTTTGGGTTAAGCCTAAGCTTTGTCTTATGCCTTAATCAAGACTTTGGATAAAACCTTTACCCTTTTTCGTATTTCCTCAATATTTTTCACCTTCTCTCCCCCTTTGCTCTGATACCACTAAAACCATTAGGATCATGGGGAGACACACCATCCAACCAAATACCAAGTGTGTTTCATCACTTCAATCAAATTACCATAATCAAAAATTACTAAATAATAAAAAAAGCATAACATAGCATAAGAACACAAGAGAGAATCATTGGGTGAAATCTATCCCCCCTCAAGAAGTGTCGGCTTCCTTCTACTTCTTGAGTATTTATGCTTTATTAATAAAATTAGCCCATAAGCCAAAAATAGATGCACTTATGCATGGGATTGCCCTTCACAAAAATGGGGGTTGCTTTTAACACAAGCTTAGGTAAAGTGTTCCTATCTAACCACTAAAGGATAATTACAAAAAGAAACCCAAGGGCTAATTCATGTGCAAATAAATAAGTCCACGCCCAATATAACAAAAGTGGGCGGCTCAATAGATCCACACCTGAATACATCAAAATCGGGCGGCCAATAACAATACAAAATCTCGTAGTAGACACTGCGGGTAAAAATATCAAAATGAGATAATAGCTCGCACCATATCGCCGCCATCATGTCCCAACCAATCCGGCTTATGAGCACAAGGCCCATCAATCTCACCAACCTACAAGGTAACCCATTCAAACACACTACGAGTTAGCAACACATGTCCTACACATGGAATATTTGGAATCACCCAAGTGCCATGCTTCAAACATAGTGGTAATTAGGTGTCCCCAATTAACTACAGCAGGATGGACGGACAAATCGTGACATCCACCTACCTGTACATATATAATTTTACATGAGCCAGGAGATAGGAATCCATATGGAGGGTCAAGACATACAAATCCGACTACATCGTTGGGACTGGAATCTGGAAAGGCTTCGGATGCCCCAGCCTCAAGTGGAGCTGAAAAGGAAGTAGGAGGCATTAGTGGGGGTAAACGGTCTCTCAAGAACTGCAAAAAGAAAATGTGGAGCTACAATAAGAACTGGAAATATTGAAAAAGAGGTTTGCCATCTTGAAAGGAGAAGGAAAGAAACCAGCAGAGCAGAAGTAGAAGGAAAAGGAAAAGAAATAGTGTTATGGACCGAATCCCTACAAATGGGCTAAAGCGTGGGCGGCCACAAAGAAATTCGAAGAGAAAATGAACGATGAAGTAGCACTGCGGGTCCAGGTGGAAGAACTGGAGGCACTCATTGAGAGGAGTACAAGGAACAACAAAATCAATTTTCTTTGTTTGCTTTGCTTGATTAGGTTCAAATTTTTTTTCTCTGCTTTTGTTAAGTTAGATAGAGATTAGATTTAGATTTCCCCCCTCTACCTTAAATTTAGTACAATACTTCAAGTCTTTAAATCATGTAATCTAAATAATTTGAGTACTAAAGTTAAAGACTTGTTACACATAGCTCCCTGCTCACAAAGGAGAAGGAAAAAATACTTGAAATTGTTAGAAAATGTATTGACTGTTAAAAATCTTCCCTGCTCAAACTCTTGTGGCAAGCAGGTTTCCCCTATCTAGCTCCCATTCCTCTGCATTTTTAGGGAAAAGATGACAATTTTTGGTTGATCAAACCTAACAAACAAGCAATGAGTCTTAGGGTTGTGTGCAAAGCCTAAAATAGTTACTTTAAACAATTTAAATTCTTAAATTAATTTAATATTTTCTTAAACTACTTAAAAAATTTCAATCCCTAAAGTAAATTAGCTAGTTAAAAGAAGTTAAATTCTAAATTAAATAGTTAGTTAAAATATTTTAAATCAATGGAATTTACTAGTTAAAATCTAAATTAAATAGTTAGTTAAAATATTTTAAATCAATGGAATTTACTAGTTAGTTAGAACACTTTGAATCCCTTAATGTAATTATTTAGTTAAGATAATTTTAAAATTAATGAGTAGTGGAGGACATTTATATGAAACTTCTTAGTTTAAACAATTTTAATTCCTAATTTAGGCTAATAACTAAAATATTTTAAATCTATAAATTATAAAATTTATTTAAAATAAATTGAATATGTACATTAAATTAGTTAGTTATAATAATTGCTAGCTACTTAGTTAAAATAAATTAGTCAAAGGATGCTTGCTTGTCCTCAGTCTATGAATAGAAGTTGATATCAAGAAACTAAGAAGCACAAAAAGCACAACAAGAAACACACCAAACAAACAAAGTTATAGGGAGAAAACCAATTAGCAAAAGAACCATTGAGAGTAGCTAATGGCAAGATACCATGTGGCACTACACCTAGTATAAATAGCCAAAGAGTTCAAAATCATTAAGTTGTTAATTTCTAAGTTGTCATAGTTTTGAGACCGTTGTAATTTTGGGTTTTGAGTTATTTTTATCATATATTTTGCCAAACAAAGCGTTGGATGTTGTATGATATATTGGATCAATTTTATGTTAGCAACATTGAGTTGGCAATGTACTTTTAATCCACGAAAATAATCATCACCTTGTTCTTTTCAAATATTCATCTTAGCTATATTTTCACATTATGAGCTTAAGTGTTAAGTCCAGGTGTGTGTGTGTGTATGTGTGTGTGTGTGTGTGTGTGAGAGAGAGAGAGAGAGAGAGAGAGAGAGAGAGAGAGAGAGAAGCTAGTTTCGAGAGAGCAAGAACAAGAGTAATCACTTCAGTGATATGAATAATAAGCAGAGAGAAAGGATCTTTATCGAAAAAATAGTTATTATTCGCAAAACAGTTATTATCCTCTGGAAACTCGCTCTCACGGAGGAAGTCCATGAAGCGATCGTAGACAGCATGTGCTCTGAATCTCAAGTGTGGAGGTGCCTTATGCTCTTGAGAATGAGTGCAAAAATGACACATCAAGCCTTCAAAGTGCTATTTATACAAGATAGCGGCCATTTCACACTGGACCAAAAAACATGAAAAAATGTTGATTTTTTAAAAGATGAAACCACCTCTTCAAGAAACCAGACCATATTTTAAACATCGAAGTATCTCGTAAAATATTTTTTTTAACAAAAAACTCCGGTGGAGGGATATTATAAAATTGCTCCAATGGACACTCATAGCTTAGATTCTTTGAACCAAGGTCACATCATCCGGCCCCCAATCCGAGAACACGTTGGTGTTTTCTTCCATCCTCCTTCCAACCTATCTTAACACCCAACACAATAAGTGAATCTAGAAAGGGGTGAGCAAATACAGAGGTCTAAATGTGAAACAATCCTTACCTTCCTACCCTGCACATTGAAGCAAGCATTATTGATTCCCTCAAATCCCAAAATGTGTAGGTGATCACGGACGTTCAAAAGACTCCAATGCTTACTTGCTTGGAAAATCTCTACCCCCACATTAGGTAGGCCTATAGAGAGATATATAGGCTCTACAACCTCCTCTTGAGCTTGTAAGGGTATCCATGCACCCTTCTTCCTCATCCACTGCTCGTTAACAGAAATGAGTACACAAAGTGGTACGAGCTCCCAAGAATCGCAAGGAGACACTGGAATGCACTACATTGCACCTGAAATTCTCTCCTTTGTGCTCCCCCTCCACAATGTCCCACCCTTGGCCAAACAAATTGACAATCTCTTCAACGTCTACCATGTTGCACATGTCCATTGTTGGTGTTCGTGTGCAAGGAATGGCCCGAAACATGTGGACAAACACATGCACATGGCATGCCCAGCTAAGACCAACTAATCTTAAGGCCTTTGTGTACTTCAAAGAAGGATGTATATCATTGGCCATCCTTGCTTTAAGAGCAACAATAGTCCAAACATCAGGCATCGGCCACTCAGCGAAGGAGAGAGGACTTCTTCAAGCTTACCAAACCCATTGATCTGTGTCAAGACTACATAGTTGTGGGTGTAGAAGAAAATCTTTAAACTAGCAAGGTTAGAAGAAGAAACATTGTAAGAGAATACACCATCCCCAATGTGCGTGTGTACGGCATAGAATGTTCATGTTAGGCTCCTTATGGGCTACTCCCCTCAATGATGTTGGAAGGAAAAATATCTAGAAATGAGGAAACTGTCAAATAAAGTTGAAAAGAAAGTGCAAAAAGTAGGAGGGTGCATAAGAAAGGGGGTAGCTTCTAAAAGGTAGAGGGCTCCACCTCCCTAATTTATGAAGGCCACTCCCTACTTTTTGAACCCCACAAATGTAGTAATGAGGGAGAAAACCCTAGTTGCCCTCTACTTTTGGAGGAGACCAAATGTGCACACTCCTCTCTTTCCTGTTGGTCCATTGCTAATGAAGGTCATTAGCAAAGGGCCCAAAAGATGTTCGAAGATAGTATTGCAAGGTGAACAAGTAAATTAATAGAATAAGATGTTAGCATAGGGTTTGGATTACGAAGAAGTCGAGGTCACCAACCACTTAGGAGAGGCATACCATTAGAGATAAGCCTTGGAGGAGGAAGGTTTTGGTGGAAGACATCCCGTTTGCAATAACCTAAGGGTTGCTTCTGTCGTAGCCCATATAGGTGTTTGCATTCACTTGCCCAATCATGGCAATCACAATAATTTTATTGCATACACACGTGGTACCATGTAGATGGGTCACTTGTGCTTTGCATTTTAAACAACATGGTTTTCTCATTGATGGCTTGCAAGGTTGATGCATTAGCTTGATATCTTGCCCCAGAATCCATTCCCCTTCCTGCCAATCTCAAGGTGTGTTGTTTGCTTGATCCATAAGTGCTAAAGCATGAAGAGTTAGCTCCAAAACACAAATGTGGAGATGATGATAAATCAATTGGCACTTTTACTGAAATCAGAGAATGAGAATTATAGTACATGTATTTGCTTTATACCTATCTCTTGTTTTTGCTTAAAGAATTCCAACAATGTGCCCCCTACTCATTTGCCAATAGTAGAGTCTCCCAGAAGAAGCGCATGCAAGAGGTCTAGAAAAGACCTATTTATCCTGGCATCTAACAAGGTATATTTTATGTACTACCATAGTTGGTAGTGTCAACAATATCGTGATAGAAAAGACATCCAAACTTTGGCCACTTCCTTCACCAAATAGATGTTTGTGCACAAGGAGCATATTGGAGAAGCTGAGATGCCAAGGCCTTGAGTGTGTTGACACACTTATCACTAAATCCAATAATCTAGAAGCCAAGAGTCACTGAGTATTGTTGGACCGTGTGAAAGAAGATTGAGTTGATCACACCATTCACATCATAATTGTTTTATAGCAGTCATAAAGTTGTTATGTGAGTGCTCATTAGAGATCACTATATAGAAATTATAAAATGGTCTCATTCAACCAATTTGGTGTTTATTGAGCCATAAGATTGCCAAGTGGTTTCTCCTCATGCTTCTAGACTAGCTAGTTGGATTTCACAACCAACTAGCATTTTATAAACCCAACTAGCTCTTTGGAAAATCAACTAGCTAGGTGGTTCTATTATGTAGCATGTAGGGCTAATTTTCTTCAATCCTCAAATAACCCAGCACATACATGATTGTTTTATAGTAGATAAAGTTATCATCAGTGCTCATGGGAGATTACAATATAGTAGTTAAAAATGATTAGATGGTGCTTAATAAACCATAATGCTGCCAACTGATTTCTCCATATGCTTTTAAACAAGAAAGCTAGTCTATAAACTAGGTCACTTGTTTTTCAACCGCACTTAGCTTTTTAGGAAATTTACTATCTAGGTTGTTTTTAGTATTGAGCATGTACCAATTTTCAGCATTTACTATCTAGGTTGTTTTTAGTATTGAGCATGTACCAATTTTCAGCATTTACTATCTAGGTTGTTTTTAGCATTGAGCATGTACCAATTTTCAGCAACAATCAGTAACCAACCTAGCATAGATTTGTTCTCTTAGCTACCTAGCTATTCTCTTTTGAGTTCTTCTAGTCTTTTAAACATTTCTAGGTTCTTCACATAAATATGAACTACGTGATAAACATGGATAACATGAATTACACAATAAATATGGACAACATGAATAATTGCATGATAAACATGTAAACACATGTATATTGTAAATTAACGTGAATGATAAATCAATTTTGGTTAACATCTATCAAACATTCTCACAAGTGTATGATCAAAGAAAAAGGATCTTTGTAGAAAAAAAATTATTATTCTCATTACAGGTATAATGTGGCAAATTCTTGAACATTGCATAGACTATATTGGTTAACAACTAATATCTAGCTCTAAAAGACACTTCAAATTTTTTTTTTTGCACATATTGGATTTGGTGGATCTACCATCATCATTCTCCCCCTTTTGTTTCCTCTCTACAAGGGCATTTTGAGGGTGTGTTAACTCACCAAACTTGGTATTTTTTATAGAGGTTGAATTGGTACCCAATAGCATTACAAACAACATTACACCGTTGGCCTCTGGTTATTCATTATGAAACTTCTTGGAGTGCATATGGTTACCTTCAGAACACACATATGGCTTTAAACTTTGTAGATGCTACATACGAATGGACCATACATTAGAACATATTCTCTATATCCATCTTGTGTTTTGTAGTCCTTTTCAACTTTGTTAGCATAGACTCAAGATGGCACATCATTCTCTTTTCCTCAATGGTTCTACAACTCTTTTTAAAGCAACGGTGTCATAGAGAACTTACCAAACCACCAAGGTTAAGATGAGATCAAGAGCTTTATCTTCATGTATGGAGAGCCATATCCAATGTTGCACTGCTCCCACATAGGTTATTGCACCAAGGTTATTCTTCTTCCAGTGGGTGTGCAACCACTCTTCATAGCTATTAGTGTCACCATCCTCACATGAGACAATCAGTGTGCCATGTCTAAAATCTCAGAGAAGAGAGGAGAAGAGGGAGAAGCAAGAGAGAGAGAGAGATGCTTAGAGAATGATTTCTCTCTTGCATACACACCCCAAATCTTAACGATTCTTGGTGCTTGCGCCTCTTGTGTTTGTGTCTATGAATGCAAGAGAGAGGAGGAGTGAGAGTCCTTGTGTGGAGAGAGACAACCTCATGGTATGGTAGATACAAGCCTCCACTTAGCTTCAAAAGCAAACAAATAAAGTGTAAAATTTGGCCTTTGTATGGATCACACTAAGAAAACCAAAAGTACTTCTCTGTTCACTATAGTGACCTCCTTCAAATAGTTTGGCTTAGAGTTTATTTGCTACGTATGAACTCTAAAATAATACCCCATAGCTCATTTGAAACTTCTTAAAGTATATACAAATATTTATATATACACATACATACATATACACACATTGTATCACATTGTATGTATATAGATAGATAGATACATACATACATAAAGGAGAGGATGTCAATAATTGATCTTTCACGGCGGTGATCCAAGATCGCTTGCTTCTCGAAATAATTGAAGACAAGGCAATAAAGGAGAAATAATGCAAGAAATCGGTGCCAGAGCACGCGGTCTGTCTTTCCGTTACTTTATCTTTGGCCGGAGTACCTACTACGTCTATCACCATGCTAAACGGGAACAGCAAACACACAATTCTGGCGCATGGCTATGGCACCCCAACAAACTCTCCCTCTACGTCTTGTTGACGTATCTCGCACTCTCGCTAGCAGAAGCAGCGGAGGAGTTTGTTTCACGGCGCCAGCTCCCGATTGGAATTTCCACATCATCTCTCACACTTGGAGTGCCGGAGTTCGTCTTCTGTCTGCAACAATCGGCTCGACATTAAGCCACAAACATGATATCCAACGTCAAGCTGCAGATGACGATGATTCAACAACGGCTGGGGTAGATCCTTACAGCCAAGCATTTGCAGAGGCTGATTTCTGCGAGGATCCCTGCTACCAAGCATTGATGGAGTTCTTGGAGCTGCTGGCTGAGAGTCCGGACGAAGTGAAATGGATCTGGATCGATGCCTTATGCATTGATCAGACAGATATTGGGGAGAAGAGTAGGGAAATAGGGAACATGGCCGACTACTACAAGCTTAGCCAAGGATGCTACGTTGTGACCCACGGCATCGATCAGGGCTTCAAGCTGTGGAAGGAAGGCTTCAAGGTTGGCTCGGAACAGTCGGTTCCGCGCTGGTTTTCAAGGGCATGGACTCTGCAAGAGTTCCTGCTACCTAGCAAGCTCGCTTTTGTAGTAGAAGGGTTATCATCCACAACGGTAGGGCATGTGAACCATCAGATAGAAACTGCAGCATTCCAGCCCACCAGATCTGGCTATTGCATGTGTGTCCTGATGTTTGGCGGTTCGCCGGAAGACCGACCAGCTCCTTTGGCCATGGCACAATTCCAAACAGAGATAATCTCAGGCAAGGAG
Source organism: Cibotium barometz (assembly GCF_041138505.1). Lineage (NCBI taxonomy): Eukaryota > Viridiplantae > Streptophyta > Polypodiopsida > Cyatheales > Cibotiaceae > Cibotium > Cibotium barometz. The sequence goes on along the minus strand of NC_141079.1, from coordinate 34,747,983 downwards.
CGTTGCCCGAGCTGTGAAAGCAGCAGTCTGATTCGAAAGGCCGCTGATCGAGGTGATGGTAACATCGTGTATTTTGTAGACAAGTTTGCCTTCTTTCCTCTCATGCTTCTGGATATACATGTTCATGTGCCTCATTATATGAATCAACCTTTGAGTCGACAGCTATCTATACTTCAAGCTCTACTGTATGGCAGTTGGTCACCCTATCATACAGTATTCGAGATCTCCAATCGCGACTGTTCAGTGGAGGAAGACAGAGTGTTGTCTGTTTTAGGACTGCTAAGAGCAGCTGCTGCTGCCACAGGCTCGGCCCAGGTAAGAGCCGGGAAGACGTTGGATGAGCAAATCGCCGCTTTGGCTAAGCTCTGTGATCATGATACCTTGGTCTGCCTCTGGGCCATGGACCGGAGAGGTCATGGGGCTGCGGGAATTTCTTGGGCTCCTGAATTTCGCACCAACGAGCACAGATCATACCAGGTTCACGATTATTCATCGGTGGACCGGCTTAGCCCCTCAGATGATTTGGATTGGATGTTCAAGTCCTTCCAAAGGGCGGTCCTTGTGAGGGACGTGGAAGCAAACGGGAGCATTCGGCTCACAGGGAAAGTTTCTCATGTGCGCATCCGGCTTCAGATCCCGGACGTAAACGATCTCTATTTCTGTGATCAACCTTCTCTCTGCTGCGGAGACCAAGTCGTATTTCCCATAAAGCCCACAGCAACTGTGGAGCTGATGCGGTCTCGCAGCCGCGATGATCATCATGAGCACCTCGAGCTCAGAATCGAGCCGATCATGCCAGGCGGAATTTCTGTTAGAATCGAAGATAATGGGCATTTGTCAACGACGCCTTGGAAGGAGTTTGATTCATGGTGGGTGCTGCTAGGCGACTCTCAACACCGGAGGAATTTGAGTGTAGTGATGGTGTGCATAAGCGCCGCCGGAGATCATACTGATCATGATACTGTGGAGGCCGGGGGGGTACTGAAACTTCACAAAATCGGGATTCTTTGTTTGGAAGAGGAGGTGAAGGCTGTTCTATTTCAAGACGGCGTCGTTGCAGCTGCTCAGGATTGTGAATTGGGAGGTCTTGGTGACCACTACACGATCAGCTCAACCAGCTCCGCTAAGCAGCCTGAATTCAATTGGACTCTCTATCCCACTGACGACTGACACAAGAAAAAAGCCTGCAAGCCCTACTTTTTGCAGTGACAGGATAGCTCTGATATGTTACCTCAGTTTCTCAATTTCTTCTCGTCATTTGCTTAGGCCTAGTTAATAAGGGTTTCTAGCATCATGTTCTCACTCCTAGCTTCTCGCCCTGTCAATTTAAGTATTCATCAAGCTTGTTCTTTCCTACTTATGTTAGATGCAAGCTTGTGTGTTTTTTATAATCAAGGTATACTCTATAAACCATATTAGAGAATCTCGAAAAATCCTAATTCTCATTTTACAAGATTGTAAAAAAGGGACCATGGTGAACCATTTTAAGCTTTTATCAAAACCTCCTCATGTGACATCATTGTAAAGAGCTTAAAGAGTAGATTCTAAACACACATTCTCTGGAAACTTTCGAGTTTGTATGCTTAAGAGACACCAAAAAGTAAATTGAAAATATAATTTCCAAAGTCTTGGGATTTTTCCAAATTCTTCAATATGGCCTTTGTAACATATAATGGTAGTTATTTCCTATGTGGATGACCTCATCTTAAGGGCAAATCACCCAAAAAAAATAGAAACGCATTAGATCCTTAGTGTTGAGTAAAAGATAACTTGTCTTTGACTTCTATATTAATATTTGTGAGTTGAGTTCTAGAAAATGCTTGGTGATATTTTCATCTTCTTGCGGAAGTATTCAAGGGACATACTTAAAAGATTTTGCCAAATGGAAGTGGATAAAACCTTATGTGAGTACCTAGTTAGGAGTCTAATCCCCTGTGTAATAGAAGATCAAAAATTTGTTTGCTATTGCTATTTTGAGAAGATTCTCTAATGCATCTCGAGAACCTTTGGAAAGCAAGTATGTGGGTATTGAGATACTTAGAAATATGGTCCTACTTACTTAGTGGCTTTGTTGACTTATATCAAGTAGATGATTTGGAGACCAAACTCTCAATAAAAAAGTTCTTTTTTTGGTTTGATTTTTATTTCTTAGATTTGCAAGAAGCAATCTATAGTTGCAATGATCTCATGGATAAAGGATAAGTAAAAAGCTAGTCACTAATTTTCATCATCCGAGACATAAATTATAATGGATAAGAAGGATTCTACAAAATTTGATAGTGATACAAAAGAATGCTATAATGTGACACCTAGTTGCATGGGCAGAGACATAAATTATAATGAATAAGAAGGATTCTACAAAATTTGATAGTGATACAAAAGAAGTCAACAATGTTATAATGTGACACCTAGTTGCATGGGCAGTGCATAAAATTATGTGTTTCATGCTTTGGAATAGATGGAGAGACATCTTCATAAACTTAGCACGGGACCACATAGGTAATTCACCTTTAGGTGGTCATTCAGAGGGAACACCATGAATATTAAACTTCACTCTCATGTTATAATGTACTTTATGTACCAATGGTTACCAACTTAAGTTTATACTCTCCCACTATATGGAATAGCCATGATAGAATAGCATGGGGCATGCATGGTGTCCCTATGTCTACACATGCTGAGTCTTGCATGGCTAGAAGGTCAGGCGGGCTAGAAATTTCTTAGATGGATTTAACACACACTGCATGATTGAGTAGATCATTATTCTTATAGTAGTATTACATGGGATTAGTAGACTTTAGTTTTATACTATAATTCTTGATTTAAAAAGTCTTAGTGAAATCCCTCATTCTTTGTGAGACCTTGTCTAGAAAACTAACTTTTCAATACTCTTACCAATGTAGATGCTACATTCACCAGTTCACTTGCTTTTTTCACAAAATGAAGCACAACAATCATTTCTCCACTATCAAATCCACCAAGGATCCTTTAAAGTCTCTACTCCTCAGTTTGGCAAACAAGAATGCGCAAGCAACAATGCTCGATTACTTATTTTTGAGCAAAGATAGCGGATAGTGTTAGATTTGGGATAAGGAATAGTGGTTTGCATTTAACAACTCAAGAATGTTAAAACTACTTTTAGGGACACAAAAAACTACCACCTGCTACAACAAAACATGTGGTTTCAAGACTCAATGCCTACAATTTGTTGTAGCTTAACCCCACACACTATAGCGCGATGATTGATAATGCTATTCTACTAGCTGCCCTACTACGAGATAGACAAAGCCTAATGGACAACAATAAGGTGGACAAAGAGAGAATGCAAACAAGAGACAATGGCATAATATATTGTGCAAACATAGACAAAGTGAAATCAACAACATACGTCAACATTGATAGAAATAACCTTTCTTCAAGTTTTTGTATTTTTCTTCAATTATGTGTTTTGAACTCTAATGCAATATATTTTTGGATTCAAAAAGTGTGTATTCATTTCTATGAAAATACACACTTTTTGGATTCAAAAAGTGTGTATTCATTTCTATGAAAATACAAAAATATACATGTATTTATTTAAACATATTTTAATATATAGATATATAAACCAAAATATGACGTGGATAAAGATTTTCTCCAAAAATTACAATTGCCAAGGAATATGTCCTTGAAAGAATACATTTGTTCTAGTCACCATTGTACCATGGACTTTTGGAGTTGACACACTTATTTGCAAGAAATTTACAAGAGCCAAGGAACATACCTCTCCTTGTTGGAAGAACATTTTTTTTCTAGTGAAAATTATAAATATGATTCGAGCACTTTAATACTAAGAGTATGAGATCTATTTTGAAAACTTTGATTTGAGCACTAAAATATTGAGCATATGGCTTATGTTTTTTGAATTTTCAAAAATGCCTTAATTGAGTCTTACAAACAGCCAAAGAGAAAGATTGACTTACTCCTATAGAAGCCCGATAGCTTATCTTCTCCTAGCAATAACATCCAATCAAACGCATCTTTTCTATGGTATCCCTATTAGAAATTTACAACAAGAATATTATTTTTCCAAGATGATTCGTTCATGATGTCATCGTCATGGCTTTCAACCATTTCTCACAATGGGAAAGCCCAATAGGTGCTTTTATATGAATAAAGACCTCTTATTATTTGATATGAACAACTTTTTAATGTAATAAATCATTTGCTAATGAGAAAATGAATTATCATATGCTTATAATGTGATACTAACTCTGATCTTAACTAAAGCTGCAACTAAACATTGGTGACCCTCAGCACTATATGCCACGGGTTCTTAAATGAACCCATGGCGGTGGTGAGGAAGCCAACTATGGTGACCATTGAATCTCTTTTTTGGCCAAGTTTACTAATAGTAAACCGGGCCCATCGGGAAAATGGTTGGCCGCTTGACAATTGGCATGCCAGGTCCGGAAGCTCGTGCTGCATTTATGTCAGCTTTAGGCAGCGACGACAGCTATGGCAGTAGGATGATGGGACATTTGAATTTGAATTTTGGATTGGTTTCTAAAACTAAACCGAAAAGGGGTGCCAAAAAAATTGTGCACCGAGTAGCGTTTTTTCTTTTCGTTGCCAACTTTGCTGCTTGTCACATGCTCTATTCATATCCATTTTGTTGTTTCTCACGTTATGACCTTTGGAGGGCCATGCATGTGTCTTTTTCTCTACCCCACACAACCTAGAGGGGGCTTGGATGAAAGATTGGGTGGATTCGACATCCACAATGGCTTGTCTTCCATACATTGGACTATCAGGTTAGGTCAACATTCTAGGCTATACGACAATTGAGGGAATGGATGGCGATGCCATGGACAAAGCAGGGATGATGAGAGTGGTTAGAGTGCAGATGCGGATTCAATGTCCTCCTTAGGTGAAACTAGCGATGACGATCATGATAGTTTTGAAGGAAATAGGAATGATGGGGATGCATCTTGGCCAGTTGAGGATTTCAGTCAATCCTAGAGAACATGAAAAATGAGACAAATCCCTTCTTGTATACTTCTCAAGTATACTTTTCCTTTGATGAGGATACTTACAAACTCATGCAATGTGATCTAATGGGTGGCATCTATGAGTCATTATATTTCTTAAAAGCTCATGTGATCATAGAGGTGTTCTCGATGTAAAGAAGTGGAGAAGGTTGAAAGATAGCTTGTGTCTTGGTGAAGATGGTGTGGAACGCTTGTGCCTGAAATCCACTACTCGCCAATTGCAGATTGCACCACTTGAGGATTGGGCAAGCATAATATTAGCCACACATATGTGAAAGATGGGCCTAATTATAGTGTAACATCCACATTGAATTTGATCAAAACAAAATGCTGCACAATTATTAGCAAGCATGGCATTCCTATGGAATTTGTGAAAGAGGTCATTTATCATTGTGATTGCCAATAATGACATCAAGCAGCATGACTAATTCAATGTGCATTCCTCAAACATTGATCGAGCTAAAGGATGTAATCAAGCATTGTCAATAAACAGGTCTAATGTGCAGGTCACCTTGGTGGATGATCTCCAAATCAAGCACAAAGTGAGACTAAAAGCTTTACCTACTCCTATCACTCGTTTGTCACACACTATTGAAGCTCTCCCCACCACGATCCTAGTGGTTTCAGTGTGGGTGCTTCCATTACTGATTTCAATTTCTCCAAGTATGCCCCCACACCTCCTTGAGGTCCTCCAATGCATGTGTCTCCCATTGCTCCATCCTCTTAGCCTCCAGTTCGTATACCTTTGGATACTCTTTGGCATCCAGCATTGCCAATCCTCTACCAATCGTGCCTCCGCCTTCACCAAGTCCACTTTATCCCTATCTACTCTTTTCTAGACATCAGTTTTATTATTATCAAGTGCTTCTCCTTGATCAAGGCAACTTGTGCTTCCATGCTCCTTTGCCTCTCTATGGCCGTATTTAACTCCTCGTGCATTTGTTGTGGCTTTCCAGGTTCCCTCTGGCCATGTGTCTTTTTAATTCTCCCACCTCATGCCCTAGCCCTTTGTTGGCCTCTTGGAGCTTTGTTAGTTGCCTTTGCAGGTCATCTACTTGGCTGGCTTCTGCTCTTCTCTTGTGCAGCTCTTCTTGCAGTGACTCTTGTTGCAGGCTCCTCAAGTCCTGCAGTGCTTTTGTGCTCTGATCATATGTCGTGCCCTTCTCTAAGCATATGATGTGTCCTTGTCCCTGATGATTGTTTGTAGTTTGGTCCTTTCTTTGAGGCCATATGTCATGCATCTTTGTAGGTAGTTTAAAGTTGCCTTTACCCAGTCCATTTCCATTGTCTCCAGAAAACTGGACGGGCTTGGTATAATTAAGGCTTATTTAGGTATTGTGGATTTTGGTTGTGGGAGCTGCATCTCCAATTGTACTGTGGCAGTGGAGGATGCTTGCTATTGTTGTTGCTCCAGCCTCTAGGAAAGCAACCTGGATCCGCCCAGTGTCACCATATCCTCCTCCATCTGTTGGCTACTTGGCCCTTCCACTCCTCCAGTGGAACCTCCCTTAACAGTAGTTTGGTAGCTCAGTAGAACATAAATATATCTTTTCAAGGGTTTACTAAAAAATCATATCTTGTGAATGGGAGTGGTATTTTAGCATTTCTCTTCTAAGGCATGTCTTCATGTATGTGGCAAACCTTAGAAAATTATTAAAATCATAAAAATAACCTTAAATATAATTGATATATCACCATAAGGAAAGGTATATCTAGCACTATAATCCAAATAGGTTACAAATTTACAAAGTTAGTTCTTACATGCAAGAAAAAAATGATCTCGACTCATTATAAATTTCTCCTAAACCTTACATAGTATTTAAGAGATTAGAGATACATTTTCCATGACCAAAAAAATAATTATATTAAAAATTAATTCAATTAAATTTACTTCTTAGAATCTCCTTATAGTTATTGACTCTGTGACATCCAAAATATGATAATAGTGTGAGTTTATATGGTGATTTACTTTAGCTATACTAATAAATCAATGTCTCCACTAAAGGAATCGGTCAAGAATACATATCTAAACATTTAAATAAGAAGACAAGGTGATCGTCTTAACTTTCAAAATTGCATTGATAACAAAACAACATATATGAACCCTTGCTTTCTAGTAAGAAACTTACAAAAATAGTGTTTATCACAAGGAAAATATTAGGGGCAAAATCTAGCCTAAAAGCTAATTTTCAAGGGTTTTCCAAAAGTTATGGGCTATTTTAGACAAAAAAAATTGGTAGTTTTTTTTTAATATTTTAGCCCAAGGTAGCATTTTTGGGAGAAATTTTGGAGGAAAAATGGCCGAATTTACACTGAAAGTGAGCATATATCTTGAAAATTTTCAAACAAACTCTATCTTTAATCAAAGAAAGATTCACCAACCCATCTCTACTTTGACCATAGGATATGCTTCTTATTTTTGTCTCTGGTATATTACTATATAAAATGACTAGATATTCCACTTAAAGCCCTTTGAGATGTTTAAAAATGTGTGAAGTAGTTTCTTATTCTATAGTAATAAATATGGTCCGAAATTTATAAACTTTCATCTAAAACAAAGTGCCTAAAAGGATAGCTGTATATATGATTGACTCTCATAAAATGCACCAGCAAAGCATAACATGTGTATAAGATTTGGTCCTAGTGTATGATTGTTTGATTAGCTATAAAATTCTTCAAAGTTAAATTTCTTTGAGATAGCTAAATACCTTAGAATTTTCATTAAGACCTAAATTTTGGAGTTTTAATTAATTTTTGAGCCTAAGATAGATGTCTCGAGTTTTATAATATATGCATGTAAAATACACATATATTCCCAAGATCTTTGATCTACCCTTGACATAATCCCATATACATATAGACTTAATATACATATATATATGCATAATGAGGAGATAAAAATAAGGGAGTTAAGTCCAGAGTTCACATTTTGAGAATTTTGTCAAGGTCGCAAGACAATATTTACTTATGTTTATATATCCCTCTTATATCTTAATGCAAAGGAAGGGGAAGGCTCAATTCCTATGTTGTTTGAGGTCTTCCACCAAAACCTTCCTCCTCAAAGGCTTATTCCTAATGGTATGCCTCTCCTCGGTTGGTGACCCCGACTTCTTCGTAATCCAAAGCCTGCGCTAACATCTTATTCTAGTAATTTTACTTGTTCACCTTGTAATACTACCCTTTGAGCTTCACGTTCTACTTCCTTCTTTATTGGGATCTTCCAACAAGGGCCAAAGTTAGAAGGCCATTCTCGAAATACACACATAGTACCGTAGCCTTGCAACTATGTATTTGTCTTATCGTAGCCTTGCAACTATGTATTTGTCTTACCCACTCACAAGGTTAGGGAATGATTCAAGGCACCAAGTTGTTGTGTTGAGCCACCTTGGCAAGTTCAATGCTTATGTATGCGATATTATGCCTCAAGTGGAGTTACATACGTTGGTCAAGGCGCCTATAGATAAGAGTCATAAATTGAGGCCTATGCATGCGCCTTTTTATTCCATTGATGAAGTCCGATTGAGTTTGTTAAGTTGAGCATGAGGACAAGTCTTTGATAGAACTAATGGTTGCCCCTATCATATTCTTGAAAGTTGGCATGTATGGGATTCCATCCATTGTATGTATATATATATATATATATATATATATATATATATATATATATATGTCTTACTTTATAAAACGTATGGGATATATATATATATATTTCTTACTCTATAAAACCTATGGGGGGGGGGGTGGTGTGGGTTATCTCTTCCACCCACAACCCTTGCAAGCTTCTATAAGTGTAGGAAGGGTGAGTCCTCCTAGAGTTATAATCGTAAATGCTTATATATATATAGTTATAGCTATATAGCTCCTATCCTCATGTGGACAATAGAGAAGGGAAGTAAATTTTTCCTTCACAACTTTAATTTAAGGATAAGAGTTGAATATATATAAGGAATGTGTTAGCTTAAGTTAGAATTAAGCTTCTTCAAAGCCAGGATGTACTCCCCGACTAGACCCTTAGGTCTGACTTTATCCTGTTCTGTTAATATAATTACATTTCTTTTTTTTTTAAAGTATATATATATATATATATATATATATATGAAATGCCGCCCATACTACAATACGGGCCATGTGGTCTTATACTAAAGATATATGAGTCCATATATAAATATGTATGTATATGTATATAGGTTTATCAATAAAATGAACAATTAAAAATATAGATATATATCCTTTGCTACGGATCCAAGGAGGGAGCGAGATTTAAGGCTTAACCAAGGCTTAAGGCTTGTTAAAATATATATATATATATATATACATATATATACCGTTCTTGCAAGAAAAAAAAACATATTACTTTATTATTAAAAAAATCGCTGGATGTCTGATGCCAGGTCGGTTTGTGGTGCCGGGGGAAAGGAAAACAACCTGCTGAAAAAAAAAACACATCTAAATTTTTTATTTTTTTAAAAAAAAGAAAACACATTTCTAAAAGAAAAACGTTGATTTTTGCCCTCACAAGAGAAGGGGAGACGTGTCTAAGGCACCATAACCTACCTCCCGATGAGACATTTCCCCATGGGCTTTTCCCGTGGTGCAGGCTGGTGCTTGGGCATCAAAGCCATTTTAGCCTTCCACTAACTTAAAAATTTTGAAAAAAATTAAATTTTTCTTAATAGTGGGCTCAACATAGCACCTCGACCTTCAATTTTGAAAATTTTGAAGTCTAGATATGACACGGTTGTAAATTTCAGGCATCTCTATATTATGTTAAGGAAGAGTTTCACAAAGCTGCCACGTGGCAAGAATTTGGAGGTTCGGGAAGGAGAGGAGGAGGTTTGGGTAAAATTTGATTTTGAAAGCCTCAAATGACGTGCGAAGCACGGGTTCCCAACCAATGTTTAGAATGCCCTAGTAAGATTTGAATGGTTCATGATTTGAGGCTTGTGCCCTCATAGATGGATATCCTCGGTCCCATGAACCATAACAAGGTCAAGTCTCTAGCTAGCAGCTTACCGATACATTGTTTTTTTTTCTCTCTCTCTCTTTTTGTGCTTCTACTAGAAGACCACATCCCGAGGCTAGTGTGAAGTGATGGATTATTCAAATCCAATATCCCTAGCTAATCTCATCAAATCTCTAGGGCCACATGATTACACATTTGTTAATCCATGCAACCTTTATTTATCAAGCCATGCACAATTTTTTAATTCTTTCAATCCTTTGTTTATTGAGCTTTGAAAATCCAAACTTCTCCCTTTTTATGCCCTATTGAGGTGTATCCTAGTTTCTCCCAAGCTTTGAATAATCTTTTGTCAATAGTCAAATGAGGGCTCCAATAGCTTTTGCCCAAAGTACTTCAATTCTATTTGTGCAAACTTATATTTATTTACCCTAGGATTAGCTTTAGTTTTTAAATCAAATGCATAACCTTGGTCCAATAGACGTCCACCATGCAAACTATTAGTTTAAGACCATGGTCAATGGTCATCAAGGGTTCATTTACTCCAATTCCATGTCGTTTGTAATTTTATTTTTGGATGATTTTTCACATAATTCTTGGCCTAAGGGGTTCCTATGTAAACACACATGCACCCCACGTGTTTAATTCTAATGCAACTTCCCAAAGTATTTATTTAATAACTTTGATGTCCGTTGTGAATTGTTTAAGCATGTGAACTAGGACAACCCGTTCAATTATGCTCAAAACTATGGCATTGATTATGAGGAGACATTCAGTCCAGTTGCCAAAATGGCAACTATGAGAGCTATAATTATAGCGATGGCTGCAGTAGTAAGACAGTAGTCTTTACAGCAGATGAATGTAAAGCATACATTCTTGTATGGCAATTTGCAGGAAGAGGTCTAAATGATACAGCCATGTGGAGCATGGTGTGAAAGGAAAGGTGAACACTATTGGCTTTCATATAGCTAATGTTGATTTCTTACTATATGTGAGAAAGACTGATAGAGAAATTGTACTTGTGGTGATTTATGTTGATGATCTCATTATCATAAGGAACTATGATGAGGAGATTAATCATGTGAAAATGCTCCTCAAACAACAACTTGGCATGAAGGATTTAGGGGAGTTAAGATACTTCCTAGGCATAGAGGTGATTAGAACATCATAGGGCATTTGGCTAGTACAGGCAATAGTGTGGTTTCAACAATCATACCACTGCTCCAAAATCAAACCACAAGCAAGAAAAAATAACTAAGTTAAAAGCGTAATCCACCGTGGCTTTGCTCCAACCAAGCTAATCAAGACATTAAATAATCAAGATTGCAAGTCCAGTGTCCTAACTAGGGCACCTCCCTAGCCAAAGATGTTCACCAAATGTATAACACTTGACCCTTGTGACAAGGAAAAGAAGAGAAAGAGATGATATAAGGGTCAATGCTAGTTTGCACCTCTAGCTATCTAAGCATGGATAAGCCTATGTTAAGACCTAGGGTCCTCAAATCTTATAATTAAATGTGTCACTCATTGAAAGCTCAAGCACTTACATAGTGAGCAAACAAGGAGAGAGCTATGGAGAAGCTCAACCTCCACTTTTGTGCCTATAAAAGCCCTAATGTGCAAGATGAACAAGAATAGATAGATAGTATATATATATATATATATATATATATATATATATATAGAGAGAGAGAGAGAGAGAGAGAGAGAGAGGGGGGGGGAGAGAGAGAGAGACACACACACATAACACTCATCCACATAAGAAGAAAAATAAGCTTGTAAACTCAACGGTAAGAGCTCAAGAAACAAGACTCAAACCTAATTGTGATAATGGGATTGCTTGTATTCACATTTCTAAATATATAAAACTCATAGACAAAGCCTTGTAGTTATAATGGCCAACCGCCCATGGAATGTCCAAGGGGACCAAAATTTCTAGTCTAGGCCTAGGCTATATATATATATCTCCTCATTGGCATTACATATCATAAGCTCAATGGTAAAATAAGCTATCACTATCATTACAAAGCTTAGTGAAATCCTAAAATCTAGTGCATGAAGTGTAATGTGGGTAGTTATAAAAGATAAGTGTGCGTAGATAAAAATTAGAACAATTCATGTTAACCCATGTGATTAACAGATTCTTTAGCATTCATTATTGAAAGACAAAGCACATGTATAGTGTGGATTTTTCAATCAAGAACCAAAACATAATACTAGGGATACCTAGCCTACTTCATTGATCATATGAGAGTCTCATTTGGCCTTAGGACAAGTCATCCCAAGAATTAGACACATGCGCTATGATGAGTTGTTTGGATCATGGGAAGAAAGGGAAGGATGCAACTAGTTAGCAATGAATTTCAACTTGCTTCAACTTCATTGAAGCAAAACCATACCAAAAAATGATGTCACACAATAGCAAATAACCTCCATACCAAGCTTAGCAATGTATTGGGAAAGATCTTAGAGCATACCTTGGTGTAATATGATGAGAAAGGAGCTCGATGAAGAGGGAGTGAACATACTATTATATAGCTTGTTCATGCAAAAAAAAAGTGCTTATTTCTTGCTAGATTGGGTCCCTTTTATAAGGCTTCAATGAATGTAGATACCGCAATCACATTAGCTTAGCCCCAAACTATAATGTGTCCTTATTCACATGGCCTTATATACTCTAAAAGCACATTTCCTTCTTGAGCCCAACACTCCTTATTTACTCCCATTTAACTCTAAGGTTTCACTTCTTCAAAGGTTACCAAGCAAAATGTCAAAACTTAAAGGTTATACAATGTGATGCTTCAAGGCTTACAACTTTGTTTTTTTGTAGCAATGTAGGTTCTTTCTCATATACTTGGCTTCAAAGGTCCCTTATCTTGAGATTTACTTGTGGGTTCACCCAATTTATGAGCTTTTTACTAGTCGGAGGTCTATATAAAACTACAGGGGTCATCAACTCTCACAAGTTGGTTTGCACTCGATGGCGGGCTCTGCATAGCTCGATGGGTTTGTCCAATGTCACCTCTCTCAGCCGAACTCCTACATCTGTTTATAGTCCAAGTGGGGAATTTTCCCTAGAGGCCCTAGTCAGGAAGAAGTTAATGAGTGTCCTCTATGCTACATGGGCCGCTACAACTGATCTAGGCTGCACTAAAAGCTCCACGTGTTTACGAAGCTCCAAGAGGAAGAGCCCCACGCATTTTTGGTCCGAGACATTCATGATCCTGGAGAGTGGTTTGAACCCAGAGAGAGAGAGAGAGAGAGAGAGAGAGAGAGAGAGAGAGAGAGAGAGAGAGAGAGAGAGAGAGAGAGGTCTGCTTGCAAGTTGTCTTGTTTACCCTTGAAACCCCTAAATCCTCTTTCTCCCCTATGTATTTCATGCAACGAGGTTAGTTCTTTGGGGTTAAAACTCACAATCCCTAGGAGACTACCATATAGGTGTCATGCATGGCAGCATAAGGGAGGTGTGGGTTGTGTAGAGGATTGCACTAGCTATGCATGGGGATGCATTGAGACATCTATGGATGAAATCTTACAACATAGTATAGTGGGGGAAGAGTGTTGTACAAAGGTTGATGGGCTGTTGTACAACGTACCAATCTATGAGCTACAAAAATGCTCCACACGGGGCCACCAGAAACTCATGCTTGATATGTCATGCCACACAAACAAACACCAACAGGATGGTCTTCAAACGAAGTCTTTGAAGGGAGTTGAGGATGAAGGAATGTGAGGGATGGAGACCCAAAATGTGTGTTTGGATGAGTGTGAATCACTAACTACTTCATCACAGACACGTAAATGGGAAACACCAACTAGAAGTGTAGACGGCATAGAAAAGAAGCCCACTGGATAAAGCATAAACACAAACATAAACATAAAAGCCCCAAATACAAACCGGAACACAAACATAAACATAAAAGCCCCAAATACAAACCGAAACACAAACATAAACATAAAAAGGCCGAAATACAAACCGAAATCCCTGATTGGACATAAGAACCCTACAAAAAATAGAAAACCCCCAAATTTGACAGAAACCCTAATGGTTGGAAGTCCCCAATTAATAAAGCATAGTTCAAGAGCTTCAATTGGTTGACTCAATGTGCATAAAAAGCCCAAAATGTGATAATAAAACCCAAAATTTGAGAAAAGCCCCAAAATTCTATTAGATGGCTTTAATTCTCTAGAATTTCCAACATTGGATGCCCAATTAACACTTAATGGCACAAAGAAAGCCCCAATTTTACAAGAATGGACCCAATTTTGAAAAGCCACAAATTTGGACCAAAAGCCCTAAATTTGTCTCAAATGTCAGCTGCTGGCAAAAAAAAGCTCCAAATTTCACAGGAAAGCTTCTAAATGGCTGAATATGTAAACAATGGTAAAAACCCTAAAGTTGGTCACCTAATTGGCTCCCCATGAGAAAAGCCCCAAAATGTTTGCGTGAATGGCTTTAATTCTCACAAAATGCCATTAACAAATGCCCAATTGACATTAAATGTCACACAGAATGCCCCAATTTGAAGAAGGCCCAAACATAACGAAATAGCAAAATTTTATGAAAGAAAATTCCCCAAATAAAGAAAAGCCCTAAATTTGTTTAATGATTGGCTTAGACTCTCACCAAATAGAGGGAATTTTTTATTGGTTTTGATTGTACAGAATCTCTAATCTTGTATCTATCACCATCTCTATGTTGTGTACCTCTGATACAGCTATGAGGGCAGAGAGTCGAGTAGGTTCCAATAGAGGGCTATTGACAGAGAAGGCAGGCGACTTCACAATGTCCAACCAATTGGATTAGAACCATGGGAGAGGTGGCTACCTCTGCGGAAGTGGACAGAAGATGGGTCAATGGTGGGAGAGAGGGCCGGACATGAGAGAGGTAGGTAATGGTGGGAGAGAGGGCTGTAGGCGAGGCAGGCTGGTAATGGTGAAAGCCAACCATGCAAGAGCAGATTTACCCCGAGGGCCGGACATAAGGCAGGTAGCAAATGGACGGCAGCAGGGTCATCGAGCGGCGCCTCCGTACACCCCCCCTGGTGGTGGCTGACTAGGGCGGGCGGTGCCGGGAAACACCAGCGTCACAGGGCGGCTCTAGTGCACGCCTTTCCTCCTCCGCCGGTGGCAGTGGTGGCCTTGCCTTTGATGGTCGGAGCTCAGGCAAAACCCTGCTCGTGCTTATGTGCAAGTGCCAGTGTCGCCCTCCTGTTCCGGTGTCTCGTGAGCAACCAGTTGTGCCACGCGTTTATTGTGCAATGCTGCGTGTGGATGCTGGCGATGCGACCACAAGTTTGACGACAAGTACCCCATGTTGAGATGCGTACTGAGTGCAGGGATGGCGAACCTTCAACAAGTCAGACAAAACACAGATGGCTGGTGACCTCGACAGCGAAAGCGATAAATCCTAAGCAAGTACATGATTAAGTGATTAACAATAAGCAAAGCAATCAACAGAGAACTAATATAATAATATAAACTGTGAGGATGTTTGATTAGGTGATCCTAATTTTGCTTAAGATACTAATGAGATGCTCCCATATTCTCTCCATGATTCCATCCCATAAATTGAGCTATCAATTAGCTCCCTCACCCTCATATTATCCCTCATTTCCATGTATACATCAATTGTATCTAACAAGTCCATGGTCAAGCAAGTTGAGGGGACAGATGTAGGTATGCATGTATCACGTAAAGGGAAAGAAAAGATAGATCAACCTTTTGTGCCTAATTTGTCAACAGGTCACTCATATGTGGATGGTCACTCTAGTGGCTCCGAGCAGAGCCTTGTCTATGAGGGTTAGATATCCTATTGACGGTTGAGATATTATGGATATACAGCCCATCATTATGTTTACATGGTGAAAGTAATATAGGAGATAGAGCCCACTTTTTTTGAGCAGGCACTTGGAAATAAAAAATGGGAAGATGCCATGAATAAGAAGATGGTAACATTAGATACAAAATAGTTGATTATGACTTTTCTATGAGGCTAGTACAAAGATACAACTACATGGATGCACATATGCTAATTGAGTAGACAAGAGATCTACCAATAGCTTTATGTTCTCTTTTGGGAGTACTGCTGTGAGTTGGAGCAACAAGAAACAACCGACAATTGCCTTATCAAGTACAGAGGCAGAGTACAAGAGTGCTTCTATGGCATCTTGTGAGGTAGCGTGGATTCAAAAGTTGCTTGGTGATATGGGTAAGCTTGTGGATAGATCTGTTATCATTTATTGTGATAACATGAGTAGCATACAGCTGGCCAATAACCCAGTATATCATGCTAGGACGAAGCACATTGAGGTGCACTGTCACTTTGTGAGAGAGAAAGTTCTAGGAGATGATGTAGATATGGTATATCTCATTACAGAGGATCAGGTGGCTGACATCTTCATGAAAGCATTGGGCACAGAGAAGCTCCATAGATTTAGAAGCTTACTTAGAGTGCAATGTGTGGAGTGGAGCTTTTGGATGGGGAGTGTTGAAATATCGAGCTCAACTAGTGTTGCAATCAATGATGATGCGCTTGGGTGATAGCTTCCACACTTATGCCATTGGCATGATTGGTGAGATTATGATTGATATGCTGCTAGTGGACGACAGGCTAGGTGATAGCCACTTTGACGTACTAGAGTTATGGCATAGTTATAGCGTCAACTCCTGTAGTCGGGTTCACACTATGGACCGATCATTGTATGTTATAGTAGAAGAGTACTTTCCTTTTATAGTATGTACTCTTATCTCTTTATGTTAATGGTTATAGAAAAGAGAAGACCATAGAAAAAAATTTAGCCATCCATCTCTCTCTTGTGTCTTGCTCTCTCTCTCTCTCGTGTGTGTGTGTGTGTGTGTGTTATTGCTTACAAAGAACTCAAAGCTCTCCCTCTCCCCTGCATTCTTTTTAGGGAAGAGGGCTAGGTGGAGCTGGTGGGGGGCTGGGAGAGGAAGGAAGAAGAGAGAGAAGATAGGGGTAAGAGAGGATATACAGAGTTATTGGTTGTCAAAAAAAGCTCGAGCCAAAAAGCTTGCTTCATGTCCACCCTCTCGGTAGGGTTGATTAGTCTATTTATGATGATGTATGGACTTGAGCGTAGAGATCCAATAATAGTAGGGTTAAAGAAGAAAAAGGTGCACACAACTAAGGACTTTCATGAGGAAATGAACATAATGATTGGTTAAGCTAGCTTAAGACACCACAAAGAAAGCTTAAGACAGAGCACAAGTTGTGTAAATTTTCACGAAAGAAACGTAGAGTTTATTGAATGAGAGTTTATTTAAACGAAACTCTAGAGTTTGAAACATGTGCTTGGAAGGTATTGTGGTCTATTCTCAATACTTTGAAGGATCGGTGAAGGTGAGGTGGATGTAAAGTACATGCATCTAGTTGAAACATTAGATGGATGCTATATCCATCTAGTACTCTACATAGAGTACAATTTGAAACTGCTAGACGGATGTAGAGTGCATCCAATGTTTCATATAAGTAGCTGAAGAAAACTGACCAATAAGGCTAATCTAGTAAATGAGGAAACCCTTGTTGTATTTATAAAAACAGTCTTCTCTTCCGTTAGAGGCAGATCCAAACACCAATTTTGCATTTGAAATCTTTCCCATGCTTATCTAGTTGTTGTAACTAGCCTGGGAGCTTTGGTCTCTCGCTTGGAGGCAAACAACAATGTTAGGTAACTTGGTGAAAACAGTTCGCTCGTGTGATTAAAACAATGGAAATAATTATAAACAAGCATTCATATGCACACAGCACACTTTAACTGGTTCCAACGGCATGGAGTTTTTGGTGGCCTTGGATGTAGCCAGTTTGAACTCATTGACATGACACTTTATGTTGAATACCAATCCAAAATAAATGTTTCTTGCTCTTGTGTAATTTATGTCTCTCCTACAGCATTAGCCTTCCTTCTTGTTTGTATACAAGAAGGTGATGCAATCAGTTAGGTGACAGTTCAGGGTATGCATACGACACTATAGGTGCAAACAGAGAGGTGGAACCGCTATAACAAGCCAACCAACAATAAGGGGAAACTTTTTCAAATGCAATGTCTGGTTTTGCATTTGAATGTTTACATCTCGATCCACCATTTACAATTCTTTGCAGTTTTACTAAGGTAATATGTTTGTATTTTGTTTCATTGTTTACTGTTCTTTGCATTGTTTAACTACTTTCACCAGGCTACCTGACTGTAACCCTAAACATCGAATTCACTGTATCATATTTTATTCTTCCATCGGGCTGGTTACACAAAGGGAGTGCCCATCAGCAGGAGAACCTGTCTTGGCCACCCACAAGCCGCGGACTGCCTGTTTAATCCCCCACCCGTAAGCACCCTAACATCACGCTCTCCACCAGGACTTTAAAGCCAATTACCTAGTTTCACCTAAACACCTAGCTGTTCAAAATGCCCTGATAACGAGCAGGCTTGCATAAAGAAGAAAACAGCCACAACGATGATGCAAAACAGATCCAAAGATATGATACAGCAAGGAGTCCACTGCAGAAAATCACACCCATTGGCAAAACCATCACTTCACATAAAAAAAACACTGCCGCTTCGGCGGCAAGGAGTCCTACAAAACAATGCCAAGCTGGACAAAGCTGGTCAACATTGTCATTTCTATTTCACACCATCTCTCGTAGGCGGAAGTGATGGGTTTGCCACATTGTCTTGGCAGCAGCCAAATTGGAATCACAGGACTGTTTAGTAGCACTTAAAGGTCTACGCTGTAGTAAATTCCTTTACAGAATTGTGCAATTCTTCTGCTTCTTTTTGCGCCGCTTTTGTTTTGGAGGCTGTAATACTACCCTTATTGCAGCATCAAAGACGGCTTTTACATTCTGCGAATCAAAGATGTAAAATTAGCAAATACTATAAGACCATGCTCCTAGTAGTGAGGGATTCTGATGACCTCCTTCCTAATGACAACCAACCAGTAATAGAAAACATACCTGCTGTGTCTTAGAGCTACACTCGATATACGCAGCAGCACCAATTTGCCGCCTTAGTTCCTCACCCTGCCAATCGTCAGGGTAAGATTGTATGAAGCCTCTCTCTCTCTCTCTCTCTCTCATAAACGTTGGATAGCCAAAACATGTTAAAACAAAGGAAGTTGCATGTCTCACTGGTCTAGACACCATAACTACACGTGCAGCATGTGGAGCAGCACTAAGCAATATAGTCCCACAAGGCCGAGATCTACAACAAACTCACTTGCGCAGTAGTGATTGATGCAGCCCCAGGATGATCCGCAAAGAAATGTTTATCGTCACGTAAATCTGTGTCCAAGTTAGCCACAACATATCCCTTAGATGGCCAAGTAAAACTACGAGAAAATCTGTCAAATAACTAAAGAGCATACCTAATTTGGTCCCAACCAATACAATTGGGACATTGGCAGCATAATGTCTTAGTTCAGGAATCCACTGTATAAGTTCAAAAAGACCTCATATCTATGTTAGTTACAGTACAAACCTCATCACGAGCAGACTATGACTGAAGCAGAACTGAAGCAAACTATATAGCTAAAGCAGCTTCATACCTTCTTTGCGATGTTTTCATAGCTCGCCTTGCTGATGAGTGAGAATGCAAGGAGGAATACATCGGCTCCCCTGTAGCTCAGGGGTCTCAACCTGTTGTAATCTTCCTGACCTGTAAAATAATAATATCTTTTTATCAGAGAGGACTCGAGTCCTTCGTGGCTACTCAGCAACTAGAGCAAGAATTTTAAGATTCTAACATAGAAAACTAAATTACCTGCAGTATCCCACAGACCAAGATTCACAGTGCTTCCATCCACGACCACATTTGCACTAAAATTATCGAACACTGTCGGCACATAGTCCTGAACATTGACAAAGTGGCACTTAAATCTTCCCAAACAATAGAAATCGTCATAAAGAGAGCAAATCACGGACACCTTTTACTGCTACATGTACAAACCAGGTGGTTGACGCACATCTAATGACATGATTGAGCTAACCATGTAAAAATGGAGTTGGCTGCACTCTTGAGTGCAAACTAAGTACTCCAAGACTTGGAAAGAGACATAACGACGTGGGTTTTCCTTCCCACCCATGAACAATCTACATATAAGAAGTAGCCTAACAGCACAAATTCCACCACCTTCTAAACAACATTGGAACATTTGGAAGAAACCCGACAAATATTCAGTTTCTGTGACCCAGGTGCCAAAGGCCGGTAGATGGGTACAACAAACCTCCCATGTGTACTGTGGAGCACCAGCAGATGAATACAACCATGTGTACTGCAGGGCCACCACCCATGTATGAAATAGGTACTACAGGGATGGGTAAGACTGTGATATCTAAGTAACGCAGGGCCACCACCTGATGGGTTCGCTATGTATGATACAGGCAGAGGGCTCGCTACTACATGGGTATAACCACATGATATAGGTAAAGATGCACATGGCCACTCCCCATGTATGACATAGGTACTCCAGGGCCACCAGATGGGTGCAACCGCCCTCCCATGTATGATCCACTTAATGCAAAGCCACCAGTAGATGGAGGCAACCGCTCTCACAGTTATGATCCGCGCAATGCAGGACCATCAGCAAATGGGTTCTTTCCCAGTGCAGAAACTAGGTGTTGCGGGGTACATGTTGCAATGCCATTGCGGACCTGGTGAGCAGGCTAACCAGCACTTTCAGGCTGGACTAGGGCTACCCTACCCACCCAAAAAAAGCTGCACAAACATGCTACTGAAAGAGAAAAATTATGCACAAAAGGAGAGTACTCACAGTGGGAAAGGTGTTACTGGTGTAAGAAATCAACATGCATGTTTTGCCCACCGCCCCATCTCCAACAGTCACACACTTGATGAACCTAGATGTGCTCATGGCTTCCGATGTGTTCTCTTGTTTCGCTCACTCTCTTCACTCCACTGCTGGCCAGATTTGTGCCTCCATGTCCATCTACTTCACAGAATTTCCTTAATTTTTGCTTTTGCTAGGAAAAAATACCTCCTCCTCGAACAACTCTGTAAGGATTTTCTTGCTTGCTCGGAAATGGGGTTCGCAGAGGTTAAAAGAAGGTACCTTGAGAGTAAAAATTGTAGGGTTAGCGGAGATTTCACCTGAATTAAAGCTAGGGTTTGCAGATATTTGAATGAAGTGAAGCTGGGGTTTGCACAAAATCAGACACAGTGAGTGAAAAAGGAGGGGAAGAGAGAAGAGCCTGCATGGCAGAAACCCTCAAAAGAGGGCAAACAGGGTCCAGCCTCGAAAATGCGCAGGCAAGAGCTGGGTAAAAGACGATAGAGTGTGACAAGCGGGGGAAGGGGGGGCAAGGGGGAACGGGGGCAGTGTAAAGACAAGAAAGGCAGGGAAAAGCAAAAGCTGCAGAAGAAGTCACGGATTCGGAAAGAGGGAGGAAAAAGCTGTAAAAGAATGTGTGATGCGTGTGGGCATGCCTTAATGCCGTGTTAGAAATAAAACATTTTTCTAACCATGCAGAAAAGGATCACGTTCAAACTCAACCAGTTTTTATTTAAAAAATGCGTAGGTTTATATTTTTTAAAATGTGAACCTTTAAATTCAAGGCCAGGCAAAATTACAACCAGTTTTTCTTGTCAATTTGGGCTGTGAAAATTGCACTAAATGATGGTATCTTTCTGGCACCAGGCTTATGAGCCCAAAATAATTACAACCAGTTTTTCTGTCAATTTGGGCCGTGAAAATTACACTAAATGATGGTATCTTTTTGACACCAGGCCTATGAGCTCGAAATACTTTGGCGTTTTCACCAAAAAAAAACATTTATTGGGAAAGAATATTCCTCAAAACTCTTCTACCTGTAAGGTTTGCCATTATAATTCATTTTAGAATTAAATCTTTTTTTAGTAATAATGAGCTGTGGAATTATCATATATGTAATATACCTTAAAAATGTTTGGAAATTTTATCTTTTCTAGTAATAGTCATTGAAAATGCCTTTATTTGTTGCATGCAAGAAACATGTCTACTCCCACCTACTCTTCACTCTCTCTCCTCTGTGTTAAGAGTCAGGGAAGCCTTGCTCTTTCCCCCTTGCTTTCTCTGTTTTTGCATGAGAGGGCTTGTTCCTTCAAGAGCTCTCTTGGTTGTTTCAAGGAATGATCACCATCAACAATACACATCATGTGTCCCCCCTCAAATGCAAAAGCCATAGTGAGGCACTTAGTTGTAGCATATGGCTAGCCAACCCCTCTTGTTTTCTTATTCTTGCAGCTCTCTCCTTCTCCCAAATTTTCTAGCAATCAAACTCCTTGGAGACCATTTCTCGATTGTTGACCTGAAGTGGCTGAGCAACATGTTAGGATCCCATGACACTTCATCCCATTTCAACCCTATACGAAAGTCATGTGAGATGACCAAAGGTATAGTCCACCTTCATCCTTAGGTTATTAGGATCCAAGCAACACAATCATACGCATAAAATCTGTCAAGCCTCACATGAGAATTTTCATATTAGAAAGTGGAATAAGTGATACTCCCATCTCTTTCAAGTTGATGCAGCCATGACTCCACGAAGCTCCAATGCATTTTATATTTCTTCCAATCACTTCTTGTGGGCTCTTGAATATATTTTTCATTTTTATACCTATTAGATGAATTCTTTACCATGCTAAATTCGCATGCTACAAGTTCTGGTTACTATAAGTCTTTGGTTTATAGCCAATTCCATGCTCAAGATGTTGCATTAATATTATCCAATTTATATTGGTCCCTTGCAAAAAGCCAAAAGCATAACACCCATCTAAAGGGTGGTTAAATATACAAAGTAATGCCTTTATTATAGTTTTAGAATAACCTAAGTAACCTCCATGATGGCAACCGCCAAAGTACATTAAATACCATGTAAAAAATTATGTATTGCCATTCTTTATTGTAGTTAGAACAACCTAAGTAACCTCCATGATGGCAACCACCAAAATACATTGAATGCCATGTAAAAAATTATGTATTGTCATCTTTCTCATGAAGTTTGTGCTCTATAATATCAAAATTCCCCATGAAGATCTACCTCCACCACATGTTAGATTTCTTGTTCTCTACATTTATCCCTTTTGATATTCAAAGAAAGAATCTTCGTCAACTAAAGTAGAAGGAGAGTGGTCTTGCAATCGTGTACTTGCTAAAGAGGTCTCCATGAGACCTTCCAAATCCATATGTAGTTCCATATCAAGTCCTTCTTGATCAACCATTTTCTCTTGCTCCCACCGAAGATTGATTCTCGAGTGATTGATGAGGTTCAGGACTAGTTCGGAGGGGCTAGCTACCACATTTGCATTGACATAACTCTTTTTCCAACCTTATGAGTGAGTTATACATGTTAGAATCAAAGCCGCGTGCTTATGAGTTACACATGTTATAAGCCGGGTGCTTATGAGTGAGTTATACATGTTAGAATCAAAGCTAGGTATTAGCATTTTAGGCTTTGGGATCCTTCTTCTTAAAATTGTCTACCAATCATTCGAGTTAGGATTATGTTTATCCCTTTAGTCTACATTAGTACCACTTGCAGGTTTCTTAGTATAGTTCCTTCCCCTTGGTCGGTGACCTTTGTACAACTTGGTTATTCCCAATCCTCAGCTTTATCAATAGCTTTCCCTTTATTGTTATTTTGATACATGCCTACCTATTACTCCCAAGGAAGAATATATACTAGGTTTGTAGGGGGTTTGGTAAATATCTTCCAAATCCTTTTCTAGTAAAAGCACCTCAAATATCTCGTTCAATTGGTTGGGTTTGCAACACATTTGATAACCATGTATTGACCTTTTGAGCATAGGAAACTTTTGCAGTGAACAAAAACCCTATTGCTTTCTCCTATGTGGAAAATAATCATTTGTTGTGAGGGAGGTGGGGAAAACTTGGAAAGTCTCTTTAGAAAGAGCAAAGGAGGAGCAAAGGAGGCTTCTTTTTACACACCCATAAGTGGGCTCTCCTCCCTTGTGGTGTTGCTCCCTAAATATGATGGCATGAATCAATTTCAAGACCTTGACTTGAGACTTCGACTCACTCACCAACTATATGGTGCAAGATTAAGGAGCCACTCCTCACACACACCACTTGCACTATGTGTGGTACAAGATTGAGGATGATCATTTCTCCTACACCCACCCTTCTGGTGTGTCATCCAAAGCATCTAAAAAGAAAACAACTTTAGAATTATTTACCTAGTGTGTCAAAGCTCACGTTAGAAGAGTTGCAACTATATTTCGTGTGTCAATTCATATATCAAGCAAGTCAAAATCCCCTGCTTTATAGCCCATTATAACCTTTAAAATTTAGCACTAGGTGACAACACATACCACACACACACA
The DNA here is from genome assembly GCF_041138505.1 of Cibotium barometz. Taxonomy (NCBI): domain Eukaryota; kingdom Viridiplantae; phylum Streptophyta; class Polypodiopsida; order Cyatheales; family Cibotiaceae; genus Cibotium; species Cibotium barometz. The sequence continues at coordinate 34,723,642 of NC_141079.1, read as the reverse complement.
CACACACACACACATAGAGAGAGAGAGAGAGAGAGAGAGAGAGAGAGAGAGAGAGAGAGAGAGAGAGAGAGAGAGAGAGAGAGAGAGAGAGAGAGAGAGAGAGAGAGAGAGAACGGTGGCCAATGCTAGACAAATAACTTTTTTCAACCAGTCAAAATAAGGATAACTTCTAAATCAAACCAAATGTTAGCTTTATAGTCAAAATGTTTGAAATTTAATTCTTTAAAATAAGGGTTGTGAACATCATTGGTAGGTTTTCTTCAATTCCTACAAGATTATCAGAGAGTCAGAGAGAGAGAGAGAGAGAGAGAGAGAGAGAGAGAGAGAGAGAGAGAGAGAGAGAGAGAGAGAGAGAGAGAGAGAGCGAACAAGCTCACCATACACATTACGTTGAAATATTACATTGAATAATGATGGTGAGTTATCTTTTATATCTACACATGCATGAATATATGTATGATAAGGAAATCTTAATGAGAACAACTAGAGACCATTATAGGATAATGAGAGCTCTTAGACGAATTGTGTACTTGGGTTTACAAACCAACGTATGAGAACAACTAGAGACCATTATAGGATAATAAGAGCTCTTAGACGAATTGTGTACTTGGGTTTACAAACCAACGTATGGGGATTTTGCATATCAACAGGTGGCATGTTGATATTAGCAAAAAATGTTTCTATGCGGACATCCATGTTCACATTGGACATAGAAAGTGGCCCACCATTTTTGGCTTACCTTTGATAAAAGTTAGGACTAAGAGGTTATTTAATATTGTCCTAGAGAACATCTCAAACACGTAATGTGATAAATTGAAGAAAAGAATAAACATAATACCAACTTTGACCTTTATATATATATTCTCTCTCTCTCTCTCTCTCTCTCTCTCTCTCTCTCTCTCTCTCACACACACACACACACACACACAGACAATATATATATATATATATATATATATATATATATTGTCCTAGAGAACATCTCAAACACGTAATGTGATAAATTGAAGAAAAGATTAAACATAATACCAACTTTGACCTTTATATATATATATATATATATATATATTCTCTCTCTCTCTCTCTCTCTCTCTCTCTCTCTCTCTCTCACACACACACACACACACACACACACACACACACACACACACACATATGAGATTTTACTTTGTCTCTTCACATGATCACTATTGTATATTTAGCTAGTTGTTTCCTTTTCTTTCTTTTCCTTACCCAATCACCTCATTGTGATCTCATAGAATCCTTTGGGTCTTTTGCATATGTTTCATATAGCTCTCTCTCTCTCTCTCTCTCTCTCTCTCTCTCTCTCTCTCTCTCACACACACACACACACACACACACACACACACACACAATATGCTATTACAATTGACAAAAAATACAATACATAAAGCAAATATTTAATATATAAAAAGATATAATATCTAAAATTATACATAAATATTTTAAATATCATAATAATAATACTAATATGATATATGCTAAATTTTAAAAACCATAGAATACTTGTCAAGAATTTATATATAAAATTTAATTAAAGTGTTATACTATAATAATAACAACAAGAAATCATAGTATTGAATATATATCACACATAACCTCCCTTTAAAAAAAAAAGATATGCTTATGATGAACACTTCATTTGTTACAAGAAAAGTAGCCAAAAAAAAAGTCTTTCAAGAGACATTCACATTTAGATTAGGGGCATAAAACCCAACAACAAAGGCCCAACCATTTAAAACATCACACAAGGGAAACTCAAAAAATATTCGAGCATAACTTGGTTGCCCGCTCATCAAGTTGTGTGAGTTTGCAAGTATCATCTTATCATGTAGTGCCCTTTATAGGTTGTTTATGCCACCATTGGTACTAGGGGAAAGTAAATTATGATCTAAGGTCAACCTTGCTTCAAATGTTTTGGGGAAATGGGTCCTCCAAAAAAATAGTGAGTAGATATGGAGAATTGATGTTATTTAATAAATTTTCAGCTACATAAAAGTTATTGATGGGCTTTAAGTCAAATGGGTTTTTAGTGAAGGTAGGTATTATTGATATATGTGGGATCAGAGGCACTAGGCTGTGGAGGATGGAAGATATCCATGGTGTGTGCTTGTAGGAGAGAAGCAAGTGCAAGGAAAGAGAGGTGAAGGTTCGAGCCATGAAGATGGTTTTAAGAGAAAGGGGGGTGAGAGAGATGTAATAGCCAACAATGGAGAGAGATTGCACAACTCAAATGATACTCATTGTGATAATGAAAGCACCCAAATATATGCTTTTATAAACATCAAACCTTATCTTTTGACCTAGACCTAAAAAGGGATGTTCACACCAACTAACTCTGAAATACCCATCAAAACCCCCTTGAAGTGATGGAGGTGATGCTTAATAAACCTTCAATAGTCCTAGTTCTCCAACACTAGCAAGAAATCGAGACATGGTCCCTGCAATTGGCTCAAAGACTCATGAACATAGCTCAAAGGCTAACTAGCATGGCTCAAAGGTAAATAAGCATTGCTCAGAGGCTAATAAGCATGGCTCAAAGGCTCACGTAGCATGGCTCAATGCAAAAGACTCAGAGGTCGTGTCTTGCCTCGAGAGACAAATGATAGCCTTCATCAGTCTATCAAGACAACCCCCCCCCCCCCCCAAAAAAGAACACATAATATTTGGATTTTGGGGGACTTGCCAGGCAGAGAACCCAGACTATAAAATAGTCAAATTTTGGGAGACATTTTGATACAAAGTACCCATGACTCAAACATAATAGGAAATGGATAAATTTTGGAAGTTTAAAAACTTCTTGCTATAGTAAAACATATATGATGATCTGATGTCAGCTTCTTGCATTGACGTTTCCAAGATTCGAACACTTGATTGTCATGTGTGGGAGTCATACTTACAAAGAACATATGCTTTGTGATGATGCCTTTTCAGGCATGATAGCGAGGGTAGAGAACTCAAGGGACCCAATAAGTTCCTCATCCATGAAATTTTATCTCAAAAAGATATTGATATGATCAGTAAGTACCTTGCTTAGGGAGCTCTTTTTTCATAAGCCCTGAATATATATGGATCCCAAATTTTGTTTGACAATTAATTAATTAGGTGAGAGAAAAGAACCTTACTGAACATTTTTATGCCTTAGTGCTGTGGCCATACTTTTGGCTCTTTATGTATGGCATGGTACACTCGATTTTTTTGGAGGGTTTTAGGGAAGGCTTAAAAGCCCCATCCTTGCATTCTCAGTCCGGGGCAATAGCCCCCGCGTGCGCGCGAGAGAGAGGAGAGAGGACGGTGCTGCAAAGCCATAGAGGGGGTGATTTCTGTGTGTGAGAGAGACGAGTCAAATATACTAGAGATTGAGAAAGCAAATATCTGGTCTTTTAAATTAAAAAATTATGGAAAATAAAAAAGTGAGATTGAGGGAGAGAGCACTAAGAGAGAGAGAGAGAGAAAGAGAGGGAGAGAGAGATGTTTGTGTCATCAGCCTCCAACGACGACAGAGAGAGACGTGTTTGCGATCAGAGATGTGCCTGTTTTTTTTTTCTTGAGAAGAGGGAGAGGTTTACTCATCTGATTTGCCCTAAAAAAATTTTGAAGTTAAAACCTTGGATTAGCCCTCATTAATTAATTAGTGCCCAGGGCTGGTGCGGCAAGGCTAGATGCACGATGGGCTAAAGCGCACCTGAAGTGTTGAGCCAAAAAATGCTAGAGCGCACGAGCAGGCGATGGAGAAGGCTGCAACTGCTGGAGAGACAGACAGCAGGTGAGTGGTGGCTCTAGGCGCGGAGCCACCCGGAGCCACCCGTGACTGCTGGCCCTGGACATGGACGTCAAGGCTGTGGCACTGTTGCTGCTGAAGATGAAAGGTGGCAAAGTTGTTACCGCATTACTACACAAAACTACATGAGATCAACGCACACTTATGATGGCAATAGCAAAAGCATGGAAGTTATGTGCAACATAACCAAGGTGGCTCTGATACCATATTCATATCTGAAGGATCAGAGAGGCACTAGGCTATGGAGGATAGAAGATATCCATGGTGTGTGCTTGTAGGAGAGAAGCAAGTGGAAGGAGAGCGGTGAATGTTCAAGCCATGGAGATGGTGTTGAGAGAGAGAGAGAGAGAGAGAGAGAGAGAGAGAAATGTAATAGCCAACAATGGAGGGAGGTTGCACAACTCAAATGATACTCATTATGATAATGAAACCACCCAGATACATGCTTTTATAGGCATCAAGCCTTATCTTCTGACCTAAGTCCCTAAAATGGATGTTCACATGTAAAGGGTGTTCACACCAACTAACTCCAAAATATCTCAACATGTATTAAAAATAACTGTGTTTTTTTAATGTACTTGATGTTAATAATTAATCTTATGGAGCAATGAGGTTGGTTGATTATTATAGTTCAAAACCTAGCTTAAGTTACATTGGCCAAGAGAGAATATACAAATATATATATATATATATTGTGTGTGTGTGTGTGTGTGTGTGTGTTTGTATTCTTTTCTTTTGGAGTCCTCACCATATAGGGATTCCTAAGTCTCCACTTTTTTGTGTGCAAGAAAATAATTTTGAAGAGGTTATAGCATGTATGAAGTTTAAGAGGCTTCTATAGACCTACCTAACCAATTTGCCAAGGATCTCAAGATGGGTGAGGGAAAGTGGGTTTGGATAGGCAGTGTAACATAATGTTGTAGAGGAACATGTATAGGGTTTGGAATGATATTACATACCTATGTGCATATACATGCATGCACATAACTTATGCATACGTGTGTGCACACACATGTTGGCAAACATGCACGTGCTCATAGAGGCACACAAACAATTTTGAGGTCTTTATGAAGTTTGAGTAAGGTCTTTATGAAGTTTGAGTATTTACACATGTCTTCTCATGCACTTTGCAGGATAAAGTATTTCTTTGCATGCCCTTCCACAATTGGTTTATAAAGGCCCTAAGTAAAAGAAGGTGAAGTGTAGAATGATACTATATTTCGAATAATCTATCATTACCTTATTTTCTACCAAACTTGCTTTGAAGTTCACACCCCATGACTACTCAAGCTTTTGTTTATGATTTCCCAACCAAGTGGGACCTTTCCAACTTGAGAAAATTGTAAATTTTCTTCACAAAAAGCTTTTTGCCCTCCATTTTCAAAGTTTTCCCTTCAAATATGTTACGACAAAGAAATGATTGACATATGAGTGTGAAATACTTATGGAATTATGATAATCCATTTTAGTAAGAAGTGCCTCTTACCAGGAAAATGTCTCATGGAATCCATTTCAGCAAGAAGTGTCTCCTACCAAGAAAAATGTTTCATGGAATCTTGGTCCCTAGGATAGGGTTTACATTGACATACTATGAGGGAGTTTGAACATTTACCTATTTATTAACTCATGTAAATCATGCCTTTGTGATTTAGAAGTCCTTAAAGTTGGGACCCCTTTGACACCAAAGTCATTGTAAGGTAAAGTATTTTTTAAGGATTCAAGTGTTACTTTCAATTTTGAACACTTGTCTATTTATATTAACTCATGTAAATCATGCCTTTGTGATTTAGAAGTCCTTAAATTAGTTAGGACCCAATTGACACCAAAGTTTTTGTAATGTAAAATATTTTTTAAGGATTCAAGTGTGTTACTTTCAAAAATTTGTGGAAAGTCTAAACGATCCTATCTACTCACATCAAATTGTTCTTATACTCAATAAAGACTTGACACACATGAAGTCTAGAGAGGTGTTTATGAAAGTTCATAATCATCATGTTTTCCCACTATAGCTGAATACAAAAAGTGGATTCCTTTTATGTTTCAACTATTTTTAAAATATTATTAAGATTTAAACCTCACAACCTACAAGAAAAAATTTATGCCTACTCTCTAGAAAACTACATAAAATTTTAATGCATATCCCAATGGTTTTGGATTTATGTAAATGTTTTCCTTGCTTTACGAATATACTTAGCTCAACATCCTTATTTTCTTTACATATATAGTTAGCTCAACATCCTTACTTAAATAAAAGGCTCTAACTTATAGGCTCTTTTAGGAAACTTTTCACACTTAATTAATAAAGCAACAAGCTCTATTTAACCATGCCTATGCAATGTGGACTCTCACATGGCTTGCCAACTAAATTTGTACCTTATCCCATTTCCTTTGCCTCATCAACACTTATTTCTAGGTCCTCATTTCCTCTCTCTCTCTCTCTCTCTCACACACACACACACACACACACACACACACACACACACACACACACACACACACGGCTCTATTTAACCATGTCTATGCAATGTGGACTCTCACATGGCTTGCCAACTAACTTTGTACCTTATCCCATTTCCTTTTCCTCATCAACACTTATATCCAGGTCTTCATTTCCTCTCTCTCTCTCTCTCTCTCTCTCTCTCTCTCACACACACACACACACACACACACACACACACACACACACACACACACACATGGCTCTATTTAACCATGCCTATGCAATGTGGACTCTCACATGGCTTTCCAAATAACTTTGTACCCTATCCCATTTCCTTTGTATCATCAACACTTATTTCCAGGTCCTCATTTCCTCTCTCTCTCTCTCTCTCTCTCTCTCTCTCTCCCCTTTTATGTATAAATTTTTAGAAGATATTCAAGGATCCATAAGGGGTTAGTGGTAACAAGGGGTGAGGGGAAACAAAGAGAGTAAGGAAAAGGCCCATGGGAGGCCTGATAAACTTTTATGCGAGCTCGCATTGCTAGTAGGTATTGGAGAATCAACCAAGGTTTATTGGTGAGGAAGGGTAAGAGGAAGCAAAGAGGAACACAACCAAGGGTTTATTGCTACTAGGTATTGGAGGATCGACCAGGGTTTATTGGTGAGGAAGGGTAAGAGGAAGCAAAGAGGAGCTCTACTAGCAGTAGGTATGAGGAGCATAAGTAAGGGTCATAAGAGGCCTCTACTAGCGATACCCACTAGTAGAAGCCTCATATGGCCCTTGCTTGTGCTCCTCTTTCCCTTCCTCACCAATAAACCCTTGTTGATCATCCAATACCTCATTACAATGCACTAGCATGAAATTTTGCTAGGCCTCCCAAGGGCCTTTTACTTACTCTCTTTGCTTCTCCTCACCCCTTCTTACCACTAGCCCCTTACTGATCCTTGAATGCATGCATGCATATGAGAGAGAGAGAGAGAGAGAGAGAGAGAGAGAGAGAGAGAGAGAGAGAGAGAGAGGGTGCATGTAGTATAGGCTATCTACTAGTAAGAGATTATGTGCAAAGGGAGAATTTATGCAGTAACACCATCAAGAATAAACTCATAGGTAGTTACATCAAGGAATGGAGATCTAGTAAAACTTTAAGCACGCAAAAAAAAATTCAAAATATAGAGGAACATGTTATAACAACACCGGTGTGCCAACAAAAGTAAATGAGATTGTCTTTTAAAATGAGGTTTCATCAAACTACTTGATGATCAACCCTTAATGAGCCTAAAGGGTGTAATGAGGTTCTACAAAAGTTTGTAAAACATCTTAGTGATTTTGATGACACACTTACAAATTCAAAATAGATAGAGGCCCTGCAATGCACATGAATGTTACAATTATCTTGAACAAATATTTTTCATTGTCATATTGAGCAACTAGCTAGTGGAGATGCCATAGGACAAGGGTAATACTCTATAAATGTCAATGACATACTTGGGAAAAGTATCCTAATTCAATGACATACTTGGGAAATTTTTAAATGCAAAACTATTAAAATTGAGTTAACCATATCAAGATTTAGAAGAAAGCCTTCAAATTAATTAAATGATTCATGAATGATTAGATAGAGAGATCAATGTTTAAGTTTAATTTTGAAAACATAAAAACAAAACTAAGAGAAGTGTCAACCCAAAAGAACATGTAAATTAAAGCTCTATTATTATTGGGAAATACATTGTTTCTATCTTTTAGTTTCTTAATAATTGGCACATGAGTGTTAGAATGCTTATCGAAGGATAGTAGTCCATGGGTCCCATTTTAGCAAAAGAAGAACACTAAATTACCAGCTATAGTGTAATATTTCAACCATGAAAAAGAAGAATGCTTATGGAAGGATAGTAGTCCATGGGTCCCATTTCAACAAAAGAAGAACACTAAATTGCCAGTTATAGTGTAATATTTCAACCATGAAAATGTTTCATTGAATCTTGGCATCTATACAAAAGGGCTACACTGTCATAGTGCTAAAGCTTGAACATATATGTATTTATCAACATGCACAACTTCTTTCATGTTAGTGATTTAGAAGTCTTAATTGATGAGATCCCTTTGATACCAAAGTCACCCTTAAGGTGAAGTGTTTTTTTAATGGTGTTACTTTTACTTGGGTGTGAAAATTTTCAATGATCCTACTATACTAGACACACGTAAAGTCTCAATGATCCTTTATACTTAATAAATTCTAGACACACGTGAAGTCTAAAGTGACATGTATGAAATTTCACAATCATCATGTTCCACAAACATAAAAAAGTTGGTTCCTTTTATATCTAGATAATTATTTAAATATTATTAGGTCTTTATCATTTAAATACGTCAACAACCTATTTTTGAAAGCTTAGTCCCAAATACTTTAACATACTTGATCACATCAAATGCTTTTTTATGACCATTCAACATCCTTGATCACATCAAAGGCTTTATGATCATTCAACGTAGCTATAGTAGGCTTTTTGGCCTCCATAAAAACACAAAAGGTATATAAACATGCCACATGCACATGTAATTAATAAAGTGGTGAGATCTAGAGTTAAACCAGCTTGATCCCATGTAATATGGATTGCTCTTGTTATGAGAATGTGTTTTAAGCCCTCTTAAAAATATTTTTAAGCCCTCTTAAAAATATTAGTCTGCTCTCTTAGATAATTTAGGGGTTCTTGGATTATCTTTGCATCATACTAAATTATTTTAATATCGTGGGTGATACCATTATAAATATTAATAAATTTGGTGCACATTGATGTATGCTTGGGTCCAGGCCTCCAATGTTTATGACAATTGGTTTGTATGGCACAGTGATTGTTGGAGTACTTATGCTTGATGAACATGTGTGTGTTTATGGTTTGTTTGCTTATGGAATATACATTGGGTTGTTAGAGTACTTATGCCTAATGAACATGTGTGTGGTGTTGGTTTGTTTGCTTACAGAATATACATTGGGTTGTTGGAGTACTTATGCTTGATGAACATGTGTGTGTTTATGGTTTGTTTGCTTATGGAATATACATTGGGTTGTTGGAGTACTTATGCCTAATGAACATGTGTGTGTTTATGGTTTGTTTGCTTATGGAATATACATTGGGTTGTTGGAGTACTTATGCCTAATGAACATGTGTGTGGTGTTCGTTTGTTTGCTTATAGAATATGCATTGGATTGTTGGACTACTTATGCCTGATGAACATGTGTGTGTTGATGGTTTGTTTGCTTATAGAATATGCATCGGATTTAACAAATTATTTATTTGATATTTTATAGGTGAGGAGAACTTGGAAGATTGAGATGGGGATGTGCATAGATTATTGTTTTAGAAGGCATTCACAATTTTGAACAAGCTTTGCAAATATGTGCAAGCTTATGCACACCTATTTATTTATATCTACGAGCTTGTGCACACCCCTTTATTTATTTTTACCTCATTTTTACAAGCTTAGGATTGAAAGCATAGACCTATTTATTTACTTTTGCAAGCTTGGACTTGAGAAATATTTAAACTTTAATATTTTGTAAAACATGAAAAGCTTTACCTTGCTCAACTTGCACATCCACGTGCCTACTATGCACTACACTTTGTATGAATCAAATCAAGACAAGTGTTAAATTTGCAGCAATGTGATGAGCTATGGTGGATCAAATGCAAGAATCAACATAATTAGCAAGTGATTAGATGATGATTAAGATTAGATTAGTGAGCAATTAATCTAATAGCTTAATGTAGGCATGGATACCCAAAAACCAGCAATTTCTCATTAGGCAATGCCTCAATTTATAGGTTTTACATCCACGAGATGCCAAGCATCTAATCCCACTGATTTCTCCTTGATTTGTGCCACCTTCCCTACATCTAGGGGGCACCTTTTCCTAGAATCTTTCCAAACCCCTATATTCACTCATGCTACCCTTGATTCTCTCATCAATAGATTCCTCTCACCTTTTCACTGCTACCCACTTAATTACAGACTCCCTTTTACAGTCTCTTGCTAAGGGCTTGTTCTCGCACACACCCATATTCACTTGCATATTTCAACACCTCCCCTCAAGTGAATAATTCTAGCACACATGGACCTTATACCAAGTTTCCCTTTTACTTTTTGGTAGCCCCCACGACTAGTGCCTCAAGTCCCTAGCTCATAGTCCTTGACACTCTCTCTCTCTCTCTATGTGTCCAAGGCTACTACAAGTGCCTGTAACCTTGACTAAAGTGCTCACACATACATCTACCACATGGCCTACATCATCGGTGGCTCAAAGGTGGTTTTACTCTGTTGGGGCCTGGTTACATTGGGTTGTGGGGTTTCTCTCTCTTTCTCTCTCAGAAAAGATGTCCTGACTCCTTTACCTTAGGAGTCTCCATGAACTTTGCCGATGTCGATTCTTCTTCATTTGGTTTGTTGTAGCAGTCTCTAGCCATATGTCTTGGCTTCCCACAGTTGTGGCAAGTGAAGGTTCTACCTCCTCCTCGTCCTTGACATCGTGCGAGGCCTCCTCAGGTGTAGAATGCTTTCTCCTCTCCAGTTGTTAGGTCCAACCCTTTCTTCTCTTTGACCTTGTTCTCTTGCACTAGTAGAGCTCCTTCTAACTCATGCAGCTTCAAATCTGGTACATTCTTTAAGGTTGCCACAATGTTCTCATATACTCCCTTGTCCACACTTTTCAGAAGCACTGCTACTAGTGCCTCGTCATCTTCTACCTTCTTCCCAATGGCTGCCAGTTGTTGCTTAATACTTTTGTATTTGTTCAAGTGTGTGGTTTTTAGAGGTTCACTTTCCTTCATGTCAAGTTTGTAGAATTGCATTAGTAGATTTATCTTTGAATTTTTTGCTTGAGTGCCAAATAATTTGTTAAGTGCATCCCATGCATCTTTAGTTGTTGTATCCCTTTCATTCCTATTCTTCCACTCATCCTTCCCATGCTCCTCTGGACATTCATCTCTTCCTTCAACTAGCCCCCACAGATTCTTCCTCATGAGCAAATACATGGTCTTTGTTTGCCATGTATGGAACCGCTCTCCGTTAATTTAGCTATTTCTTGTGCACTGCTCATGAGATGATGTGAAGGGGGTCTTACCTCTTGATCCAATTCAAGATTCAAGGGTAGTGTCTACCCTTTTACAACTCCAATATGATGTTTAATGATGATTACAACAAGTTTATTCACCAAAAATTACATAAAGCTAAGGGTAACTGAATTGTACTGAATGGTTGGGATATTAAACCATCTCTGAATTGCAATCTGAAGTGATAGAGATATGTATAAGATACCCAATGGTAAATTTGAACCATCAATTGCACCAAAATGTAGTGATTAGTGCTAATTTATCACTCATTAATAAAATAATCCCCTGTTTTGTGTGCATAAAATAGAGTGTACGGGGAGACCAGATCTGGTGCCTTAGAGTTCAAATGAGCTCAGATCCTTTTAAGGGCATCAATAGCAGTTAGTCTAGTAGTAGAGGATCAAGCTAAGAAACAAAAGATTTGACCAAACATTGAATGCTTAATCTCTATTTTACCAAAGTCACTTGCAGATTTGATGCAGAGCTTGATTCCACTTCTCCTTGAAGAAGTTCAAGATTCTGAGGTCATAGGCTTGTACTTGAAAACCCCTGGGGCTAAGAGGAATTAGACTGATTCACCTTGTATAAGTGTAGATCTAAGATTTCCTTCCAGAAAGAGGCGCCTGCAAATCAGCGAAAAACTGTAGCAATCGGCAGCGATTTGACGACGTGAAGCACTGAGCTGATTTGTGGGGAAGCTATCTAAGCTTAGCTAAGAGGATTTGGGCTAATGTTAAGGCTAGAGGGAGAGGGAGCTCCTCCACCAGCTAGGGGTGCAAAGGCTAGTTGAAAATAGACTAAAGAAAGATTTAATTCCTAATTATGATTAGCAGGGTGATTATCAAGATAATTAGGCTCAAAAATTAGATGAATCCTAAGCTTGGCTCTGGTACCATGTTAAATTTGTAGCAATGTGATGAGCTATGGTGGATCAAATGTAAGAATCAACATAATTAGCAAGTGATTAGATGATGATTAAGACGAGATTAGTGAGCAATTAATCTAATAGCTTAATGTAGGCATGGATACTCAAAAACTAGCAATTTCTCATTAGGCCAATGTCTTAATTTATAGGTTTTACATCCACAAGATGCCAAGCATCTAATCCCGCTAATTTCTCTTTGATTTGTGCCACCTCCTCTACATCTGGGGCCACCTCTCCTACATCTGGTGCCACCTCTCCTACATCTGGGGCCACCTCTCCTACATCTGGGGGCACCTTTTCCTAGAATCTTTCAACACCCCTATATTCACTCATTCTACCCTTGATTCTCTCATTAGTAGATTCCTCTCACCTTTTCATTGCTACCCACTTAATTACAGACTCCCTTTTATAGTCTCTTTCTAAGGGCTTGTTCTCGCACACACCCATTCACTTGCATATTTCAACAATAAGCAATAGAAATAGGGAGAGAGTAGAGAGCTCACTCAACTAAAAATGGGGAATGATTAGAGAGTGGTTCAACATACCTTCTATTCCTAAAGGTGATTGATTACATGATTATCCAAGTTTTGAAGATGCCACCTGTGTACTTGAAGGAGTGTGGGAAGAAGGACTTGCAAGATAGCCATCACCCCATCATCTTCACAATCTTGAAGCCCTTCCAAAATTCAATGTGTTGATATATCTTCAAATGTAATGATACGGTGCCTATAGAGGTATTATATTTGATCGTCCTAATTGAGTTGTTGTCTAAAGTTTGGGCCCACATTTAGGTCGACAATAAGATTCTCATAATGGTCCCAAGCTTGGTTGGGCACCATGTCAAGGGTGTGGAGCACTATGAGCTTGCAAAAGTGACATGTTGTTACTACTATGGCCAGATATGGATTTTTAGTGTAATAAACATAAATGAACTTCTTCATGAACAACATCTTTTTTGTGGTAAGTGGTGGTGGCATCCCTTCAAATTATGGATAGTTATAGAAGGGCCCCTTTTTCTTAAATTGTTAAAATATAATCCAAAACCACTCTTGACAAAGATGCTTATACATTGGATCAAACCAGATATCTCTTGCACTGTAGTACATAGTTCTCTTTAAACTTGGGGTCCTTTAGGTAGGGGATTTGCCAAGCTAGCTACAAACTAGTGAGCTTCAGGTGATGTTGATGTAGGGATCTAGCTCCTCCCAACCACTTGGTGTGTTGGACGGGTGATCTAGCCTCTACTTGGTGTGTGCACTATCATTTTTTTCTAGGCATGTGAATCTTATAAAATTTCAAGGCTCCCGCTTAAAATTTTAATTTCTCAAGGGCTTTTACTCATATTTGAGAAATTTCCCCATGTGCAAACTCCATTACACATTTTTTCTTCCTCTAACAATTTACCATTTTTTAATTCTTGGGCCAATTTTCTTTTATTTAACATTTTCTCTTTACGTAAGTAGGAGGGACCTTACAATATGAACCCCACCCTCACTTTTGTAATGTTTAGTCACCATCCGATCTCATTTGGTTACAATGTGCATGCCATTGGCCTAACTTCTAGGGGGCTATCTAAGGCCACGTGACACATTGAAATGTATGCATATGTAAGCCCACAAATTCCACAACCAAACATGCTTTGATGTTGACCAAACTTTGTTAGTGTGTATATGTGGATTCCACCCTCACACTTAAAAATTTTGGTCACCACTAGAGCTCATTTGGTTGTAATATCCAGGCCCAATTTTGAGGGGGCTCTCTAGGGCCACAACACATTGAAAAGAAAGCGCTTGACTTGCACATTCCAATCAAATTTTCTTCCAGGTGGTGACCAAACTTTGCAAATATGTACATGACTCTCACTCTTGTATTGTTGCAATATATGGTGGCTCTATAAGGCCACCAAAACATTAAGAAGCATCTGGCCCACATATTCCAACCAAATGTGCTTTGATGAGATGAGACCGAATTTTGTAAGTTTGTACATGTGGACCCAGGCTCACTCTTGCAAAATTTGATCAATGTCCAAGCTTATTTAGTTTCAATGTGCAGACCAAAGGCCCAATTTTGTGGGGACTCTCTACAGCCCCATGGCACATTTAAAAGCAGGCATCTATCCTACACATTCCAACTAAATGTGCTCCGATGGTGGTGAGACCAAAGTTTTCAAGTGTGCACATGTAAACCCCACCCTCACTCTTGCAAAGTTTGGTCACCATCCGAGCTCATTTGTTTGTAATGTGTGGGCCAAAGACCCAACTTAGAGGTGGCTCTCTCAGGCCATGACACATTGAAAAATAGGTGTCTTGCATACATATTCTAAGAAAATATATTTTACATGTAGATCCCACACTCGCTCTTGCAAATTTTGCTCTTACCATCCGAGCTTATTTTGTTGCAATGTGTGAGCCAAATGCCTAATTTTGAGGGGGCTTTCTAAGGCCACAAAACATCAAAAAGCACATGTATGGCCCACACATTCCAACCAAATGTGCTCCATGATGACCAAAGTTTATAAGTGTGTACATGTGGATGCCATTCTCACTCTTGTAAAGTTTGATCACCATCCAAGTTCATTTGGTTGTAATTTTTGAGAGCCAAAGGCCTAATTTTCAGAGGGCTCTCTAAGGGCACGACATATTGAAAAGAATGCATTTGGCTCGCACATTGTAACCAATGGTGATCAAACTTTGTTAGTGTGTACATGTGGATCCATCCTCACTCTTGTAAAATTTGTTCACCATCCAAGCTCATTTAGTTGCAATGTGTGAGCCGAAGGACTAATTTCAAGGGTGCTCTCTAAGGCACACAACACATTGAAAAACACTCGTCTAAGGCTACAACACATTGGAAAACTCTCGTTTGGCTTACATAACTAAATGTGCTCTGATATAGTGACCAAACTTTACAAGTGTGTACATGTGGATCCCACCCTCCCTCTTTCAATGTTTGGTCACCACATTGGAGATCATTTGATTGTAAAAGGTCCAATTTCAAGGGGGCTCTCTAAGGTCATGTCAAATTAAAAAGCATGCATCTAGCCCACACATTCCAATCAAATTCCAAGCTAAAGGCCCAATTTCAAAAGGAGGCTCTCTAAGGTCACATCAAATTAAAAAACATGCATCTAGCCCGCAATTCCAATCAAATGTTGAGCCAGAGGCTTAATTTTGAGGGGGCTCTCTAAGGTCATGTCAAATTGAGATGCATGCATCTAGACCACACATTCCAATCAAATGTTGATCCACAGGCCTAATTTTGAGGGGGCTCTCTAAGGTCATGTTAAATTAAAAAACATGCATCTAGTCTACACATTCCAATCAAATGTCAAAAAGGCCCAATTTTGAGGGGGCTATCTAAGGTCATGTCAAATTAAAAAGCATGTGTCTAGCCCACACATTCCAATAAAATGTTGAGCCAAAGGCCTAATTTTAAGGGGGCTCTCTAAGGTCATGTCAAATTGAGATGCATGTGTCTAGTCCACACATTCCAATAAAATGTACTCTGCTAGACCAAACATTGTAAGTGTGTACAAGTGGACTCCACTCTCACTCTTGCAAATTTTGGTCACTATAAATCCAAGCTCATTTGTTTATAATATATGGGCAAAAGGTCCAATTTTGAGGGGACTCTTCTAAGGTCCCATGACACATTGAAAGCAAGCATTTGATTTGTACATTACAACCCAATTTTCTTTGATGGTGACCAAATTTTATAAGTATATACATGTAGACCCCACTCTCACTCTTTATCATTTGAGCTCATTTGGTTGCAATGTGTGGGCCAAAGTTCCAATTTTGTGGGGGCTCAATAAGGCCATGACACATTGAAAAGCAAGTGCCTTGCTCGTACATTCTAACCAAATGTTCTTCGATGACTCAATAAGGCCATGACACATTGAAAAGTAAGTGTCTTTCTCATACATTCCAACCAAATGTTCTCCAATGGTAGTGAACAAACTTTACAAGTGTGTACATATGGACCCCACTCTTAATCTTGCAAAGTTTGGTCACACCATTGGAGCTCATTTTGAGGGTGCTCTCTAAGACCAAGTCTTTATAGCCATGACAAATTGAAAAGTAGGTGTCTAATGTTGTTGATGCACACATTCTAACCAAATATGTTATGATGGTGTTTCTCGTCACTGATTTCCTTATTAGCGGAATGGCAAGGCAACACACATTCCAGTCTCTGCAGCTAGGTAGGCTCAAGAATAGTGTTCCTAATTCTCAGTCTACATCACTCCTTTTCATGTCATACTCACACTCTCTCATACATAGCATGTATAATGAAGCAGAAACACAACAAGTTCAAACACTACAGAGTATTATGTGACACAAAAGAGAAAAGTAATGGCAAGTGTGGTCTTAGTTTCATTCCGGAAGAATTACCGAGTAACACAGAATAGATGCCCAGTACAGATCACCACCTGTGAGATTCTAGCATGCTATCAAGCTTCATAACATAACTTCAACTAATATTGAGAGCTTACAAGACTACACTTCATCACACATCACTTAGACAATAAGTCGGCACACACACTCTCTCCACTGCAATAGTTGGTCACCCTTTTAAATTGTGCCTTCTTGATATTGGCAATGGCTCTACGGTGGTTACAGTTCACCACCTTCACACGTGTGATACCGAGGTGGTGTTCACATATGCGTTGTAGGTTGACCGCTCTGCCTGCTGCCATTGATCCTTCTACTACCATTGCACTGCTAGGTGCAACACCTGGCAGACCCAGTGTCTGAGCTTCTACTTTTGAATTGGTTCCCTTGATAAAATTTTTGCTTGTATTTAAAGAACATCTCTGGGGGTGTATGATCCAGGACGTGCACCTCATCGGAGTAGGTGGCTCACTTTTGGATCCTCTTCCACTTTTCCACACATGCTCTTCTAAACAGTCCAGATCCCTGTTGGTTGCTTGTGGTGTCTTTTGATAAAAAAGTCTCACCACCACTCGTCTGAGTGGAGGTTGCCCTAGAAACTTTTTCTTTGCCATTGGTATGGTCTCCATTCGACCTGGGCAGCTTCCTCGTATTCTTTCGAATTATCTGATGATGTACTTTTTGCCTTTTCCGTTGGTTCCCTGGTGCTCCATTTTGATATACTGGTACTTGTAGTGGTTGCATTCTAGGTGGGAGCATCCTCCTTCCCTTCGGTGTTTGCGAAAACAAAAATTGAGATAATGGGTGCTCCGGGGGAAGAGGTTTTCGGGCTATCATGGACTTTATCCTTTCTACACTTTAAAATATTGTGGTAGTTCCATGTTCGCCTTCAGCAATTCAGAAAACATCACATGCGAGGCTTCAAAAAATGGGTTATCCAAACTGGCCCATGGAGCAAAAGAGTCATTGACCAATCAGTATTTTAGGCATTCATTTTTCTTGAACAATGCTTGGTTGGCATCCTGCAGCTTCCAGACCTCAACCAACAGTTCTCCTCGTTCTTTTCTGAGTACTCTGGGCAATAGCATTTGTGACTAGCTTCGCATCTGCTTTTACTTTTGAGAGCTCAGTTTGGAGTCTGGCAATTTCCTCCTTTACTTCCCTCAGCTCTAACTTCCATTGCAACCTTGTTTTCTGGGTTTGTTGCACCCTTTCGGCCACTTGTTGTGCTTCTTCTATTTGTATTTGTAAGGGAGCTTTGTAATTTTCCCAGTCTCTGGGCCATTCTTTTCTGAGTTGGTTGTCATTCTTCATACAATGTTGCATTTCTAGTTCCAGAGCATTTAGCTCATTGATGGTGTCCATTTCAAACTTTGTGCTTCTTTCAAGATTTTGCTTGTAGTCCTTTGCCTGGTCTTTTGCCCTGTCTCTTCTTTGCTTCCTTTTCCCAATGCTCTGCTTTCCAGGTAGTGAACTTGCATTAGACTTTTCTCTTCACTTTCTATTTGTTTTTTTTCCTGAAAGTGTTGGTCTTGGGAGACTCCTTGCCCACTGGCTATTGCTATTGCTATTGTTGATGCTATTGGTGCTGCTGCTGTTAGGTCCCCACCCTAGCTGGGGGGCCAAGGGGATCCTTTTGATAGGCCGCTAAGTCCCCTTGTCTTCGATTGACAACACATCAATCTCTTGGAAATACGAGGATACAAGCAAACGGAGGGACCTAACTCTATCTCATAAATAGGGGGAACATGATTATTCTAATAGAAATCTATTCCTCTGATCAAACGACACTTAATGTGATCAAGGATGGAACAAGTCCACACTTGGTTCATGGAAGCCAAAGCCTTTTTCCTCTTTTCTTTATAAGGCACAACGTTCTTCTAAAACAAAACTTATTCGGGCACTATTCTATTATGGATCATAAATAATAATTATGTTGGAAAGTTACCCGACTCTTTGGGTCCATCCATCCATAGGATGACGCCATCGGGCTGCCCACTTTCCACCCACGCACCTAATCATTTTTATTATCTAATTAGGTCCTACCACACTGTGAAACATATAAAAACACGTTGTTTAATTAAAGACATTTCACAATGTTCCTTAAAACAGTCTTTGAGAACAATATTTACATCAAACAATTCTTACAACAAAATATTCACAAAAGAGACCCTAAAATCGAGTCAATAGTCAAATCTAGGCTCCCATATCCATGTCCATAGACATATCCAAACCAATACCAACCCACCGATGATCTAGAATTTGGTCTTCCAACCTAAACCAGCTGGGCGTACCTCACGGACCATACTCCCTCGTCGTCGACCAGTCGACGAGGGCCAAGTCGGCCTATCATCCCCTTAGGTCCTGCCGCTTGTACCAAATCCTCCCGCTTCTCAGAGGGGACGCCTACTCATGAGGTGGGCTAATTCACCACACTAGCCTTGGGCCCATAGAACTAGGTAGCATCATAATCACATGTCCACCCTTGCAGGGAGGAAATCCAATTCCTAGTGGCATAGGAGGGGATTACCATGGGCCGACTCCTGGGCTTGCATTGCCTCCGTCTACTGTCTATGCAAGCCTAGAGAGGAGTTAGCAAAGTATAGGGAAGATGTACCTGTAGATTAGCAATGAAACTAGCAAACATATCCATAGAAATTTTAAAAAAACTTTTCATTTTCAATAATTTGTTATACTATTTTTATTATAATTTTTATCTTAATTAAACTTTAACTAGTAAATCAATCAACAAATAGATCACTAGTGATAATTAATAGAGAAGCTGGGGCCATGCCTCAACCCTCAACAATGATATATAATTGAAAAACTAGAAATATATACCTTATGAAAATTATATAGAAATCTGTTGTTTATTGTTGTCTTTACTCATTAACAAAAGACCTTCGAGAGTCTTTAAATACCTTCTCGTAGAATTGGAATTATCCAACCATCCCCGAGCTTAATCTCCTCTTACTCGTACTCTGGCTCTTCTCTCTTTTGAAAGACTATGGCAAAGTAGCCTTCTCTCGTAGGACTACGGCATACTATTCTTTCTTAAAACTATGGAGTAGTGGTCTCTTTCTCCAAAAGACCATAGTGAACTAGCCTTCTCTTCCAAGATATTAGATAAGAATGAAGGGATATATACATCTCAATGTCTAGAATAACCTTGTGTCTACTTGTTGCTGTCTTCTTACAGTTTCCCTGTATACCCTGACAGAACCAACGAATTGTTTTGGCCATAACTCTTTGATAAAAACTTAGAATATGGTCATATAACGAGTCAAAAGAACTAGAAGTCATCTAGTCTACAAGCTATTGTAGGTAGAATAGGCAAAAATATCTATATATAGCCGCAAACGTGCTATATTGAGAAATGTATTGCTTTTTTATATTTTAGTATGCATGGCCTCTAAATATGTAAAAGTACTCTAAATATGACCTTCTGTCACCTAAATTATAAAATCTATTTTTGGAGATATTTATCTCTTATAGATCTATTCTTCTTATTTCTTTTCAAATTTATGGAGCTAATATTCTATCACTGTCTTGATGTTTCTAGCCTTATAGTCTCTCTCTAAGTGCACTCTCTTTCTTCATGAAATCTATATTAAAAGAGAATCATTACATGGCTTGGGAGGGATCTTACATTCTCCCCCACTTAAAAGATTCGAGATGTCCTCATCTCACGAGCTGGGGTAATCTCTAAGTAAATCCTCCTCTCTCTCCCAAAGTGATGTCCCCACTAGGTAGAAATCTTCTTTTATCTAAACATTGTTCCTAAGAGTCTCTTCTTTCATGTGTCTAGCTCATTTTGTTGAGTTCCCAAGTTCATGCATCCATATACACTCTCATATGATATAAACTGATTCTTTATTATCCATATACACTCTCATATGATATAAATCGATTCTTTATTATCCCTAATCCTACCTTATGAATTCTTTATTATCCCTAATCCCCTCCTAGGTAGAAATCTTCTTTTATCTAAACATTGTTCCTAAGAGTCTCTTCTTTCATGTGTCTAGCTCATTTTGTTGAGTTCCCAAAATGTCTTTATCAATCTAATGCTACTTGGCCTTATTGTCCCAAGTTCATGCATCCATATACACTCTCATATGATATAAACCGATTCTTTATTATCCATATACACTCTCATATGATATAAACTGATTCTTTATTATCCCTAATCCTACCTTACGAATTCCTTATTCCATACCCCCATGTGATATGGTACTTCACAAATTGCCATGAAAAAACGTAATGGGATCAATACTTTATGCGATTTAACCTATGATAGCAAGATGCATAATCTTAGCATCGTGTCCTAGAATACCTCTATTCATCATGTACATGAATCTTGTACCAATCATCTTCTATTTATTTATAGAAACACTTATTGAATTTGGATATCTTTAACTCATCATATATATAATCTATATCAAAATTTCTAACTTAATCTCTTGTTTATAAGCTTATCATAATCTCTATAATACTTCCTAACACAATCCCTATGTTAATCTCTAGCATACACCCTAACACATTCTTAATTAAACTTTGATTAAAGAATGAATGATCTCTACTTAATTCAAAAAATCACAACTTAGGCAACCACTTTCTAGTTTGGATATTCTAGGCTTCATACTGGCCTCATTCTCACCTTTTGGATTGATATAAGCCCATCCTATTGGGTTTCCCCTTTCCATGATTTGGGAAGAGGAGGGTCCTTATTGAGTTAGGGAAATCTTTTCTTAGGTGGCCATGTTGTTTACACTTGAAGCATTTGTTCTCATGGAAAAGCTCATTGCGTTGTCTTTATTCTTGATATATAGTTGAGGGAGAGCTCTTCTTTCTAATCTTGTTGTTTGAATGTACACATAGTGGGATCCTCCAACACATAACCTGCATCTGCACTAAGCTTGCCATTTTGATCTAATGGCATCGAGATTGGCTTACAATTATCCATCCCATACTTGGACAACATGTCCAATGCATACTGTCTCTGTGTGAACCAAATACCCTCAGGTGTGCGAATGACCTCAATTCCCAAAAAGTAGATGGAAGAAAACAAAAAAAAATGCTGTCTGGTTGCAAACAAATGTGATGTCAATGCTGTTGGATAAACAAGTTCAGCTAAAACAAGTATTGGATTTATGTCTAAGGTTCAAGGCCAAAATCTTGATGGCAAGCATTGAAGGACTTAGCAAAGAACTAAAGCACGCGGTAGAGGAAGAAACCCCGGAATGTGGAAACATGCAAGCAGAAGAACCACCAGCATCTACAGATTTTCCGGAAGCAAGTGGAAGCAAGCAAATGGAGCACTTTGACAAGGAATGCCTGGAAGAAAACAAAAAAAAAATGCTGTCTGGTTGCAAACAAATGTGATGTCAATGCTGTTGGATAAACAAGTTCAGCTAAAACAAGTATTGGATTTATGTCTAAGGTTCAAGGCCAAAATCTTGATGGCAGGCATTGAAGGACTTAGCAAAGAACTAAAGCACACGGTAGAGGAAGAAACCCCGGAATGTGGCAACATGCAAGCAGAAGAACCACCAGCATCTAGAGATGATGAAGTGGCCAAAATCACAATTCAACTCAACAATGTTCTCATTAATGATTCAATTACACTAGATGGAGGGTCCGGAGGAGTGAATGTTTACGCTGAAGAAACCACATTGGGATAAGGTCTCAAGTGGGAGCCCATTCAATTCAACATAAGAATGGCTGACAACAAGATAGTGGTGCCTAAGGGAATCATAAAAAATGTCTCAACAATGAGGATCAAAAAGGTTGACTTCAAGGTCAACTTAGTAATTATCACCGCAAAAAACCACACCGGATCTTACCAAAAGTATTATTAGGAAGGGCCTGGCTGAGACATGGTAAGGTAAAGCAAGATTGGGGCAAGAACAGAATCGCCATCAAAAGGGGAAAGCAAATGGTGAATGTGGATCTCACTGATGCAAAGAAGCCAGTAAAACCTACTCATAGGCCAATCCATGCTGAAACTTTCAACATGTCAGAAGGTTTTGATGACGATGAAGAGACCAAAATATTTCATGAACATCCAGACCTGGTGCCCTTGTACATGATAAATGTGGATGAAGTAATAAGGCAACATACAGAAACAAAGGGAAAAAAATGCAAAAGTAGCAAATGATCAAATAAAGAATGCAGAAGCAAATTCTGGGAAAGTAGAAGGCTCAAAGCTAAACAAAACCTCATTAGGGGGCATTTGGACATATTTTGGGCCTTTTACTAATGACAGTAATTAGCAACGGACCAATAAGAATAGAGGAATATGGTTTAATTCTTATTGCTTCAGTCTGTTTGAATTATTTCTTACTTTAGTTTGTTCCCTCCTGGTTCTTTGTCAATGCAGATAGAGCTTGACGACGCTGATGGATTTCTTGGACGAGGTGGTGTGCTAGTCGTGCAAGAGTTGGACAAGATGCTGCTCTTGCACACTACATCTCTTCTATCGACAAAAATATATTTATTATATATCATAGCAAGTACTCCAGGGATGCAGAGATTCCACTCCTTACACTAAAAGCTCTATCTAGGTATATAGGGTATGCATTTATACCTTATAATATACATAAAGTCATGCTTATATAGAAGTGTGCCGCCATCTGTATCTTTGGATATACGGCCCTGGTTTTTGGCCTTCTCAAGCAGGTTATTTTCTATGTTATTCAAGATATGTCCTAGGTATAGGAGTGGAGGATGTAAAGTCACTCAAGGGCTATAGTCGTAAGAGGTTTTTTTGTTATAGAGGGAAAATGCCTACTGAAGAGGGGGAGCAAGAAGAGAAGAGAATCAAGAGCAATTAGCTCTTTTTGTTGTAGATATTTTCACTGTAAATCTTCAATATAATGGAATGGTGCAATTATTTTTTATTTTTAAGTCAAAAAGCTTTACAACTTTCTTCTAAATGTTTACTTCCTAAGTCAAAAATGTTTACAACTTTATTCCAAATACTTTTAATTTCAAAGTGCTATTTCTACTTCCAAATTCTTCCTATGCATCTTCGTGAAGATCTCCATGGTGCATGATGTGTTGGTCCTTGCTATCATTCCACTTTCGTGATCTTCTCTCTTTGGCATTATTTCGTCCTGCCCTTGCTACAGTACTCATACGTGCCCTTTCCATGGATAATTTTCGCCCAAAAGTGTATCTGTAAAACCAGTTAAACATCTCCTTGAGGTAATTTGTACGAGTCTTCCCTCCTCCATGCCAGGTGTTTTTAAAATATACTTCTCTTGCTTGATAGTGAGATTTCTCCATTCCTTGTATGCTCCACATGTCCAGAGAACCATACTCATTCATGAAGTACGCACCATGAGCATAAAGAATGTGCTACAAAAAAAATTAAGAGAGTCAGTAGTTATTCATACTCGTTTCTTAATATCCAATAGGAAGGAGCAAATGTGTTTACCATGTAGTGCGTAATGTTGGTTTCACCCCATGTATCAACCATGGACTTCGTAAAATTAGAAAGCTCGTCTTGAAATTTTTGTTACTCCTTTGTGGTTGTCCTGCTTTTGGTCAAAAGTTTCACCATCTTATTGAAGTATAACCTTCTCACGTAGGATTACAAGGCTTGAATTGGTGCAGTCAAATGTTGTACATTTGCATAAATCCTTCCACAAGTTCCAAGGCTTGGTTGAGTCCTTGGCATTTTCTGGCTTCTCCAAAAAACGTCTTGCTTTATTTCCACTCATGGACACTTGTTGTGCAACCTCATGATTCATGCCAGAGGTCTTTTTGTTAACAGTAATCTACACATTGCCATCATGGCACCCAATTGAGTTGAGTAGTTGCTCTACTTTATGAATAGCTTCTTTTTATCATTCTTTGCCTTGCATGGTAAATGCATAATCTATGTGACACGAGTAAACGGTCAAACACACGCATGAATGCATGCAATGTACAAAAGTGGACATTCTTCAAGTCAAATGGAACTATAGGATTCCATTCTGGGTCTCTCAAATGCCTGTTTAGCATAGCTAGCATGTTGGCAGACAAGACACCTCCAACCCAGTTGCCAGCATCATCCATGGGGTCGTGCTCAATATCTTGATTCTCAAGCATCCTC
Organism: Cibotium barometz; assembly: GCF_041138505.1. NCBI lineage: Eukaryota > Viridiplantae > Streptophyta > Polypodiopsida > Cyatheales > Cibotiaceae > Cibotium > Cibotium barometz. Next base: position 34,698,877 of record NC_141079.1, on the reverse strand, counting down.
TTCTTTCCCGACTTTTGTTTGTTTTCCCTCACCATTCTCATGCACCACGGATAAGGATTTGGGGTGTTGGCACCTTCTGGACACCCAAGCAAGCACTTTATTGTCTTCAAGTCACCCCCCAAATGCCAATCTACTGTATAAGTGCCCTTGCCCTCTACCTCAAGTTTTTCTCCCTGAATCTGTGCTTTATGACAGTGGTAATCCAAGGTATCCTATCAAACATCTAAGCGAGAACTTCATGTGTCTCTTTTGGTACTTCAAATGCCCCAAGCCACCATATCTCTTTCTCAGATTGGACACTATATGAGGGAAGGTCTACCTTGCAAATCCTCTCCCTATCAGGAGTTTGGTTGATCTCAGTATTCTCCTCAAATGTATCTTTACTGAGAAAAGATGATAACTCTGAACTTTTTGCATATGTCATAGCCTCATTCATGAGTGTGATACTCATTCGCTCTATCCTCTTTCCTTTCACAATCTGACACTCATCCATTTTTAACACAAAGCTAACTTTGTCACCTTGCATGACAAACAAAATTAAGTAAGCTTTGATTTTTCATAGACTTTTTTAACTACTTTGCAAGAGATTAAAGTTACTTACAATTATTAGGCAATCCATAGAATAAGATCATAACTTTCTGAAGACATTGTAGATCAACAAATATATTGTTGAACTCATTTGTAAGGACCACAATATTACCATTGTTGCCTCACTTTTTTTCCCAAGCTCTAATAGTGGTCAGCACATCATTGACGTAGTGGTACTCTCTAATCTTACATTGCACATCTTCATTGCATGTCCTCTTTCCTAATCTTAATTTTCTTGGGGGCAGGAAAAATATTTCGTGTGATGCCTTGTTTGCGAAGTGTATCTTGTAGGAGAGCCTAGTATCCTTTTGTGCTTATGCCCACTTCATCACATGCATTTTGAACTTCCTCAATGCCTAAGATATTAGTTATATCTTTCATTATCTCATTTGCAAGTATCTATTGTACATTCTTGTAGTGTGGATCTCGAACTATGGAAAGAATGTCATGTTTTCTCATGCATCTACGTAACATATCTCCAATATCTTGAGGACCATTGTCACCACACGCATCTTTAAGAAAGGTCTTGTAATGAACTAACAAAGATAACTTATAGCAGCAATATTATATAATGAATTGATAGTTAATGAAAAAAATCAAACAATAGATACACTCTAATAAGAATAACTTATAACCAAAAATCAAACAAACCTTGCTGCATGAATTCTTCACTTGAGAGAACCACCACCAATTGCAAGTGTCTGAATGTTGTTCATTGTCCTCTTTCGCTCTCTGGCTCCCATGGGTGTGCTCTTCATATACAAGATTATATCCTGTAACTTGAGGATGTGGTCCTCTTTCTCTTTGCCCTCTCTCTGTAGCTGTAAAATATTTTTCTGTGTAATTTCGAGAGCTTGTTGCTGCACACTACTCAAAGTGACTTGCAAGCTATGAATTTGTGAGTTTAGAAATTGAACCTTCCATGCATCACATATACTTAAGCATTTGCAATATCCAAGGAGCCCATTCTCACCCTTTCCAACAAAATGAATGAATGAGGATAGGTCTGTGAAAGGTGGAGAGAAATTTGAAGAAGGATCATTAGGATATAAATACCCATCAACCCAAAGATCCACATTACAATGACCCTGCTATCTTCTTTCTTGCTTCTCCTGTGCATTTAGATGTTCTTTTCTTATAGGTGCATATTCATTCAAGATGCGAATATGCAAGTCTACCTTCCTCACTCGTGATGAATTCGAGGTGTTTGTTATTTCTATGAGTCCCATAGTAGACACAATGGAAGATGGTAGATAGCTTGGATCCCAAAGAGAAGCTTGAAAGAGAGACCTATTACAAAGAGAGAAGGACTTGGGAGGGAAAGACTGAGAGAGAGAGAGAGAGAGAGAGAGAGAGAGAGAGAGAGAGAGAGAGAATCTTTTAGTTGTTGAGTCAAATAGAGAGGTAATGTGATAGTAATCAATGAAGAAAATGGTTTTTAGATGGGTTTGCTATAAAATATAAATTTTAAATTGCTAGCCTATCCGAAAATTTAAATTTAAATTAAACTTTTAAATTTAAAAAAACGTAAGTTTTCCTTGTCTTTTAATGACTTGATTTAGAATTTGTGGGAACTTCAAAAATGCAATGAAAGTGTATTGAACAAGATTGTCTTTTAATGATAACTGGTTGATATGAAATTTAGAGGGAACTTCAGAAATGCAATGAAAGTGCATTAAATGTGATTGAAAGTTATTGTGAGACAATTATTTTGAATTGTAATAAAAAATATTTTTGGAGCCCCTATATGGACGAGATTGATGATGTTTCAAGAGTTTTAGTGGCTAGAAAGAGAATCCTATGAAAATCCTAGAGATGGAAAACTAGAGAGATCCCCTACTTTTAGGGCCAAAAGTAGGCATCATTATGAGGTTTGTCTCCTTAAGCCTCAATAAAATTAGTCTTAATTTCTTAAAATTAGGGATCCCTTACTTTTAGGGCCAAAAGTAGGCATCATTATGAGGTTTGTCTCCTTAAGACTCAATAAAATTAGTCTTAATTCCTTAAAATTAAGGATCCTTACAGGGCCCCTTTTATGCTCAAATGCCCCCTAATGTTGTAGGAGAAAGCCATGGAAGAAATTAAGTGGGCCCAGAATCTGGAGCAAGGAGGAGAGATTCAGGGGATTCGGGACTGGGTGCAGACGTAAAAGGAGAACCACGAGAACAAGGCAGCTAAGGTGAGCTCAGACAAATTATAGGAAGTGAATCTAAGGAAGAATGTAAAGATCAGCTTAGAACTGGAAGATGAATTCAAACAGGAGTTAGTATCCCTACTGAAGGAATACCAAGATGTCTTTGCTTGGTCATATGAAGACATGGAGGGCATCGACCCTAAGTTCTTCCAACACAGCATCAACTTGAAAGAAGGTGTTATACCTATCAGGCAACAAAGGTATAGAATGAACCCAAATTATGCAAAATAAGTGAAGGAAGAAATTGATAGATTATTGAGGGTAGGTTTTATTGTACTAGTAGAAAAAGTTGCCTGGATATCTCCTATTGTAATAGTCCCCAAAAAGAACATGAAGATCAGAATATGTATGGATTACCACAAGTTGAATGCATCAACCAACTCAGATCCTTTTTTGCTGCCTTTCACAAACTCCCTACTGGATGAGGTATTCGGAAAAGATATGTACTCCTTCCTAGATGGCTTCAGCAGCAAAAACAACCAAGTGAAGATGGCTCCAGAAGACTGGGAAAAGACTGCTTTTATCACTGAATGGGGTGTCTTTGTGGGACAATTGTCATGATGTTTGGCTTGAAGAATGCACCAGCTACCTTCTAGAGAATGGTGCAGGAAATCTTCTATAAAACTACCTCTAACAGATTTCATGAAATCTTTTGTGAATGATTTTAGTGTGTCCACCGGGGATAAAGCTAAACACATCTATCATTTGAGGTTATGTTTACAGAGATGCAGAGATACAAGGCTGAAGTTGAATCTGTCCAAATGTGCATTTGCAGTAAAATCCAGAACATTGGTAGGACGCATCATGTCAGCCCACAGATTTGGCCATAAATTCAGCAAAGGCAGAGACCATATCCAAAATGTTCACTCCCCATAACATAAAGCAGCTTGAAAGATTTCTTAGCAAGGTGAAGTGGCATACAAGGTTTTTGAAATACCTAGTACATGTAGCATATCCATTATATGCACTAACAAAAAAGGATGCCAAATATGAATGGAGCCTAGAATGTTAGAAGGTATTCCATTGGCTAAAGAGCCTAGTATCATCTACAACCAGTAATGATCAATCCCAAAATGGAATATGATATTCCATGTTTATGTAGATGCTTCAGATAGAGCAATAGGCAGCGCACTCATGCAAGAGAAACAAAAAGGGTACATGCAGCCTATACATTATGCTAGCAAAGCCCTCACAAGAGCAGAAAGAAACTACAGCACAACAATAGAGCAGGAAGCTCTCTCCATGATCTTCACCACCCGTTAATAAGTTTCGGCACTCTCTTAGAAAACAATTTTTTTTTCCCATGTGATCACATCAAGCTCTCATCTATCTGGTGAACAAAGCCTTCTTGGTGGGGGAAATGGCAAGATGGATGCTCCTACTTCAAGAATTTGAGTTCACTATTCAGCACACACCCAGAAAAGAAAATGTAGTGGCAAACTTTCTATCCAGACTAGATTTTGGATAACCTGCCTTGGAGGGTGTGGAAGATCAGTTGTGCCAAATGCCAACTTGTTCATAGTTACATCAACCGGAGTAGAACAAGACTGGTACTATGACATCAACCGGAGTAGAAGAAGACTGGTATTATGACATGATGCAATTTCTGGAAGATGGGTCTTTTTCAGAAGGATATACTACAGACAAGAAGAAGAGAATTGCCCTAACAAGCAAAAATTTCACCGATTGTCGGGCAACTCTACAAAAGAAGCATAGATCAAATTCTACACAGATGTGTTCCGAACCACGAGCAGCAGCAACAAATAGTGTTAAGGGAAGCACACCGTGGCATCACCGAAGGACACATGGGTGGTGAAATAATAGCCCAAAAAATTTTGCAAGAAGGCATGTGGTGGCTGGCTATCATGAGAGATGCCAACATAGAAGCAAAGAACTGTGATGTCTGTCTACAAATGGGTCAGCTCGTAGATTCCGATAGGTTGCCCATCACCCATACTACTGCTACTATCACCATTCATGAACTGGGGATTGGATTTTGTGGGACCAATCAAGCCACCCACAAAAGGCAGTAGATTTGAGTACGTCATTGTAGCAATAGATTAGTTTACCAAGTGGCTGGAAGCTAAGGCTATGGAGAGCAACTTTGCAAAATAGGTGGTGAAGTTCCTCTTCAAAGACATCATTGCTAGTAGGCATAGGTTGCCGATGGAAATCGTCATTGATCAGGGGACATATTTCATGAACAAAGTAATGAAGGGATTAATGGAAAGATACCTAATCAATCACAAGAAGTCCTCACCTTACTACTATACCCAGAGTGCAATGGCTAGGCATAATCTACCAACAAGGTGCTAATCAAAATTCTAAAGAAAATAAAAAATGCCAACAAAAATGATTAGGACTAGAAGTTAGATGCTTACCTATGAGCATTCTGGACATCATTCAAGGTCGCAACTAGGCAAACACCATTCAAACTGGTTTATGGTCTGGAAGTGGTCATGCCTATGGAGTATGTGGTACCCAGTCTGAGAGTGGCCATTCAGGAGAAGCTTCCAATGGAAGAGTCCCAGGAGCATAGAATACAGGAACTCCTAGCCTTAGAGAAGGAAAGGCAAATCAACTCTTTAAAAGCATAGATAATGCAATGAAGAAGAAAGGCTTGGACTAATACGCATCTCAAGCACCAAATTTTTGAGAAAGGAGACCTTGTATTAGTCTACAATGCCAAGTTGGGACCTCATCCCGGAAAATTCAAGATCGGGTGGATAGGACCATTCATAATGAAAGACCCGGTTAGCCAAAATGCTTTTACCCCAGAAAACTTGGATGATACACCTTTTCCAAAAATAGTCAATGGCTTCAGGATGAGGAAATACAAAGGCCAACTAGTGGAAATCCCATCGAAAAAAGAAGAAGCAAAAGACGAGGAGCCGGTCCAGAGCATATGCTGTGGCATGATTTCACTAGTAGAGGTCGAGTGGAAGATTCAAAAAATCACCAAACTGCGGAAGGGTGGCTAGTCCGCAAGGATAGCCACAGACCATAAAAGCCTTGATTGCCACAATAAATCAAAGCCCGGATGACAAAGAATCAAGTGACCAAGTGTGTGCTGGCCTGAGCCACGTCAACAATGCAAAAGGCCACGTAAGCAACTGCATGATGGATAAGTGTCAAAACATCATTAAAACTCCACTCGCAATGGTAAGGCAAGAAGACAGTGAAAACTCCTTAATACCATTAAACCAAGGCGGTGGGCATGATGTAAATCAAAAGTCACATCACATTAAAAATTGAGAAGCCAAAAATGAAAACATCCCAAAAAAGGAAGCTAAAAAGAGAAAACATCGGAAAAAAAACACAAACACTCACATCCTCATTCTGCTCTCTTGCTCAAAACACTCTTACTCATCTACAGCACTCTTTCAGAAAATAGCACCGTGCCGAAGATCAACAAGACACTCACGCTTGACAAAAAACTAGAGAAAAGCCTTTGCATGCCCATGTTAATCCCGGACATGAGGAAGAAGGAGCGTTAGGAATGGGCAAGAAGGTGCGGGTTCAAAAAAACTTCTCAACCATTAGTGTGGGAAGAGCTGTAGGACCCAGAAGATGGAGAAAATTTGATTAGTCAATTTCTAGAAACCAACACTGTGCATGTGGAGGGGAAGGAGCCGATAAAAATTTTAAAAAACACAGTGCATGATGCGCTGCGATTGCCTAGGGATGGAGCTCTTGACACCAGCTTGAAGCCAAGGGTGGATGAATAGGTCCCTAAAACAGGTAACATGCACCTAGTAAAAGATGTGACAAACAAAACAATTTATCTTCTTCTTACAAAACATCATGTTTATGGGGAAGCTGGAGGACATGTCTAACAAAAATTATTGACTGCTTAGAGCAACGGAAGCGAGAGAGAAGATAAATTGGGTGGCAACTTATAAGGAGAATTTGGCCAAGAAAGCAACCACCTGGGCTAAGGAAAAACAGCCTAGTGTGGTACATGAACACCTAAGGGAAATTGCCCAAGTGGCAAGATGGACCATTAGATAGGAGACATCTTTGACAAGCAGCAACACAAAGAAGCCGCAGGATCCTCAAAAGCTCCCAAAGTGGCCTTCAGTTCGTTTGAGAACGATGTGGATGATGAAGAGGAGTGGCAAAAGAGAACCCAGAGAGCCAGCAAAAAGAGAAAGCACAATGTAGATGAAGAAATGTTGCCCAACCCAGAAGAGGTCAAGACACAAAGGGAAGAAGAAGAAAGGAAAAGGGAACTAGAAGAAAGAAACAAACAAGAAGCCGCTTTGTGAAAACTGAAAGTAAGAAGAAATCTAAAGAAGCAAAAAAGAAAAAGGAGGAAGAAGAAAAGAAAAGGAAGGAGGAAGAAGGGAAGAGAGGAGAGAAGGGGAACAAGAGAAAAAGAGGGAAGAAGCGGCCCAAAAGGGGAAGATGCCTGTATGTTATGGCTCACCCTAACCCCCCTTGAAACATATCCAACAAGAGATTACCTGGTGAACTGCAGCTGTCATGAGGATCTTTCCAATGGCCGAGCTCGTAACCCTTGAGGTCTCCAAGCTCTACAACTCCTTGTGAGAAGCAATTCCATCGTGCCTCCCACAAGCATTGTCACACCGCCATATTACACTACGGGTACTTGTCCCTCCTCTCACCTTACTTCACTCACACACTCACTAGCATGAATTAGGGAGAGAGATAAGCAAGAATATTAGCAAGAGCAAGACTCAATTGCACAATGGAGAGTATGTTATATTATGAGAGAAATTCACTTATATACATGGCCATAAGTGTTCACACTCACTGGACACTTTAGGCTCGTAAGAGGCCTAATGCTATTACAATGACTCCTCTCATAAGATATCCATGAAGTACATCACTTAGGACTTCATCCTAACTTGCTACCACATGCTCTTGAAGCGAGAATCACCACCATAAATACTCTGTCACACCATTTTAGTAGGTGCCTGTCCAAGTTGTAGCTTTGGAAACCATTGATTCATATCTTGAATGTATGACCCTGGTGTATCTACATTGACTCCTTGATTTAAGATAATGGTGGTAGCTCTTGTTAACCCTAGGAATTTGTTAACATCCCCGCCTTCTTGATGGCGATCACGTCCTCGTGATCACATTGAAGACTTTTGTGTGGGGAGAATCGAAAAGCTTGTAGATGGCTTTGATGTTGAGTGACCTTCAATGGTCTTTGTTCCTCTAGAAGGAATAATAAAAGCTAGTTAGTGAATGAAAAGGTTAGTAGTTTATTGGGAATTCCTAACGGGATGGGGAGTGGGATTTTTTGCGAGTGATTGCATTTTTATATTTTTGCTCACTTTTTTTTTGCTTACTTTGTTTTTGGCAATCATAAGCAAGGTTACATGTGATTTGTGATAGAGGGAATGCTAAGAGATGTTAATAATGGGAGAGAAGAGAGGGAAGGATCCAGAGGAACATAGACATTATCATGAGAATGAGATGGTGATTCTCAGTTTCTCATTTGAGTCATTGAAGCTACATTCATCATTTGAAGAAATTGGCCTTCAATGATGTACCTTTGTGTGGTAGGATTCTTATCAAATGTTGTTGAGTAGGACCTATTCCTGCATGCTTCTTCCCATGTGCTTTTATATATTTAAGTATTTTTATGAATCAGATATACATGAAGTACAAGAATTGAGTCAAATAGACTCTTATTAAGCTGATGCTTTTTGTTGAAGTAGCCCCACTTGTTGGCAAGGATTGAGAGAATTACATCAACTTGTGAGGCTAATATAGATATCTAAGGATTGAATTCATTTGTGAATATGGTAGCATCATTTGGAGAGTTTTGTAATTTGAAGGAAAATTCCAAGCGATGGGTCGTACCATTGACCAGGATTTCACCCACCATGGCCCTCCATCCAGAGATGTACCTGGAAGTTGTCGATGGTGAGGCTTTGGTGTCTCCAGTGCATGAGTATGGATATGTACTCATGGAGCAGCTACTGCTACATTAAGATAGCCAAAAGAATAGTAAGCTATAAGCTTAACAAAATTTAATGGCTATTGAAGATCCTTGGGAGTTGCTTGTGATTTTTATCACTTCTAGGTAGGCCATATGTGTGACTCCCTTGTGTTTGTATGTTTTTTTTTAACAACCTTGTGAGTAATAGGTTCTTGTGGCTATTCTCCTTTTTGAGAGAATAGGTTCTTGTGGCTATTCTCCTTTTTGAGAGAATAGGTTCTTATGTCTTCCTCTTAGCTTCTCCACTTACGCTTCACATCCATTGGGGTGAAAAGAGCATTATGAGTTTGTTTTTGATGCACTCATAAGTCTCCGTTGTGCAAACGTGGGAATTGATTCTTGAATTTTTGGCTCAAATGTTGTCGAGAAAATAGATAAGACTACTTGTTAGTAACCATTGGGGTTGCTTAAACACACAAACTCTTGTGTAGGCTAAATGCACGAGAGTGGTTGAGTGACTTGATTGGTGTTACTTGGGTTGCCATTCTTATCGAACTTTAGGTGAAGCTATTGGTGTTGAAGTCGGCGGTGAGGGTTTCTTCACGCTGTTCGATTTTGGCAACCATATGATAGGATTACTATCATAGTATCCTTATTGTTGAAGCACATACATAGGCACCCATCTTTAATGTACATTATAAACTGGTGCGGCTGATGCCTTTGGTGTTGAGGTTTGTTTCATTGAACAGGTTGAGGGGACTTTTTGATGCGCTTGCGAATCCAAGATTTGGTATTATCTTGGTAGTACCCTTATGCTTGTAGTAATCTTTTTGGCTTCCCCACACTTGTTCACTTGGTGGAGTTCTTTGAAGAACTTGCATAGGCTTTTGTGGACAGTGTTGTGGAGTACTTTTCTTTCTCCTTGGCCTTTGAGTGCTATGTTGAGGAAGAGGCTTTGACTGTCATGGCACCCAAATTTGATTGGCACCTTCGTAGTAGCCTTGAGTGACAAGTAGCTACTTCTCCACCCACATTTTGACACCATTAAGATACCTTGATTTGTGTTGTCTTGGTGGAGTTTTCTTTTTGGTGGAAGTGGAAGGTTTTGCAACCTCCTTCACATTGGTTGGCGTTGAGGTTGTAGGTTTGAGACTCATGGGTATTTTTGATGATGATGAGGCTAGAGTCTCTTGTGGAGTGGCTATTGAGGATGATGAGGCCTTCGAGCATGTAGTTGTCTCATTTGGTGAGGTTTGTCCAATGAAGAGGCATATGCTTCGGGGCTTTTCCTCTGAGCCCCTTGTTAGAGATAGATGGTTGTGCGCGGGGGGGACTTCTTCAAGAATAACTGTTGATGCGAGGTTTTGGCATCGAACTTTACTGGTGAGGATGGGATTGAAGAAGTAGATGCTTTATTGAAATCTGTTTGACGCAGATGGGAGGTCATTGTGTGGAGGGCCTTTCCTGGAAGAGTCTTCTAACTTTTTGCATTCAGCATCATAGAAATCCATTAGGGTTGGTATTGTCAATTTTGTGTATGGTATTGTCAATTTTGTGTCATTGACCATCATGATGACCCTATTGCTAGCAAAGCACAATGGTGCTTGGGTAGCAATAGTCCATTTATGCCCCAAGATCAAATTTACTTCCAAACATACTCAACCACAAAAAACTTGCAAGTAAGGGAGTTAGTTTCAATATACAATGTATGTTCAAAGTACCCCAAACATGGCATGTTCAAGTCTTGTGTAAAGGGAATTCTTTCAGGATGATCCATGAGTGTTGGTTGACCTAACAAATCCCAGAACTCGAGGGTCATGAAATTGTGTTCTCGTGTTAAAGCTATGCTTGAGCTATTGTGATTTTATTGGAAAGTTCCAATCCAACCAGAATCCTAGGGATCTTTTCAATAAGATATGTTGGAAGTTCCAGCTCCTCCAAGAACACTTTCTCCCGTAAATAGCAATTGTACAATGCCTGCAGGAGTGTTCAAGGTGACTATTTGCATGGATTCATCAATTGAATACAACGAGCCATGTATCCAAGTTCCACCAAAGGATGACATCATACTCAAGGGAATCTAGGGTAACATGGAATGTAAATTCCACATAACCAAGAACTTCATTGTTTTGTTCATTGACTCCTCTTGCAAGACCATTGGCTATAGAGATTAGTTTAGGTTGTCCAATGACACCCAAGTGTCTATTGTCATAATGTTTGACTAGCTTGTGGGCTAATCAACCCATGTTTGCACTTAACATCATTGCCTGTATAGTAGGGAAATCAAACCATACCATGATAGAACATTCAACAGGAACCATGGATGTTTCAGCTTCAGATTCCATTTCGGTAAAACAAACAAAACAACACATCTTTGCTCGCTAATATGAGCTGCATCCCAACAAGGTAAACATCTATTACGCTACCAGCAACTGCGCCAAACACAACAAGCTCTGGCGCCAGCAGCAACCCAATGAAGCAATACACACACACTCTGTGCTCAGAGGCGGCAACTCAATAAGGTAACACACAAAAAGCTCTCTGCTCTCTCAGACACCAGCCGCCGCAGCAGCCCTATTGCCATCGCCATCACTCTGAGAAAGCCCACCACTACTATAGCAATCACGTATTTGAGCTGCAATGGCCGCTAGCACTTGACGGCTTTTGAAAACAGCACCACTTCAAGCATACATGGCCATGAGAGTACCACCCCACACAATATCATACTCTATCAGCCTCTACCTTGATATCTCATCATGGAATAAATTCCCCTTGTCTGCGGCTACTTCCTGATCATGAGAGAGAGAGAGAGAGAGAGAGAAGCAGCGTGTATGTGTGTGTAACAAGCTTCCTCCTCACCAGGCCCTTGATACAGTACCACACTTGGCATACACAATCACTAAGAGCAGCGCCCTGTAGAACTTCTCCTCTCTCTCTCTGCGCTTCCATTTTTCATGATCGTGCATGCTCGTCCTTCTTCCAGCGCTGGCTTGAGCAACCACGTGCTTCCTAATTTTAGCCCACCAAGAACACCGCCTATCATAAGGTTGTTTCCCACTAGTAGCCATACACACTGCTATAATGAAAAAAAAACTTCAAACCTCAAGCACCTGCTCCCAAAAAAAACCATGCATGTACTAACTTACTACAAAGCCATCCACTCTATACACCTGCTAGGGCATTCAGGAAAAAGCATTTTTGCATGCCATGCATCCCATATGTACACTAGCCCAAAACACTTTACAAAATTTTGCCTGACATACTTTGCCCAACCCCTAGCCTGCTAGAGCATTTATGCTCAGCAGAAAAAAGATAAAGTCCAATAGCCATCCACCAGGATCAAAAGGAATCTGCTGTAACTCACCATCCCATTTCCCAACATCTGTGAAAAACAATGGCTGCATCACTACATACCAAACATCAACCATATGTGCCATAAAATCATTTTCGTCCATCATTTGATAAGCATTCACAGACTCTGAGCATGCAGCCTCAAGCCTTCGCTCTTCAAATAAACCATGAAAGAACACTTCACCCACAGCAAACCTCCTTGTCTTCAAAACCTGTGGCATTGCAACATCTAGCATCCAATTCATCAATACCAGTGAAGGCCAAGTTCCAACATTTTGACCTTTATGCACACAAAAATCCACATTCTTTCCAACAGTAGTGTCCATAAGCACTTCCAACTCTTGTAAAATAGGCATCTCTTCACAACCATACAACTCAACTGGTTCAGAATCCTTGTCATCCATGGACTTTGTTTTTAGCATTTCAGCAACATGCAAAGAAGCCTTAGTTACATTCTCAACCATATTTGCATCCATGTCTATCTCTGGCTCCTGTTCATCAAGGCTAGCTGCCCACATATCATCCTCAAGCACAATACTCACATCACAACGTTCTTCATCATCCCAATCTATATGCATATCTTCTTGAGTGTTGCCAACCCCCCGGTATCATCGTCCAAAGACTCCCCAGCACATAATGCATCAAATGGAAAAACATCCACATCATTCATCGCAGGTACCATACCACCATCAAGCTGTTCAAGAAAATCCATAACAATAGGATCTTCCTCCATGCTCTCCACATCCGCATTGCAAACCGTCTTCACTTCATCACCACAAGTCTCTACCCCATCCTTCTCCCTTGTAGAATCTGGCAAAGAATCATCCTCAAAGCATTCTGTATCAAACTCCTCTTCCTTCTTATCATCAGCCAATCCCAAGGCATCATCCTCTTTGCTACCATCATGTGCATGCATGTCATCCAAATCCAAATGCCAATGATCTTCAATAGAGTATTCCAAATCACTGTCATGCATAGCCATGACGTCCCAATCCAAAGAAGAATCCACTGGCAACTCCTCATCTGCAAAAGTCTCAAACCTTGACCTAGATTCCTCATCCTGCTTTTCAACATGCACATCCTTAGTTTCAATCGCAACATCAATAGGGAAAACCTTAGCTACATCCACATCATTCATCAAACATACATCTTCACTTTGCTCCTTCACTTGCTTTTCATCCACCTTCACATGCTTTAAAGATTTTGGAAAAAAATCAGAAGGCACATAGAACATCCCTCTTTGCACCTGCATCATAGGCCTTTGAGGTTCCTGCCTAATCAAACTTTGCATAGGACTCTTATCCACCTCAACCAAATTTACATGCATATCCCTTGCAGACACAACACCTTCATGCAGATAAATACCCATCTCCATCTGCTTCAAAATCTTGCCTTTCTTTTCCCTAGCAACCCTAACTGCATCATCAAATGACTTGGGATTCTTCAACTCAACCCTAACCTTCAAATGGGGTAGCAAACCATCAATAAACAAGCTCTTCTTCAGAAACATAGAAGGAACTTCTTGCTTCAATGTCGTACACCACTCACCCCATAGACATGTAAATACCTTGACAAAATCATACACTGATTGCCCTCAAGATGCTCAACTCCTGCCAAGGCACACTAGGCTCCTCTGCTTTGCTGAAAATGCTCCAAAAGGCCTTCTTTCAACCTGTCTAAGGTCAAAACACCATGTAGCTCATATGCCGCATCTTGTGCTTCAAAATCTTTAAGCCAGCTTTCGGGCATCTTCCTTCAAGAAAATCTTTACTAGCCTCAAAATTTGCTCTTCATCTCTAACATGATTGCTAATGCATGCCAACTCCATTTGCTCCAAAAAGTCAAACACATCTTCACCCTTCCTACCATGAAATTCTGGATAAGACCACATCATGAAAATCTGCAACAATCCCTGCCAAAAGAAGCGGTACGAATCTCTTTCCTATGGGGCATACACCCTTGTAGGCGAAGAAAAACACTTAGCCCTCCTCAGTGGGGGCACCAAAAAGCTGTGGAGTGGAAAAAAAACAAGAAAACAGGCCTCTATAGCTTCCCACTCCCCCAACCTTAGAATCACTAGCACAAAACAGGGGCACCATAGTCAAAGTAAACACCTAGCAAACACATATGCTCTCACTGTGTGCCTGACGAGGTAATCGAAGGCTAGCACAAGGTGTGCTGTGAGAGTGTAAACCCATGGACTACACCACCAAACACATCAATCATGCCTTCTCCTTCAAATCAACACACATAAGATACAAACACACAAACCATAGCCAAATACATCACCAATATCATATCACCAATATCATCCATCTTTGAATTCCTAGCCAACACTTCCATACAGGCTTCTTTCGACACACAGAAGCTTTTGCTTCACACTATCTCACATATATGAGATATACACTCACAAGGTTGTCTCCCATTCATCTTGGCAACATATACCTGGGCCATGGCTGAGAGCAGCAGCCATGGCAGCCCAACAAAACAACACCTCTGTGCTATCAGCCCCACCGGCGGGGGCGGCAAAACAAACAAAACAACACATATTTGCTCGCTAATACGAGCTGCACCCCAACAACAAGGTATCTGTTGTGCTACCAGCAATTGCGCCAAACACAACAAGCTCTGGTGCCGGCAGCAACCCAATGAATACACACACACTCTATGCTCAGAGGCGGCAACTCAACAAGGTAACACACAAAAAGCTCTCCTCTCTCTCAGACACCAGCCGCAACAGTCCTATTGCCATCGCCACATCACTCTGAGAGAGAAAGCCCACCACTACTGTAGCGATCATGTATTTGAGCTGCAATGGCCAGCACTTGACGGCTTTTGAAAACAGCACCACTTTAAGCATACATGGCCACGAGAGTACCACCCCACACAATATTATACTCTATCAGCCTCTACCTTGATATCTCATCATGGACTAAATTCCCCTTGTCTGCAGCTACAGCCTGATCACGAGAGAGAGAGAGAGAGAGAGAGAGAGAGAGAGAGAGAGAGAGAGAGAAGCAGCATGTATGTGTGTGTAACAAGCTTCCTCCTCACCAGGCCCTTGATACAGTACCACACCTGGTATACACAATCACTAAGAGCAGTGCCCTGCAGAACTTCTCCTCTCTCTCTACGCTTCCATTTTTCATGATCGTGCACGCTCATCCTTTTTCTAGCCAGCCTGAGCAACCATGTGCTTCCTAATTTTAGCCCACCAAGAGCACCGCCTTATCATAAGGTCGTTTCCCACTAGTAGCCATACACACTGCTGTAATGAAAAAAAACTTCAAACCTCAAGCACCTGCTCCCAAAAAAAACCATGCATGTACTAACCTACTACAAAGCCATCCACTCTGTACACCTGCCAGAGCATTCAGGACAAAGTTTTCTTGCATGCCATGCATCCCATATGTACACTAGCCCAAAACACTTTACAAAATTTTGCCTGACAACGTACTGCTTCTTTACAACATTGATCAAATGTTTTCGGGTTGGATATAATGTGTAAGCTATTATTCTTTAAGCCCATCATGAAACATCTCTTCAATTGAAAATTGTTTAATTTTTCACATGACTCACATCATGAGTCCAAAAGTTTTATCTCGAAGGATAAAGTCTCTAATGGTTTCGTTTGGTTTACGCTCAATTGAATAGAGTTCTTTCGTTGCACTCCAATGAGATCATCTTGTCTTGAAAAGCCATGGATAAAGGCTATTTTCAAGGTTCTAAAGTTGGTCTCAATTTGCCGGCGTCAATGTGATGAACCATCGACTATTTTTAGCTCTAAGCATAGGTTCAACGCATGTAGGTGGGGCAGTTTGGATTTCCAAAGGCTTCACATCTCTGTTCAAACATTTGAATAAATTGAACAAGATACGTTGTGCCGTCGTATTTTCCCATAATTGTGGAAATCTGTATGGCCGTATTTTTGTATGAGTCACTGAGGCCATATGTGAGTGCTCTTGTGGATAGGGACGCACTCAGTCCTTGGGCAAGCCCTCTTCCTAGACTAGTAAGTATATCTAAGGTGTGGGCATCCAGGGGTTGAAAAGGGTTGGTACCTATAAGATTGGTGGGAATGTTAGGTAAAGGACCAAAGCCCAATGGGATTGAAGTGACAAGGGGTATAAAACCCGATGACACGCTTGTTGTAGGCATGGCCAATGGTATTGGGAGGTGTAGTTGGGCCATAGATCTCAATGACTCGAAGATGTTAGCTGTTGGGTTCAGTGAGGGTGTCGGCCCACGTAGTCCCTCTACTATCGTTTCCATGTTTGATGCTATCAATTGCTCCTTAATGAGCAAGCACACTTGTTTTTTTAATTGTTTTTTATATTTTCTCAAAGCTCGTTTACAGCCTCAAGAGGTCTAGCATACTTTCCTTTGGGTCAAACGAGTGTTCGTTTGCCCTAATTAGCTTAGACACTACATGCACGTGAACGACCTTAGGGATATTTTTTTGAAAAAAGTGCATGCTAGTAACTTCCCAGATGGAAGAGGAGGTCCTAAAACCTATTTTCCATCACTATCTCAAGATTTAAAAAAATTTCGAGAATTTTTTCCTTGTTTCTTTGTAGTACATTTTTTAGGGTGTTCCAAAAGGAATTTGGAAGGGTTGTAGCATTTTTGGAGTACTACAACTTTGTCTCTCTAAGTTGTTCATGATTTTGTCATTTAGATCTTCAAAAAAAAACCAAGGAGCTAGAGTACAAATCACAGTCAATGGCACATCAAAATGAGGAGTTGCAAAAGAAGATGACCATGGCTGAAAGGTCCCTTGTAGACCAAAAAGAGATAAGTGAGGGAAACATCAGAACTCTCATTAGTGAGAGACAAATGCTCCAATCACAAACAGAAAGGTTTTGAGCTGAGTTAGAAGATGCAAGAAAGCCAATAAAATCCTAGGCCGACACAATCCAGGGTTTAAAGGATAAAGTGCTAGAGAACACAACAACTTTGGTAGTAGCCCGGTCTGAAATACAAGTCCTGAAAAACTAGGAAGAGAAGGAAGTTATGTGCCTTCTGCTAGATGCCCCGCTAGATGCCAAAGCAATGGTAATTAACACAGTAAAGACCAGACTCAGAAAAGTAGGGGATTGGGCACTGTAAGCTTTGGTTGAAATCCATAAGAAGATGTCTTGCGAACCCCAACAGGTCATCCATGACTTGGACAACAACGATGATGGAGATGGGGAGCAATAGCAACCACAGTAGCAGCAAGCTGTAAGATCCCTCCCAAGCCATGTAATGATTCTCTTTTAATATAGATTTAAAGAAGAAAGAGAGTGCACTTAGAGAGAGACTATAAGGCTAGAAACATTAGGAAAGTGATAGAATATTAGCTCTAGAAATTTGAAAAGAAATAAGAAGACAAGAATAGATCTATTAAGAGATAAATATCTCCAAAAATAGAATTTCTAATTTAGGTGATAGGAGGTCATATTTAGAGTACTTTTACATATTTAGAGCCCATGCATACTAAAAATATGAAAAAGCAATGTGTTTCTAAAGATAGCATGTTTGCGCTATATATAGATGTTTTTTCCTATTCTACCCACATTGGCTTGTAGATCAGATGACTTCCAGTTCTTTTGACTGGTTATATGACCATATTCTAAGTTTTTATCAAAGAGTTATGGCCAAAACAATTCGTTGGTTTTGTTAAGATCTCTATACAGGGAAATTGTAAGAAGGCAGCAAGTAGCCACAAGGTGATTCTAGACCTTGAGATGTATATACCCCTTCATTATTATCTGATATCTTGGAAGAGAAGGCTAGTTCACTATGGTCTTTTGGAGAAAGAGACTACTACTCCATAGTTTTAAGGAAGAATATTATGTTGTAGTCCTGCGAGAGACGGCTACTTTGCCAAGTCTTCAAAAGAAAGAAGAGCCAGAGTACGAGTAAGAGGAGATTAAGCTTGGGGATGGTCGGATAATTCCAATTCTACGAGAAGGTATTAGAAGACTCTCCGTTCTTATATTTCAAGTTCTGAAGCTCTTGTTAACGAGAAAAGACAACGATAAACAACAGATTTCTACATAATGTCTATAAGATATATATTTTTAAATTTTCAATTATATATCATTATTGGGGGTTGAGATATAGCCCCAGCTTCTCTATTAATTGTCAATAGTGATCTATTTGTTGATTGATTTACTAGTTAAAGTTTAACTATGATAAGAATTACGATAGAAATAGTATAACAAATTATTAAAAAGGAAAAGTTTTTTTTTAAATTTCTATGGATATGTTTATTGGTTAATCTACAACTACATCTTCTCCCCTACTTCGCTAACTGCTCTCTAGGCTTGCATAGTCGAAAGGTGAAGGCAATAGCAAGCCCGAGAGTCGGCCCAAGGTAATCCCCCCCTATGCCACTATGGATTTCCACCCCGCGAGGGTGGAATGTGATTATGATGCTACTTAGTTTTGCGGGCCTAGGCTAGTGCGGTGAATTAGCCCACCTCATGAAGTAGACATCCCCTCTAAGAAGTAGGAGGGATTGGTACAAGAGCGGAAGGACCTAAGGGTGTGATAGGGCAGCTTGGCCCTCCCCGACTAGTCGATGACGAGGGAGTATGGTCCGTGAGGTATGCCCATCTGGTTTAGGCTAGAAGACCGAATTCTAGATCATCGGTGGGTTGGTATTGGTTTGGATATGTCTATGGATAGGGATATAGAAGCCTGGATTTGGCTATTGACCCAGTTTCAGGGTATCGTTTGTGAATATTTCTCTATAAGAATTGTTTGATGTAAATATTATTCTCAAAGGCTGTTTTAAGGAACATTGTGGAACGGCTTTAATTAAAGAATGTGTTTTTATATGTTTCATAGTGTGGTAGGACCTAATAAAAATGATTGGGTGTGTGGGTGCATGGATGCCCCGATGGCGCCATCCTATGGATGGGTGGACGTGATGATGTTGAGATGTCAAGCTCAACATGAGCTGACACTCACAAGGCGCCTGCATGATCGTTCGACATTTATATCACTGGTGGGTTTGGTAGCCGGCACTGACATATCTTCGCCAGAGATTCTACAGCTGGACTACACCGACTAGTCCACATCTACCCACTCCTCTTATCGTGTTCACATTCTAGACCGCTTGTATGTACTCTATTATGTGTGTTAGTCACTTTATCTTCTTTGTAGACCTCTTTTGTTGTGTGAAGAAGAAGAAGGATTTTTAGCCTCTCACCTTGTGTGCTCTCTTCTAAGGTTTGTGTGAGTGTGTGTGTGCTTGTGCAAGAGCTCAAGCTCTCTTCTCCCCTGCATCTTTTCATGGTATCAAATCTTGGTTCATGCTAAGGGCTGAGCGGCAAGCAAGAGAAGCACAGGAAGCGGTACGAGGGTAAGAGCTTCATCTACTCTTCTCCCTTTGTGTTAGCTATTATACCCTTGTTGTTGGGAGCTCTTCGGGAGGCACCGGCAAACAAACTCCGATTGAGGATCTTGCTTTGCAAGAGTAAAGCTATATGGCAACTATAACGTCCGTTGGACAAAGTTTTTGAGTCAAAAACGCGTTTCAGGCACGTTTGGACCTCCATTTTTTAGTTCGTAGGCGTTCACGAGCATTGTGGCAAATAAGTTTCGATTCTCTGCAGAACTCTGTTTTTGGAATTGCAGGAAGGGTGATTGGTTATGCAAACACTAGGTATGCTACAAAGAGGTCTCAAAGTTTCCTATGCAAAGTAAGGTCACTGGTTGTGACAGTTTGGGTGCAGTATAGTACTGCCTGCCTCTGCAGAGAATATAGCAGTTTGTGCAGGTCAAGCAAGAGTGCTGTTATTGGTAAATTTGTGTTACAGAAAAGATGTCAAATGATGAAATAAACCAGATTATTACAGAGAAGCTTGACAAGAACAACTTCCATGCTTGGAGGTTTAGATTGACAAATTTCTTTATGGGAAAAGGTTATTGGAACTACATTGAAGGTGAACATGAAGGTTTAGATTGACAAATTTCTTTATGGGAAAAGGTTATTGGAACTACATTGAAGGTGAACATGAAGAGGCACCGGAGATTAATCCAACTGTTGCACATATAAAAGAGTTCAAGGATTGGAATTAAGGAGAAAGGAAAGTCATGTATTGGCTTTCTATCAGCATGTAAGACACTATGATTGGGCATATACACGATGCCAAGTCACCTAAGGAGGCATGGGACACCTTGGTGAAGCTATATAAAACCAACACCAAGGCACGAAAAATTCAGTTGAAGAATGAGCTTCATACTGTGGAAAAGAAGAATATGTCTGTGAATGATTATGCTTGTGGAATCCCTTGCATCAATTGGTGTTTATGTTGATGATGATGATAAGGTGGAAGTGTGTCTGCGTGGTCTCGGGCCACAATATAAGGCATTCAAGATGTCTATTTAGACTCGGGAGAACATTCCCAACTTCACAGATTTGGTGTCAATGCTGATCTCATTGAAGAGAAGAACTTGGGTGAAGATCAACAGTCTTCAAAAAATAAAAACGATTCAGAGCATCAGGCCTTCTACACAAGTGTAGGTAGAGGACAAGGTAGAGGCCGTGGACGTGGCCAAGGTGGTGGCCGAACAGGTAATCAAAATTATGGTCAACAGCAACAATAGTTCCAGGATTCACAACAACAACATATAGGTGGAAGAGGCCAGTTTAGAGGCAGAGGAGCCAATGAGGTCGTGGTAATTGGCAAAGGCAGCATAATGATACACGAGGTTGTTGTTATTATGGTAAGCCTGGGCATGTGCAAAAGGAGATTGCAGAGTGACATGCGAAATGGAAAA
This sequence comes from Cibotium barometz, assembly GCF_041138505.1. NCBI lineage: Eukaryota > Viridiplantae > Streptophyta > Polypodiopsida > Cyatheales > Cibotiaceae > Cibotium > Cibotium barometz. The sequence goes on along the minus strand of NC_141079.1, from coordinate 34,678,052 downwards.
GTGCAGCAAAACAACTATGCATCCTCTAGCAAAAATAATGAGGATAATGAGAGGTTGTTTGTTATGCAACATGTGGTTAATGCTGTGTCTGGAAATGATATAGCAGCATGTAAGGATGATGTATGGTATGTTGATTCAGGTGCTTCAAACTACATGACAAGTCATGGTGAGTGGTTCAAGGAAATGAAAAGTCTTGAAAGACCAGGTTTTATTGAAACAGGTGATGACACTGCTCATCATCCGACCGATTGCCATGTTGGGGATGTGCCATTGTCTATGTAGGATGGTAAGGTGAAGTACCTTATAGATATACTTCATGTTCTAAACATTACAAAGAATCTGGTTTTTGTTGGCTAGATGATTTAGTAGGGTTTGCACGTTCGGTTTAACCCTGATAGCTATTATGTAGAAGACTTTAAAGATAAGTGCATGTTGGTTACAAAGAATCTGGTTTTTGTTGGCTAGATGATTTAGTAGGGTTTGCACGTTCGGTTTAACCTTGATAGCTATTATGTAGAAGACTTTAAAGATAAGGAAATAGAGTGGGCAAAATGTTTACATTAAATGTAAATATACCTAAAGCGAGTGCTACAATGTTTGGAAATGGTTCAGGAGAGTGCTCTAGGAAGAGCAAGATTGTTTTCTCTCTCCCATGGAAGGCAGCGCAGCAAAAGACAGCATTTCAACTGGCAGCATTTTCTCTCCTCTTTTTGCTGGCTCTTGGTTGTCTCGGAGGTTCTCCTCTGGCCCTTGTGAACTCGAGGCTGTTTGGCACTCCTTGTCTTAAGAATCAAGGGACCTGGTCAGAATGCTATGTTCATGTATTTACAGTTTGTGTCAGCCTATGCAATTCAGCGAGGGCTCTTTGAGACTGTGAAAATAGCATAGAGTTTGTTGTGAAAAACAGCCTTGGTTTTAGCACTGTTTGTGGATGGTGCTGTGTATGTTTACACGTGGGAACAAGACTGTATGTGTTGTTGGGTAATTATTTTATCTATGGTGCCCCTGCTTTGTGCTGTCTTTCTGGTGTGGGTGGTGTGGTGAATTGTGTGAGAAGTGTTCCAGCCAGTGTGCTGGTGGTGCCCCAGGCTCGTGGTGTTTTCCAAGGATGTTGGATGGACAGCTATAGAGGCAGGTGATTCTGTGGTCCGGAATTTCCGACACCCACTGGTGTGGAATGCTACCCAGTAGAGGTTTGTCTCCAGCAGGATCACCAGGTGTTTCTCGTTGATTTCCCTATTAGCAGAATGGCAAGACAACAGTTTGGTGTATCAGACTAGTCAGGCAATGATGTGGGAGACATGTGGACTCTCGCCAGAGATTCTAGATTCAAAAACCAACCCTTACATGGTCATGGGGATCATTCTAGTCTCCACTTAGCTAGGTAGGCTCAAGCACAGTGTTCCCAATTCTCAGTCTACATCACTCCTTTTCATATCACACTCACACTCTCTCATACATAGCATTTATACTTAAGCAGAAACACAACAGGTTCAGACATCACAGAGTATCATGTGACACAGAAGAGAAAAGTAATGGCCTCTTAGTTTCATTCCAGATGAGTTAAAGAGTAACACAGAATAGATGCCTAGTACAAATCACCACTTGCAAGATTCTAACATGATATCAAACTTTATGACATAATTGTCAACTAATATTGAGAGCTTACAAAACTACACTTCATCACACATCACTCAGACAATGAGTCAGCACACACGCTCTCCTTTACAGCAATTGGTCACCCTTTTAAACTGTGCCTTCTTAATCTTGGCAGTGGCTCTACGGTGGTTATAGTCCACCGCCTTCACATGTGTGATACTATGCTCACATCGTGCATTTACCGCTCCACCTGCTACCATTGCACTACTAGGGGGCGCAACAGATGGTGACCAAAATTTACAAGTGTGTACGTGTGAAACTCACCCTAACTATTAAAAATTTTAGTCACCACTTAATGTACTCTAATGGTGTTCAAACTTGGCAAGTGTGTACATGTGCACCCCACCCTCACTCTTGCAAAGTTTGGTCATACTATCCAAGCTCATTTTGTTGTAATGTGCACACAAAAGGCCCAATTTTGAGGAGACTCTGTAAGGCCATGACACATTGGCATCTGGCCTACACATTTGAACCAAATGTGTTTTGATGTGGATACCACCCTCACCCTTGTAAAGTTTGGTACACCATCTAAGCTCATTTGGTTGTAATATACGGGCCAAAGGCCTAATATAAGGGGCTTGCTAAGGCCATGCCACATTGGAATGTGCGGGTATCTAGCCCATACATTTCAAAAAAATATACTCTAATGGTGACCATACTCCTCTCTTCAAAATGTGGACATTCTCTCTCTAGCCCCTCCACCACTACCTCTTCCCATCTCCTCCAAATACCTCCACCACCACCTCTCAGCCTAGCCCACTTTCTCCCCTCTAGCCCAACTTAGCTCCTCCCTTCTCTCTCTCCCACTCTCTTCCTTTCAACCCCCATCTCCCTCTCCCACTCTCTTCCCTCCCTCTCTCTCTCTCTCTCTCTCTTCTCACTCTCCTTCCTTGCCCTCTCCCTCCTCTCCCAATCTTCCTATGCATAATCTCTCCTTCCCTCTCTCTCACCCTTTCTTACTTAAAGTTATATTAAAGACCTTCATGATGACTTTCCCACCCTCCCTCTAACTCTCTCTCCTTCCCCATAGTCGCTTGTACTCTTCTTGAAATTTCCTGACTACATATTGTATTGTATGAATGTTCAAGATTTTTTCCCAATTAAAAAGGTAGGAATGCACGACCTTCCATTATATTCTCTAGTCCATTATTATAGATTGTCTTCACTACCCTCCTCTAGTTAGCTCTCGCCTCATCAGATGAAGCTAAAAAATTCAGGCTTGGAAAAGCCTTTTTGCACCACAACATTGTTTATCATTTCCCATAAAAGAACTTGTGCAACTATGTCCTCCTCTTTCATTTTGCAAGTTGCAATTGTCATGAGCTCTTGCAGGTTGCATACCATCATACAGTTAGAAACCAACCAAAAATAAGTTCATAATTTTAAAGAATTTAGAAAGACCAAAATGTACCTTGGATTGTATACGTGTGTAGCCATCGTTGTCCATCTCGTCACACGCCTAACATGATTAAAACAAATCCAAGCCCTCCTCAAATCACCATCTCCTGTTTAGCGGGCGGATACGGTTTACCAGATCCAAACCCGATACGAGCCTTGTGGTTTGACATTTTAAACATGTAACTTTGCTTTGACTCGTCCAAAGCTTGTCTTGAAAATGGGTACTGTGGAGTGGAAAAAAGAACAAGGAAACAGGCCTCTATAGCTTCTGACTTCCCCAACCTTGAAATCACTAGCACAAAACAGGGGCACCATAGTCAAAAGCAAACACCCAACAAACACATACACTTCCACTGTGTGCATGAAGAGGTAATCGAAGGCTAGCACAAAGTGCGCTGTGAGAGTGTAAACCCATGGACTACACCACCAAACACGTCAATCACGCCTTCTCCTTCAAATCAACACACACAAGATACCAACACACAACCATAGCCAGATACATCACCAGTATCATCCATCTTTGATTTCCCAGTCAACACCTCCATACAGCTTCAATCAACACATAGAAGCTTTTTGCTTCACACTATCTTACATACACGACACCTTCACATCAACACACAAGATGTATACTCACAAGGCTATCCCCATTCATCTTGGCTAATCCCCCTCTCACCTTTTCTTAGAACTTCATCACCTCAGCCCTCGAGCTGGCCTCAGATACTAGCCGCAGCAAACCAACAAAACACACACCCCTCGGTTGAGACACCGTTGAGACACCAGGGGATAGTAACCCAACAAAACCACATGCACACACACACTCTCTCTCTCTCTCTCTCTCTCTCTCTCTCTCTCTCTCTCTCTCTCTCTCTCTCTCTCTGCTCAGCTATCTCTGCACAGCTAAACACAACAAACCTCCTCGCCACCAGCCACCGCACAGCAGCCCACCAAAACCCAACAAGATCACCCTGCGAATGAACAGCCACCCTATTTTCCACGATCATAAGAACCTAAACGATCTTAGGAACCTCCATGACAACCATGAGCCAGCAAAAAAAGGAGAGAAAATGCTACCAGTTGAAAAACTGATGTCACAGCAAATGCGTACGTGTGTCCAGGGAAGCAAAACTCCAAGGATCAGACTCCCAGTCGTCGGCGAGAGAGGAAGAGAGAGGAGTTTTCAACCTGTCTTCTCCTGCGCTGCCATTCATGGGAGAAAGAGAACAGTCTTGCTCTTCCTAGAGCCCGCCTCTCCCTCGACTCATCACAATGTCGAGCCCACGAGCTGCTTAAAGATGCCAGCAGCCAGTAGCACCACCAAAACACACACTGTAGTCCGCTCCCTCTCACGCTCCTTGCTACCATCTTCTCCCGGCAGTGGCAAAAAACAAAGAAACACCTAGAAAACTCTCCCATACTATCACCACCAGTGCGCCCCTACAGAGTTTCTTCTCTCTCTCTCTGCGCTTCCATTCTTTTTTTGGTATGCACACTCATCCTTTTACCAGCCGGCCATGAGGCATCCATGTGCTTACTAATTTTAGCCCAAGAATCTTTTTATTATGACAGACGACCATAGTTGTTGCCTCACACTTGGTATACATGTCAACCAAGAGTACTACCTATCATAAGGTCGTTTCCCACTGGTAGCCATACACACTGCTGCAATGAAAAAAAAACTTCAACCTCAAGCACCTGCTCCCAAAAAAAGCATGCATGTACTAGCCCACTACCAAGCCATCCACTCTATACACCTGCTAGGGCATCAGGGCAAAGCTTTTTTGCATGCCATGCGTCCCATATGTACACAAGCCCAAAACACCTTTACAAAATTTTGCCTGACATACTTTGCCAACCCCCCTATATGCTAGAGCATTTATGCTCAACAGCAAAAAGATAAAGTTCAATAGCTATCCACCACTAGGATCAAAAGGAAACTGCTATAACTCACCATCCCATTTCCCAACATCTCTGAAAAACAATGGCTGCATCACTACATACCAAATGTTAACCATATGTGCCACAAAATCATTTTTGTTATTTGATAATCATTCACAGACTCTGACCACGCAGCATCACCCTCAAGCCTTCGCTCTTCAAATAAACCATAAGAAGAGAACACTTCACCCACAACAAACCTCCTTGTCTTCAAAACCTGTGGCATTGCAACATTTGGCATCCAATTCATTAATACCAGTGAAGGCCAAGTTCCAACATTTTGACCTTTATGCACACAAAAATCCACATCCTTTCCAACAGTAGTGTCCACAAACACTTCCAACTCTCGGCCTTAGTTACATTCTCAACCATATTTGCATCCATGCCCATCTCTAGCTCCTGTTCATCAAGGCTAGCAACTGCCCACATATCATCCTCAAGCACAATACTCACATCACAACGCTCTTCTCATCAGCCCAATCTACATGCATATCTTCTTGAGTGTTGCCAACCCCCCTAGTATCATGTTCCACAAAGACTCCCTAGCACATAATGCATCAAATGGAAAAACATCCACATCATTAATTGCAGGTACCAGACCACCATCAAGCTGTCCAAGAAAATTCATAACAATAGGATCTTCCTCCATACTCTCCACATCCGCATTGCAAACCATCTTCACTTCATCATCACAACTACCCCATCCTCCTCCCTTGTAGAATCTGGCAAAGAATCATCCTCAAAGCATTCTATATCCAACTCCTCTTCCTTCTTATCATCAGCAAATCCCAAGGCATCATCCTCTTTGTTTCCATGTGCATGCATGTCATCCTCTTTGTTTCCATGTGCATGCATGTCATCCAGATCCAAATGTAAATGATCTTCAATAGAGCATTCCAAATCACTGTCATGTACAGCCATGACGTCCCAATCCACCAAAGAAGAATCCACTCGCAACTCCTCATCTGCAAAAGTCTCAAACCTTGACCCAGATTCCTCACCCTGCTTTTCAACTTGCACATCCTTAGTTTCAATCGCAACATCAATAGGGAAAACCTTAGCTACATCCACATCATGCATTAAACACATATCTTCACTTTGCTCCTTCACTTGCTTTTCATCCACCTTCACGTGCTTTAAAGACTTTGGAAAAAAATCAGAAGGCATATAGAACATCCTCCTTTGCACCTGTATAGGCCTTTGAGGTTCCTGTCTAATCAAACTTTGCATAGGACTCTTATCCACCTCAACCAAATTTACATGCATATCCCTTGCAGACACAACACCTTTATGTGGATAAATACCCATCTCCATCTGCTTCAAAATCTTGCCTTCCTTTTCCCTACCAACCCTAACTGCATTATCAAATGACTTGGGATTCTTCAACTCAACCCTGACCTTCAAATGGGGTAACAAACCATCAATAAACAAGCTTTTATTCAGAAACATAGGAGGAACTTCCTGCTTCAATGTTGTACACCACTTACCCCATAGACATGTAAATACCTTCACAAAATCATCCAGTGATTGCCCATGGAACTGCTTCAAGATGCTCAACTCCTGCAAAAGCACACTAGCTCCTCCGCTTGCTCAAAAGGCCTTCTTTCAACTGTCTAAGGTCAAAACACCATGTAGCTCATATGGTGCATCCTGTGCTTCAAAATCTTTAAGCCAGCTTCGGGCATCTTCCTTCAAGAAAATCTTTACTAGCCTCAAAACCTGCTCTTCATCTGTAACATAATTGCTAATGCATGCCAACTCCATTTGCTCCGAGAAGTCAAACACATCCTCACCCTTCCTGCCATGAAATTTTGGATAAGACCACATCATGAAAATCTGCAACAATCCCTGCCAAAAGAAGCGGTACGAGTCTCTCTCCTATGGGACATACACCCTTATAGGCGAAGAAAAACAACCAGAGCTCTCCTCTGTGGGGGCACCAAAAAGCTATGGAGTGGAAAAAAGAACAGGGAAACATGCCTCTATAGCTTCCCACTCCCCCAACCTTGAAATCACTAGCACAAAACAGGGGCACCATAGTCAAAGCAAACACCCAGCAAACACATACATTTCCACTGTGTGCATGACGAGGTAATCAAAGGTTGGCACAAAGTGTGCTGTGAGAGTGTAAACCCGTGGACTACACCACCAAACACGTCAATCACACCTTCTCCTTCAAATCAACACATACAAGATACCAACACACAACCATAGCTAGATACATCACTAGTATCATCCAGCTTTGATTTCCAAGTCACAACACCTCCATACAGCTTCAATCAACACCTCCATACAGCTTCAATCAACACATAGAAGCTTTTGCTTCACACTATCTTACATACATGACACCTTCACATCAACACACAAGATGTATACTCACAAGGCTGTCCCCATTCATCTTGGCTAATCCCCCTCTCACCTTTTCTTAGAACTTCATCACCTCAGCCCTCGAGCTAGCCTGCCGCCGTAGCAAACCAACAAAACACACACCCCTCAGTTGAGACACCAGGGGGCAGTAACCCAACAAAACCACTCTCTCTCTCTCTCTCTCTCTCTCTCTCTCTCTCTCTCTCTCTCTCTCAGCCAGCTCTGCGTAGCTAAACACAACAAACCTCCTCGCCACACCAGCCACCACAGCAGCCCACCAAAACCCAACAAGATCACCCTGCAGATGAACAGCCACCCTATTTTCCACGATCATAAGAACTTAAACGATCTCAGGAACCTCCACGACAACCATGAGCTAGCAAAAAAAGGAGAGAAAATGCTACCAGTTGAAAAGCTAATGTCATAGAAAATGCGTACGTGTGTCTAAGGAAGCAAAACTCCAAGGATCAGACTCCCAGTCGTCCGCGAGAGAGGAAGAGAGAGGAGTTTTCAACCTGTCTTCTCTTGTGCTACCATTCATGGGAGAGAGAGAACAGTCTTGCTCTTCCTAGAGCCCGCCTCTCCCTCACTCATCACGATGTCAAGCACACGAGCTGCTCAAAGACGCCAGCAGCACCACCAAAACACACACTGTAGTCCACTCCCTCTCACTCTCCTTGCTACCAGCTTCTCCTGGCGACAAAAAACAGAGAAACACCTAGAAAACTTTCCCATACTGTCACCACTAGTGCGCCCCTACAGAGCTTCTTCTCTCTCTCTCTGTGCTTCCATTCTTTTTTTGGTATGCACACTCATCCTTTTACCAGCCGGCCATGAGGCATCCATGTGCTTACTAATTTTAGCCCAAGAATCTTTTTATTATGACCGACGACCATAGTTGTTGCCTCACACTTGGTATACATGTCCACCAAACAAGAGCACTGCCTATCATAAGGTCTCGTTTCCCACTGGTAGCCATACACACTGCTGCAAATGGAAAAAAAACTTCAACCTCAAGCACCTGCTCCCAAAAAAAGCATGCATGTACTAGCCCACTACCAAGCCATCCACTCTGTACACATGCCAGGGCATTCAGGGCAAAGCTTTTTTGCATGCCATGCGTCCCATATGTACACAAGCCCAAAACACCTTTACAAAATTTTGCCAAACAGGTACCATATGGAAGAACTCAAAAGCGCATTGTCTCTTCAATTCAAGGATACTAGAATCTGTTTCTTGCACTGAATCATTGATCCTAGAAGCACACACCATCCTCTTGAATCTACAAGAGAATTGGAGAACTTGACAAACTATGTAAACTTAAGTTGAGAAAAATAATCAAAGAATTTATGGAATACGCATTACCTTTACCTTTGACATTGAACTTCCAATAAAAGTGACAACTCCATGTTGCTAATATTTGATCCATCCATCGTATGCCTCCTAACAACTACATCCAATACAAGTTGTTTGGTGATATCCATTTGTATCTTCCTTGGACCACTTGTAGCCACCTCTAAAACTGCCTCTTGCACAAGTTCTCTTATCTTTTGTAATGCCTGTTTGGATGTGCCCCTTTGCACCGCTTGCAAATGTTCCCCTTGATGTGTCATCAATTTGGTCATATGTGGGTTAGTAGGCATACAATAGTACATTGTAACACCACACATTCTTCTACATACAGGTTTGTTCTTGCGTAGAAATAAGCTAGAGAGCCATATTCATATGTTGTTAAGCCCTGAGGAAGCTTCTATGTGAGCTTGCCTATTATTTGGAAAAATGCAAAAGTACTAATAAATACTCTTATTAATCATGATTTACTAAAATTGAGCCAATCTAATAAGCTTACCAATCCATGATGTTGTATTCGGTGTGTCGTTCATAGTTTTGCTTCCACACAAGGCACAAGTGCACTCAAATAAGCCTCCACAAGAACTCTTTCTTACTACTCCAGGAAACTTCACAATGGCTCTTTGCATGTTTCACCCAACAATGGTTATGTGCTTACTCCATTCCTTGCATTGGAGAGGCTGAAGGGTCACGTACATTCGGTAACTCAAAAGCCACATTGCCAACATAGATTTGAGGAATCTCTTCTACCTTCTTAATATGCATGCTTGCTAATAACATTTTACGAAGAACACCTGCATAAGATTCCTCAGTATTTGACCACACTCTTTTGAAGTGGTGTACCTGTGGGAGAATCTTCCATTGTAAGATTAATATGACTTGCTTTGGTGTGCTTGCTATAGTGTTGCTTGACTCTCCTATTATTGGAACAACTAGGTATTCAATTGTTATATCTTTATCAAATATATAACATGGTTCCTCTCCAGTGGGTCTAGCTGACTCGATAGATATAAGATGATCTACACCATCATCTTGTGGTTTCATTACAAAAACCTTCAATCCAAAATGACGATATATAATTCCATCAAAATCATCAAGTTTAGTGATCGACACTATCATCTTTTGGTTTCATTACAAAAACCTTTAATCCAAAATGACGATATATAATTCCATCAAAATCATCAAGTTTAGTAATATAAAAACATTCGTGCATAGTTCTAATAGTAGCATCACTCTCCAAACCTCCTACAAAAATGTGAAAAGTTGTGTTCTCCATTTCAATGAAGAAAAAACAAGCCAAAAGAAGATAGGAAAGAAAAAGATCTCTATTTGTCAAGCACTATAGCTCACAAAATCATCAAGTTTAGTGATCTACACCATCATCTTGTGGTTTCATTACAAAAACCTTCAATCCAAAATGGCGATATATAATTCCATCAAAATCATCAAGTTTAGTAATATAAAAATGGTCGTGCATAGTTCTAATAGCAGGATCACTCTCCAAACCTCCTACAAAAATGTGAAAAGTTGTGTTCTCCATTTCAATGAAGAAAAAAACAGGCCAAAAGAAGATAGGAAAGAAAAGCCTCCATGAAGAAGTCCACCATGCTCTTCAAAAAAAGGTGCTTCTTCGAAATCCATGAAAGCAACAAAGGAAGTAGGAGAGGGGGAGGAGGGTACTGAAAAAGAAGGTGATAATGAGTGAGGACCACTTCATGGTGACACATGTAACTCGTTTGCGACTAGAACTCCTATAGGAGAGCCTAAATAGAGTAAAGGTAATTGTTATCCACTTTTTACCAAATCTTGCATAAGCTATTTGTATGGCTCCCAAGCACAACTTGTGTGTGTGCATTGTAGGTGCATAAATCCACTCCTTTGCCACCTATTCCCTTGTGACCCCTCTATAAGAAGAGTGCAGTTTAGGTACAAGAAGCTGGCAAGGGAATTCTATACAAATGGCTATGTTGCCGATCGATGTAGGTTCATTTATTCTATCTCCTCATCCCATAATCCTGTTAGAGAAGTGACGCAACATGATGTACATGCATGGGATGACATATGGCGAATGAGAAACAAGGAGTTTGAGAATGCGATCAAAGGCACATCTCGTGGGAATTTATGAGCAATAAGATGTTCTATGCGTGGGACAACAATCAACACGTTATGGCATGGATGAAAGAGATTATAAATGTGAGTAATCTTAAATTGCTTACTTTTTCTATGCAGTGTTAAATTTTTTAAAATAAATTTGATACTAATTAGATTCACACTGTAGCATTCAAGAATGTTGTAGCATTCAAGAATGTTGTATTAAGACATCCATATGTTGACGCTATCCTTATTGACTTCATTGAGGATAGCAAGGAGGAGGTCCTCATAGTCATAGCTTGCTTAAATAGGTAAGGGAACGTACACATTTCGAGAATATATGTCTTAAGTCTCTTTGACATGGGATGGTCCAAGTGTAGTACATTTTATCTTTCATCATAACTCTTTTTTTTACGCCATAGGATGAATGAAGCGGGCTATGTTTCTTTGTCTCTTGTGGACAAAGTGTACCTCATTAGGGCTCTTGGATTAGGAAATAAAGAAACAATTATGAGGCATACTAGAGCAATGAACAAGGCATGGATGGAGGAGCATGCCTCAACACAGAAAAGAAAGGGTTGCCCATCCTAGTACAATTACGAGCTTTTAGAACTTTCGCAAATAGTATTCCAGGTAAACCTTCAATATTTTGACACTTGCAATAAAGATTAACATTTACGTAGTATCAACTAATGTTGTAACATGTGAATAATAGGATGAGTACCTCGCAGCCACCTGAGATATTGACCCCTTGGTAGATAGCTTGCCTACTGCAAATGAGTTCAAAGAGAAATGGAAAACTACATTTTATAAAGACGAAAGAAAGTGGAGGCATGCTACAAGGTGAGTGGCGGTGATTGTTGCAAACTAAAGTAAGAAATAATTCAAACAGACTGAAGCAATAAGAATTAAACCCACACAAACTAAAGAAATATAATTAATTCAGGTAACAGAAGCAATAATTTACCTTCTGGTTCTCATCCTCCTCCAACTTTGCTACATCCCAAAGGTTGATGGAGCCCTCTTCATTTTCTTGGTCAAGTTCGAGAATAGGTTCCTTACCAAACTAAGAAATGCCCATATCCTGCTTAAGGGCTTGAAATTCTTCCTCTAAAGGAAGAGAAGCTTCATTCTCCTTGGCTTTTTTAAAGCACAAGGACATTGCTTTTGGGGCCTCTAAGAAGTTTTCTGTCACTTCTGTGTCCAATGCGAGAATTTCATCCTTATGCTCGTTCTCTACATCAAGAACACCGGACGCATCTTTACAACCGTCTGCTATTATAGCAAGACAGTAATCCTCTCTAAAATTGTAGAGTTTTTGAATGTGGGAGAGGAGGAGGTAATTCTTCCCATTAATTAGGAAGGACAGTAGCCCAGGCATGGCAAAATTGGACGTCAATCGCTCCCCATGGACGGATGACGTTCCTTCATCAATGATGGTGGAGGCCTTGAAATTTGCCACATCAAAATTTGTGCTGAGAAGTTCCTCCTTCTTCTCGGACACAAGGTCCAGGACCTCTTCTTCTATAGACTAAGCACTTGAAATAAAGGACTGTACTAATTTATCAGTCCTTCCTTTGAGCTCCTCTTTTGTATAATCCTCCTTATCAGCATGAAGAAAGAGATAGGCAACAAACCCAAAATGATATTCTAGCAACATGCATTTCTTGCCATGCACTGGGCACATGTCAACGCAAATCTTGATACGTTGATCATCTAAGTAAGTGTCCCACCTCTTCGACATGCTTGAATTCTGAGACGAGGTGACTATGAGGCTTCACATGTGGACATATGTAATGGACCCGTAAGAGACGGTCCCTCTGTCGACCAACCTGCAATAGTTTGTCCACTCTCCCTCTAGGAATGTCCTTGCCATGTCCTTGATAATCTCCTCTAGACTGAAAGGAACGTTGAACATAGGCTCTACATGGCAAAGGGATTTCTTCTGCCTAGCCCTCCTCAGTAGATCAAAGAGATGCTCTTTGGCGCTAGGCTCGTCCTTAATCTCCTCTAGCAATAAATCATCCACATCATCTGTAGCATTGTACAAGTAAGAACCCTTAACCTCCATCGCTTCTCTGATCTGGGGAAGATGAGGAGTAGTCGGAAGAAATGAACACGAATTGGAGCCTTTCTTAAGTAACTGGAGAAGCGACAACTATTAGTAATAGTAGTGGGATAATTCCAATAAATAATCCAAATGAATAATAAGATATTCTACCACTTCCCTCATATTTTGCACCCTCCCTGCCAAAAAGGCTCGAAACACCAGTTCCATTGATAATTCCATCGATTACCTATTGATCAAAAAATACAACTAGCTTACTCAGAAAGACATTGTAGTAATAATCAATTTAGTGACCAACCTTGAATGAAATGTCCGGGTAGAATCCGTTCACCATGCGATAAGGGGAAAGCAATGATGCTGGAATGCACCTATCGCATCGTGGATGGTATGGCCGTGGAAAAAGCTGACTCGCACCGTGGACGGTATGGAAAGCAAGAAAATTTTGAGTGCAGAGAAAAAACTTGCACCATCTTTATATAGGTCAAATAATAGGGTTGATGTCACATGATTGAGGATCGAATGCCATGTGTCGAAGGGCTTACGTCATCGTCAATTCACGAATTGCCATGTGTAGGACTGACACAGTCAACACATGATTGCGTTTTGCTCTATAAAAAGGAGGAATATTTTCTTTTCCACGCTTTTCTTCCATGGTTTTTTTCACGATCCTTTCCAATTATGTTTCTCCACACTTTGCTCGTGCAGCTCGCTCAATTGATCCATCCCAGCCATTGTTTCAAGTGCTTGTAAGTTTTTCTCTCTCTTCCCCTTTTCTTTCTCTGATTTCGTTCAAGGTGCGATATGGCTATTCTCCATGTGAAATCGAATCGGCATATCGCTCCGTGGGGACGGTTGGGGGAATTTTATTGATGAGAGATTTCGTTCATGGTGCGATATATCTATTCTCCATGTTTTCGAATTGAAATATTGCTCCATGGATGGGGTTGAAAATTTTATTAATAAGTTCTTGTTTCGTTCACCGTGCGATGTATTTATTCTCCATATTTTTCAATTGGAATATCGCTCTGTGGACGGGTCTGAAAATTTTATTTATACTTAAGTTCTTCTTTCATTCACCATGTGATATACCTATTCTCCATATTTTTGAATTGGAATATCGCTCCGTGGATGGGTCTAAAAATTTTATTTAAATGTTCTTGTTTTGTTCACCGTGTGGTGCGAAAAGAACGTTGGTCTAGATTTGGATTCCCCTTATCGCGTGGTGGTGGATGGTGGTCGTGTGACTTGGCTAATTACTCTACCTTCTCTTTTCTAGTGCTGTAATGGCGTGCACAAAACAGACCGTCAGGAGAGTTTCAGTGCCAGAGCTAGATCTAGCGCTCAATCCAGTTTCCAGATATTCCAGAGAAAACAGACCGTCAGGACGTCTTAAGTGAACCTATGCTTCCTGATGTCAAACCCAGCACCACAGGAACATTTCAAAGGCCAGGGTCACTTTGGAGAGGCAAAGAAAAATGTTTGCAGAGATAAGGAAGGCGCAAGCAGATGTCAAACTCCTCATCCCCAAAGCTCCTTTCTTGAGAGGATTGTCAGATCCATAAGCGACAGAATAAAGTGGAAAGGTTACTTTAAATGGCAAAGTAGCACCGTCGCATGTCTTCAAGAGTCATGCAAGGACTTCCTTATAGACTTATTAAATGATAGTAACATTTGTGCTGCCCATGCCAGGAGGGTCACACTAATGGACAAGGACATGACATTAGTAAGCAGAGTTAGGTATAGGTATGATAAATTCATGCGACCTCTACCATAGAGTTAGGTATAGGTATAGGTATGATAAATTCATGCGACCTCTACCATAGAGTTAGGTATAGGTATAGGTATGATAAATTCATGCAACCTCTACCATTCAGGGATAGGAAGGCAGTAGAAATCCTCTCCATTCCCCCTGCTTTGAAGCGAAACAGGGCTTCTGAGACAAGGTGGTTATTGAAGAGGTGACAAAAGCAAGTCCACAAGGGCTTAAGAGGCTTGTAAAGGGGGCGGATCTGAAAGGAAAGGAGACATTAGAAGAGAATGTCAATAGGGATGATTTGGCAGAAAACCTTCTAAAGTTGGAGGGAGAGAATAACGACAGACTTAAGGTGGTGCGCCTGGTTAGATTATATGCAATGTCTCATACATCGTCGTCCTCGCGAGCAGGAGGATTACCTCCATATCGCTCCAACGGATGTTTATATGCTCGTTGAAAAGAATAGAGAGATCAATGATAGTATTGTGCTTACTTGTTTAAGGTGTTGTTAACCCATGGCGGACATTGAGACGTACTATATTTTACGTCATTAATTCAAATATTCTGAGTCATGGGCCGGGCTTGTCGGCACCATATGTTAAGGATAAAGGGATTGGGTGATCGCCGATGAGAGGCGCACCTTGGATATCAGTAGGATAAGGGTTAGGGTCGGCCGGCCATGTATGGGCGCCCAAGTGTGAACGACCAAGTCACCTATAAGAGTCAAATGTAACCCTAAAATCCTCATTCTCATGTGTTGTGAATACAAGAGTGCTCTTGCCTTATCTCTTTGGTTTCCTTCTCCTGCGTGTGTGAGAGAGAGAGAGAGAGTGAGAGAGCGATCGAGCACTGTGTAGCGGCACGGCGGCGGAGAGGCGGTAGAGCGGCGACGGCGGCTCCTCCTTCACAGCTGCGACGCGGGAATCCTTCAAGGCGGCAGTTAAGCGGTGAGTGACACACCTTTTGCATTCTGTTTTGAGCTTCCTTCCCTGGTTGTATGCTTGCAGCCATTCGTGGCTCGCATACAGTGCCCGGCAAGTCCCCAGCTACGACCTGTGCGGCAAAAGCGCACATTTTTGGCGCCGCTACCGGGGAGTTGCCCTGCACCAAGCTCCAGTTTGCAGCTCGGCTGCTGCGTGAAGTTTAATCTACACTGTAGGAAAGCGACTGTGTGTTTGTTGTTGAGGTGTTTCTGTGGTTTGCAATCTCTATTTCTGCAATTTGTCTTCTGCATTTCTGTTTCTTTTGTTGTTTTTCCGCTCCGAGTGTGGGAGCACAGTCGGTTATCTGGTTTCCTGCGTGTGAGGGGAGATAAAAATTTAAAAAAAATAAAAAAATAAAAAAATAAAAAAATTAAATTTTATTTTTGAAGAAAGAACCAAACGTGTGGAGAGGAAAGATTTTCTAATTGGAGAAAAAAAATTTTGAAAAGAAAGAACCCCAATTGACCCACGACCCACGACCCCGGCCCCGGCCCCGGTCTCGGTCTCGGTCTTTTGATATATATATATAGGAGAGTGAGCCTCCATAGCTTTCTTCCAAGTGAGAGCTTATGGGAAGTCGTGCCCTATATGTAGCCCACTCCCCAAGGAGTAAAGTGAGCATGTGGGATAAAGCCCTCACCCTTTCCTCCACAAGCAAATAGGCTTTTGCCCCTTCCCCCCAAGGGAAACGGACAGTTTTGAGGACTACAGGAGCTCTAGATAGGCGAACATGGTGCTGTAAAGCACACTAGGACCCTTTGAACGATACGCTCATTTTGAGCTATCACACGCCCTAGTCCAAGTTCGACCGTAAGTAAGGGGGTCAAAAACAAGTTAAAAACAATCTAAAAACAAGTAAAAACGGGGTGCGAAACACCTAAGAAACCACTTGTGTGAGTTTCAAGGGTAGTTACCAACGCACGTAGGGTACCCATGTCACATGCATCTACGTTCTGGTCGGGTGCTAGAGCCTGAACCACTAGAAAGTGTTTCAGTTTACGCAGGCTCACACCATCCCTCCACGTTGGCATCTTGGCCTTCGGCTGGAACCCAAGGGAGTGCTACCCAAGATCCACGAATAGTGGATAGTGACTCGTCTTCCGACTCAGAAGCCATGGAAGGACACCCTACCAAGAACCCTGAGGAGACAAGCCAAAACATGCCAGTGTGGGCCCCACAACCTGGATCTAGCATGTTTAGTCGTCTAATAGAGACCTTTAGTAGAGCTACACGCTCTGAGCATGCGACAAGCGAAGTAAATGAGGAAGGAGGGGTAGTAGATTCGCCATTCACATCTTATGTGGACCCTACCCTCCCAAAGAGTGTCCATGTGGATATTCTTCCCACTTCGTTTAATGAGGGCCCTACTGAGCTACCACATTCTGATGCTCTTCCTAAAGTAGAGGTCCCTAGAAGCCAACCCATAAGAAGTGACATTGCGTCCACTTCAAGAGAACCGTTTGGCACACCAAGTCTGGATGGGATATTTCTCAATGAAAATTGGGAATATGATCTACACACAGAGACTCTAACGGACCTATACACGGGTTACACATACCATGTAGGTTGGTTAGAAGTCCTACGATCTACATCTAGCGCCACTAATCTAGAGGAGCAACAACACATGATATGTGAGGTGATTCATAGAATTATCCAAATTGAGAGGCAAAATAGGGGAGTGGACCTAGTTTCCACTGGCCCTATGAGGTTTTTGGATACGGGCAAGGCCAAACAACCAACCCTATCACAATTGGAGACTCCCTCGGTGAGTCCCATAGACCCTTTGTATGTTGTTTCGCCTGGAGTCTCAATGCAGGTTGAGCCCACGAGCAGTAACTTTAGTTTTCCAAGCTTGGCTCAACTTTCCATTAAGGAATCCACAATGCCTGCCCCAATGATGAGCATGACAGAAAGCGCACCTGTTACCACTGTAATTAGTACAACACCACTACCTAGTGGAACAGTACCTACAACAGTGCGTGCCCGTGCCTATCGACCCTATGTACCTATCTCAACTCATGCTCAAGTAGCTCCTACGCCTCTTAGTATGCCAATGGCGTATGCTCCACGACCGCCTTATCACCACCCCTATCCAATAGGAGCTAGGCCTAGTCACATATCATATCCTATGTCATTTGCCAACATACTCAGACCAATGCCAACTCCTATCAGCCAGGCTATCCCAGACGTACCTCCACCAACTATGCCTGCTCACTTAGGTGATCTCGCAGCATTTGCTCAGACGATCGGACGATCCATTGCGGAAAACATGCGGGGCATGCCTGAGAGAGAACCTAGAAGCAAGGCAGTACAAGTGGCTAAGCTCACTCAAAACTTCAGTGGTAACGAGGATGTTAGGAAGCACATTGAAGTCTTTGAACACGTGTGTGATTCCTTGGAAGAGCATAATGAGCTGCATAAGTGTAAAGCCCTAGGCTTAACCTTGAGTGGGAAGGCCGGAGATTGGTATCGAACCTTAAGGGTTGAAGAGCGCACTCACTACCCCACTCTCAAGAGATTGTCCTTGAAAGAATACATACGTGAGGGTGTGCTTTGGGGAGTAGCATCTCAACTCCAAAAAGCTGAACGCGAGGAAGGGGAGTCAGTGAGAGACTTTATAAGTCGATTGAAGCATCTAAATTCTCGCTGCACTCCCGATGAACGCTTCAATAACAACCAACTCCTCGATAGATTCATCCGAGGATTGCGCCACGAGGACATTTACAATGGCCTAGTCATTAGAGGTCTTACAACGTGGGAAGCAGTCACTGCCAATGCAATCCAGTTAGAAGACAACTTGATGATTGCAGGTAAAAAGGTGTCTTCAGAAACAAAATCCGTTAGTTTGCAAGTATCTGGGCACGAGCCAATGACGGCGAAACCTATTGCCAAGGAGCCCAAGATATCTGAAATGTCTGTGACCGACCTTACTAAGGCTCTCCAAGAATACTTTAGGGGTAATCGAGCTCCTCAGAATAGCCATATGTACCCAAGAAGAGAGCAACAATGGTGTTCGGTGTGCTTAGGACCACATAGCACGAGTGAATGTCCCACATTCAGAGTCAAATTCAATGGGAATTGCAATGCATGTGGTAAGTATGGCCATCAATCTAAAGATTGCCTAACACTTAAGCGAATGTTGGCAAACTAGGCACCACTAGCTTGGTCAAACACACCTCAAGTACCCGCGCTAATGCCTGCACAACCTATCGAGCAACCGTCACAGCACATAGTTCCAAGGAATCCGAATGTAGTCCAGTCTGTGCCGTTACCACCGCCAGTGCTAGGACCACAACCTCCACATCCAAGGATTACCCCAATAAACCAGATGGGTTGTGAGTCACATAGTGCATGTGGGGATTATGAAGAGGAGATAGACCCTACTGCTCCATACGGGATTGATACGTTTGAAATGATTCCCTAGTACTACATGGAGGATCATTTCGGGCAAGTCAAGCCTGTATATCAAGCGGCTGCTCTTGCCACAAGAGGGCAAAACCTTAATACCATGGCGAGGAGACCACCTCTTCAATGCTATGATTGTGGTGGACCGCATCGTGTAGCGGAGTGCCCTAATAGGCTACAGAAGATCGCTACTCAAGTGCAACCAAATCAAGGGAGCACATCGGGAATGCCGGTACTTACATGTAATCGTTGTGGCATAGATCATTTGATCGCTCAATGTCCACATAATCCTGCACCCAAGATTATGCCATTGAATTTGGTTGAGGTCACTAACCAAGCACGAGGAACCACACCCGTTGTACCCGCGAATGTAGTTACACGGTCAATGCTTCAAAATCAAAACTACATTCTTGAAGAGAGGGATATTGCATCAATCGTTCAGGCAAAGTAAAAGAAAACACGGCGAAAGAGATCGCTTAATGCCACGAGCTCCAAGCCCAGTTCAAAGACTAACATAGGGACAGGAGACGACCCCGTGTATATGAATGATCCTGAAGATGATTCTGATTCAATAGAAACCATGGGGACCAAAGCCACTACCTTAAGGGAGGAACCCACTCGGGAGCTCAACGAAGGAGAATCAAATGAGTACAAAAATAAGGGAAAACAGAAGGAGACTTCCTCGGCCCCACAACCAAGTCAGTTAATGTCCTCTCGACCACCCAAATTGACTGAGATTCCCCAAGACAAGCCACATGGGCCAAAAACCCTCAAGAAAAAGATTGGAACTTACCCAAACCCAGTTGAGGAGATTGAACAAGTGCAACACTTAAGGGGTTTGGTGGAAGAAACACAAAGAGTACTGGAGCCAAACCCGAGAAAAATCAAAATTCCAGACACCGTGTTTCCTACGCAAGTTCAGCCTCACAAGAACCATAAACCGTTAGCTATACCTAGTATCATTCGGGAAGAAAGTGAGGATAGGACATCAGGAAGTGGGCAAACACCCTTTTTGCTTGAAAGAATGTTTAGTGAGGGAATGCCTGACCCCATTGAAGAGGAAGTGATTCCATCTTCACCAGTTCCTAGCCAAGGAGCGATATCTCGAAAAGTACCATTGAATGTGTCCAAGCTAATGGATTTCATGTCCTCTGAAATCAGAACCACGATCATATCCAAATTATACGGAGATCCTGAGCTATTCTTAGCTCTTCGGGCATTTCTCAATGGAGAACTAAAGGCGGGATTACCACAATTTGCAAATATGGATAGACCCGACATGCTTCAAGATGAAGGGGAACATTGGGATCTACAACCCAACCTAGATGAAGATTCGGTCGTTGAAATACCTGTGAACAAGTTGGGACAATACTTTGAAGGTGACGAATCTAATGCCACCCTACCCATTTCTACCAAGGGATTAACTCTAAAGGGAATCCTTGATGGTGGTGCTGGAGTGAGCATTGTGACTAAAAACTGTTGGGAATCTATGGGAAAACCTCACCTCGAAGTCACAAACATAGTGGTCAAGATGGCAAACGGAACCATAGCTAAACCTATTGGAATGTTAAGGGATCTTAAGATCAAGGTCCTGGGATACAAGGTAAAACATACCTTCATTGTAATGGATTTCTCCAAGCATACTATGTCATATCAAATGATCTTAGGACGTCCTTTCATGAGGGAAGCACAAATGGTGCATGACTGGTCGAAAAACCATGTCTACCTACAATTCCAGGACTCTGTCATTCGAGTTGATCTTGAGAATGGTCGTGCACATCCTTTAGGAAGCAAGGTTATCATCGATAATCGATCGGATACCACTGTTCATTCCGCCCCATTAAGGTATTGCTATACATGCAAAAAAGAGACTGATGACGGGAAAGATTCTCCTTACATGGATGTCCTACCGGGTATGACTGAGTCGGATAACGTGGATTGGGTACATCTAGCGGCAACCATAGACACATGGGGAAATAGAGGCACAAGTTGGGTAACACCTGAGGGGCAAGATATGCCACTGTTAGTGCCAATGAACATGATAGGTGTTATGCACTTGACCCCTGATGGCGAGAAAGTGGCAAACTCCACCGACACTGAAGGTAGCGAAGACTCTGACCAATGCAACTCTGAGTATGAATCTCAAGAAGAAACTTACCCTGAGCCTGATGGGGAAAATGAATCAAATATTCACCCAAATGTGGAAGCAAGGTGCTCAAGGCCTAGGACAGTGACCTCCTGCAGTTCATCCAAAAGTGAGGGGGACACAAGTGAAGATCGACCAAGTGAGTCCGAATCTGATAGAAACAAAAATCAAAAACTTGGTAAGAAGAAAACGAGACATAAGCGCCAACGCTATCGAGCTAATGTACGCACTGCAATAAACAAGGAAAGATCCACTGCAGAATGGCTTAGTTATGTAGGAGCCATTGATGCTCATCGGAAGATAGCGGATAATTGGGGACAATACCTCCAAAGTGTCATGTGGTGTATTCCGCAACCTCATGACGTCGCCCAATTAGAGATCGAAGAGAAGCCGAAACTAAGTCGTACTGCAAGAAGGCGGCTAAACCAAGAGTTGGCTCAGCAACAAAAGGAAGCGGAATTGAAAGAAAAAAGCCTGGCACAACAAGAACCAGTAGACTTACACCCCGCACCCGAGCATTTCAAATCATTTACCACAGGGGAACGTAAAGTGGTCTACACAAAAGCCCAACGAACGCCTACCAATGGGAGTAGCGGTGTCTACGATGGCCCTGCGAGTAGATAGACTTAGCAGATCCGAGTGAGGAGTCTAAACCAGTTTTTATTGCTCAAGACCTCACCAAGGTGGAAGAAGCTGCACTTACGAAGCTTCTTAAAGAATTCAAGGACATATTTGCCTGGACATATCATGATATGAAGGGTGTTCCACCCTCGGTGGTGCAACACACGATTCCAATGATTAGCACTGCTAAACCAGTCCAGCAACGTCCCTACCCAATGAATCCTAAGTATGCAAAGATTGTACAAGAGGAAATTGAAAAGCTGGTAAAATGTGGATTCATATACCCAATTGAATACTCAGAATGGGTTTCTCCGATAGTCATCGTACCAAAGAAGAATGGGAAACTAAGAGTGTGCGTTGATCTCAAAAAGGTTAATGCAGCCACCAGAAGGGATCATTACCCCTTGCCATATTCTGAACATGTGCTTGAAAGAGTAGCAGGCAAAGAGGCATATAGCTTTTTAGATGGGTACTCGGGTTACAATCAGATCACAATTGCAGTCGAGGACCAAGCTAAAACAGCATTTATCACGGAGTTTGGAGTGTTTGCCTTTCGCGTCATGGCTTTTGGCTTGACCAATGCACCTGCAACATTCCAACGATTGATAAACACGGCCTTTAAGGAATATCTAAGGGACTTCTGTGAAGCTTTCTTAGATGATCTTTGTGTTCATTCCTCTTGGGACGAGCACTTGATGTGTTTACGAAAAATATTTGAAAGGTGTAGATTATATCGCATCTCCTTGAATCCTTTCAAATGCCAATTCTGGGTTAAACACGGAGTTATCTTAGGGCATATAGTGTCCAAAAATGGGATTTCCACTGACGAGAGTAAAATCAAGGTCATTCTGGAATTACCCCCACCCACCAACTACAAGGGAGTCCAACGCTTTATGGGCCATGTTGGTTATTATCGAAGGTTTATTCTCTTCTTCGCCGAGATAGCTCGACCATTGTATAAGCTTCTCATCGAGTTTATTTGGACCGAAGAATGTGACCGTGCCTATGAGCTATTAAAGAAGGCCTTGGCGAGTGCTCCAATCTTGAGAATGCCTAACTAGGATTTACTCTTCCATGTGCATATTGATGCATCAAACTTTGCTATTGGGTGTGTGTTAACTCAACCTGGAGAACACAAGCTAGACTACCCCATTAGCTTTGCCAGTCGCCAGTTGAACGATGCTGAGATGAACTACACCATTACGGAGCGAGAGGGGTTGGCAATGATATATGCAGTAAGGAAATTTCGTTATTACCTCCTTGCCACCAAGTTTGTTTTCTATGTAGATCATCAAGCATTGTTGTATCTGGTAAACAAACCATGCTCCACAGGAAGAATCACACGATGGCTATTGATTCTTCTTGAGTTTGATTTCACTGTTGTTGTGAGACCTGGCAAAAAACATGTTATGGCTGATCATTTGTCTCGCATACCTAATGGTGAGGCTCCTACAGGGGTTGATGATGACTTACCGGACACTTCCCTGTTCATGGTGGTGGAGACAATGCCTGAATGGAGTGAGAAGATTGTTAACTTTTTGGTTAATGGCTTTCCACCCAAGGAGCTTCGTAAAGATCTAGCTCGAAAGCTAATCAAAGAATGCGAACCCTACTGCCTGATAGCCGGGACTCTTTATAAAAAAGGAAAGGATGACATTCTTAGGCGTTGTGCCCGAGAGGATGAGTATCTATACATTTTGCAAGAGGCACATATGGGCGTAGCCGGTGGTCACTTCTCAGGAGACTTAACTGCGCGAAAGATCTTACAATCAGGGTATTGGTGGCCCACTATGTTCCAAGATGCATCACTCTTTGTGAAGGGTTGCGATGAATGCCAACGATACAAGAAACCCCAGAGGAAAGATCAGATGCCCCTACATCCAATCAAAGTAAACCAACCATTTGAAAAGTGGGGTTTAGACTTTGTAGGTCCGATTAGCCCAGCGGCCCGAAACACACAATCTCGCTATATTATTGTGGCCACTGATGACCAAATGGGCTGAAGCGAAAGCGACACGTAAGGCAGATGCAAGGACAACAGCCAAGTTCCTCTTTGAAAATATAATCACACGATTTGGTTGTCCTTTTGAACTTGTGAGTGACAATGGTACGCATTTTATAAATGAAGTGATTAAGGAGCTCACAACAAATTTCATGATATCCCATCATAAATCTACTCCTTACTATCCGCAAGCGAATGGCCAAGCTGAGAGTACCAACAAGACTTTAATCTCTGTTTTGACAAAGACAGTTGAAGCTCATCGCACGGATTGGGATCTAAAGCTTACAACAGCTTTATGGGCCTATCGTACTGCGTACAAAGTGGCTATTAATTGCACACCATTCAAAATGGTATATGGCCAAGAAGCAGTCATGCCGTGGGAATCTGTCATTCCAAGTCTTCGTGTTGCTACTCAAGAGGGTTGGGATGGTAATCCCTTAGCAGAGCGTCTGTATATCCTTGAGCAGCTAAATGAAGAAAGACAATTGGCTGTGTACAATGACCTTGTGGAGAAGGATAGAAGGAAAAAATGGTTTGATCGCCACCTAAAGGACAAGGACATCAAGGTTGGGGATAAAGTCCTGATGTATGGAGTGCGAAACGAAAAGAAAAAGCTCAAATATGCTGGTAAGGGACCGTATAGAGTATGTGAAATTACCCCACAAGGTACCATCAGAGTGGAGACTCTCGACGGAGTTGAAACCATTGGATTCCTTAATGGGAGTAAATTCAAAAGATACTATGACCCCCTGAGCCAAGAGGAGTTACATGCAATCCATCAAAAGAAGGCAGCTAAAGAACAAGCTGAGCTTAAAAAGATACAAGCGAGAGTCGAAGCCAAAGAACATCAACAGCATGCTAGGCGACAACGAGAAGCCAACTTGGGAAT
Organism: Cibotium barometz; assembly: GCF_041138505.1. Lineage (NCBI taxonomy): Eukaryota > Viridiplantae > Streptophyta > Polypodiopsida > Cyatheales > Cibotiaceae > Cibotium > Cibotium barometz. The sequence continues at coordinate 34,653,385 of NC_141079.1, read as the reverse complement.
TACGCAAGTATTTTTCGAGGAAGCAGAGAAGGATGCACTGGAATCTGACCCACCTCTAAGATACCCAATTGAGTTACAGAGTCCTTATGGGGAGGTGCTGTATAATGCATTGTTGGATACAGGAGCTCAACACAATTTGCTATCATATGGCGTGTGGTGTCAACTGGGAAAACCACCTTTATCCAAGAGCTCTATCCAAGTTCAAGGAATCAACAAGAAGAAAACCCCTGTCTCAGGAATTCTGCACACTCCGGTTGCTTATGACAAGGGAACCATAATTCAAAGCTTTTTGGTTATGCCTGCTGGTACCATGGAAGGGACTGTAAACTTAGGGCGCAAATGGATGATGGCCACCAAATGCAATATCGATTGGGCAACCAGATGAGTCACGACGCAAGAACCAACACTAGGTCTGACCGCTCAAAATCTCGCTCCTAAGCCATCCACTCTGGACAAAATGATGGATAACGAAAAATCACCAAGTCCAGTGGCAAAACCATCTTTGATTGTTTGCCACCCCTCTAACGCTTCAACGCCAATAGTGGAAACATGCAAGGTGGTCCCTAAAGCTTCGCTTACTATGCCAAAGAGTACATACAAATGGGTCCCCAAAGCTTCGTTAACAGCTACTTTCCCTGCTCAATCTCGTTCAGCCACCAAGAAGCCTCGTAAAAGGAAAGCAGCTACCCACCCGAGAAAGGGCAATGTAACATCGCGATGGATCCCTAAAAAATTATTAGTAGCCCAAGGGTACTACGAGGGAAATGACCAGATTTGGGTCCCTAAACATAAGCTGAATCCCTCTACATCACCTGTAAAACCTTGCAAACCAATTGTTGCCACCCCAATGATAATTCAAGATCGTGGTAAGGGAAAGGTAATAGAGTGCTCCGCACCACTTCTTCCAGAGTTAGTTTGGATTCCCAAATGATATCAATCATTACCACCTAGCTCAGGAAGGGGGGAGCCACATGAAGCTTCTAGCTCCTCATGTCAGGCACACACTCATATAGAAGTTTCTACATGCTCTACACCTACTCTTGTCAACACCCAACAAAAAATCGATGAGTCTACGTCTCCCCTTGTAATAGTATCGTCGGAAACCATTTCCTCCATTCGTCAATGGGAGCGTACACTACCATCTCTGCAATTGGATGTGGCCACAAGGGTCATAAAAAGCTATCTGCCCACATCACAACCTATGACCCGCTGGACAAATTGGTTCCAAGAGGCTGCAACATCATTGCAAATAATATGATCTACCCAAGGAAAGGGGGAGCATGTACTCACGCTCGACATTCTAATGCTTTCTCCTTAACCTTCTCCCCTGACCATGTAATTGCCAAATTCAAGGGGATGTATATATATAGCTTCATACATTAAAAAAAAAAACAAAAACAAAAACAAAGAAAAGTAAAACAAAAAATAGTAAAAAGAGCAAGAGCACAAAAAGAGGACAAATATCCGTATACAATCAAGAACTAGATTGACCTATCATAAACCTACTGATGCTATATCTGTGTTTGCAGATATGGCAGATGCACGATCATCATACACTTCATCCACTCCCAAATTTGATGAGAGGTATCATCTGTACCTTTCTCAGATATTTCACATGTGCTATCCTGTAATTGAAACTGAATGGGATCATATAGATGTACTAGCCAGAGAGGAAAATGTTGAGGAATTAGAATGGCTAATTCGTCTATTGACCATGACTGACCCCTACTCCGTAGAGGAAATATCCCCGATAGCCCAATGCTTTCCTTTCCCACAAGATGACTATCCTCGCATGGTTACATTCTTAATGAGTTTATGTGGATGGGAAAATGAAATGGAAATATCTGACAATGATGAATGGACGGATGAAACTCATGGCACTACTGAGGTTGACTTTATTTGTTTGGATGATGTGGATAGAGGCTTAGCCTTAGGGCTAGAGCCAGGACTCTACAACATCCTCTTACCGTATCCTCAGTAGTAGTGTGGTGACTGGTAGGTAGGTTAGTGTTTTTAAGTTTTTTCTAGTTTAGATTCCTTAAACAAGTCTTGAAATTTTCACACTAATGTGCCTCTCGAGGTATAGTGCTTGTTAGTTGATTGTACAGGTTAAAAAAGTTTGAGGTGGGTTTGCTTTCAAGTCCTGAGACTGCAGCAACGTTCATCAAAATATATCTACATCAAATTGCAAGCTGTCTCATCGAATCAAGGAGATCTCCAATTACAGGTGTAATTCTTCCATACCCACTCTCTTTCGTTTTTACTGTTCAATTAATTTCATAAACTATAAGGCATGACCACATGGAAATTGTCAATGTACTACTTAGTTTTTGAAGTTGCTTGCATGCTAGTGTAAATCATTCATGAGCTTAACTTTATTGGAAATATTCTTAGGCAGCATGACGTCTTTAGTTAACCTTGGAATACGATTGTCTTAGGTCTAGGGTCAAACCATCTTAATGTTTGAACACCTGGCTGTGTGTGTGTTGACCTCTAGGACATAGCTTTTACCCCTTGTCGAAAGGATGTAAGAACACATTTTAGTTCAGGAGCGAAGATCAAAAGAAACTTTATTTTTTTTTTTTTAAAGCCTACAATAAATGGCAATACAAGTCTATGATGTGCTTTAATGTTGGCCTATCGTCTTATTGATACTTGGTAGGCGAGGAGTATTCTACTCCAGACCGATGCCTTGGTTGGTAGGGGGTAGCCTTGCCTAAAGTGAGCTAATAGATTCCTGGATAATGCCTTGTGTTAAACATGGTACCAGGATCGATGTTAGTTTTGCCTTAGGAAGGTCGCCATTGTGTATAAAAATTGTCATGTGCGTGAAGAAATAAAGGTAAAAGGCTCCTGTAACTCTAATGTTTCTTGCGTCCCTAGGCTCGTGGTATAAACTTGTTCTTAGAGTAGACACAGTGTAGTCATCTGTTTATTTATTAAGCTTGGTTATTTCCCTTGACTTAGGCCAGTTATAAACCTTGATTAACCTTTGACACCTTGCTAACTCTTGATTTACTTTCAATAATTTTAAACTCCTGTTAATTTGCTACACTAGCTCATTCATGTGACCCTTAAACTAAGTTCTCATAGCAACATCCATTGTGGTCTAACATGCTTGAATTTATACACTTTATATCTTTTGAATTCCAGCATACTTTCACTCTTTTCCCTATTTTGCAGACGGTCAACCACAACAACCCTATCGAGCTTACCATACCATAGCTTCCGAGGACGGAATCTACATCAGGAAGGGGGGCATGTTAACCCATGGCGGACATTGAGACGTACTATATTTTACGTCATTAATTTAAATATTCTGAGTCATGGGCCGGGCTTGTCGGCACCATATGTTAAGGATAAAGGGATTGGGTGATCGCCGATGAGAGGCGCACCTTGGATATCAGTAGGATAAGGGTTAGGGTCGGCCGGCCATGTATGGGCGCCCAAGTGTGAACGGCCAAGTCACCTATAAGAGTCAAATGTAACCCTAAAATCCTCATTCTCATGTGTTGTGAATACAAGAGTGCTCTTGCCTTATCTCTTTGGTTTCCTTCTCCTGCGTGTGTGAGAGAGAGAGAGAGAGTGAGAGAGCGATCAAGCACTGTGTAGCGGCACGGTGGCGGAGAGGCGGTAGAGCGGCGACGGCGGCTCCTCCTTCACGGCTGCGACGCGGGAATCCTTCAAGGCGGCAGTTAAGCGGTGAGTGACACACCTTTTGCATTCTGTTTTGAGCTTCCTTCCCTGGTTGTATGCTTGCAGCCATTCGTGGCTCGCATACGGTGCCCGGCAAGTCCCCAGCTACGACCTGTGCGGCAAAAGCGCACAGGTGTGTACTCTTCGCCTTTTTTTGAATGCTTTCTTATTTTGATTTCTTTTTCCCTTTCCTAATGTTTTTAATTCAATCTGCAGGGTAATGTTGAAAGAGTTTTTGCCAGAACAAGCAAAGCAAGTATATATTTGTGATCCTTTGGTATCAACTATCTTGATTGACTCGTCGAGGTCTGACGAGGACCTTGCTCCTTATTTCCAGGGAGTTAGTCCGAGTACCTACTTTGTTGTGCTGCCATATATAGAGAAGTATGTATTTTCTTTGGATTTAAAGCTGTTGATGGAATTTGAGTTATTAGTTGCCTGTGTTAGCTTTCTTATATTTTTTGTTTACTTTCTCAATTTCAGAGGGCATTGATCTGCTTGTTTAATAAATGTGGTGAAATGCCAGACAATTTTTATGAATAACCTTCTTGGAATGCATGGAAAGTCTAAATTATAAGTCATTATACTTTATATCATTTCCTTCTTGCTTCCTAATTGTTGATTGTAAGTCATTCTTTATATCGTTGATTGTAGGGCATGTAAGAGGGCGATTTCATTGATAGAAACTCTTTGTCCTGAATGGAAAAAGGATATAGAGTGAAAATTTCTCAACCAACCCGTTCCTATGCAAAAGGATTCGCACTCTTATGGCTGCTGGCACGTAGTCGCAAATTTTTGGAAGTTCCTCCTTTCCAAGTACACTAATTTTGATAGCTGTGTAAGTTTCTTGTGTCACTGTAATATAATTTCTCTATGTTCATTTCATGAGAGATCCTGCATTATTCTAATTGAATTTTATGTTGTTGTGTAGTCTGTTCTCTCAGACGAGTTTTGGCTCTGGAGTGTGCAGGCAAAGGCAATAAACATTACCCTTAATAATGCAATTACACCTGATGACCCCCTGACTCGTGACTTCCACCAGTTGTTGCTGGCACTAGTGCATCAAAGAGGAGAAAAAAGATGTCGTTTCATTCCCCTATTAAGCATTTCAACTTTAAACAAGAAGTCCCTGAGAAGGGAAGCAAGGGCAAGCCAAAGAGGAAGCTTCCATTTGTAGGCAAGGGCAAGGACAAGGCAGGCAAGGTGCCAACAAAGGAGACAAAGGAGGAGGCCAAGGCTGAGTTAAAGGAGAAGGCCAAAGCTGAGGCTACAAAGCCCGAAACTGCTTAGAGGCATTTTGTATGTCTAGAGACAATGTTGTAAAGATTTTGTATTTTTATTGAGCTCGGATCATATTTGTATAAACATTCTACATTTTTATTGAGCCATACTCATTGTTGTATTTTGCGAGTATTGTGCTTTGCCATAATAAAATAGATTGTTGAGAATTTTTATTCTCATAACTTATCTTTGGTTAAAACTAAATTTTAAAGACGTTTGCTTCAAAATCATTATGAGTACTTTGTAGAGTAGATACATCCATGTAGAAATTTTTCATCACATTAGTCATTGCTAAGATACAACAGTTTAGTACAAGTCTTACAATGACTTCTATTGGGCCCAAGTCCATCAATTTAAGACCTTTCTAATTCTGTACGATGACAAATTTTTCTTCCGCCTTCTTCTCTAGGTTGTTTATCTGAAGAATTCTTTGATGCACCTCTTTGGCTTCATCTATCAGTTTGTCTACATCTTCAAGGTCTTTTTTGAAGCTTTCAGATATCTGGATAGGTTGGTCATCTGTATCCCCAACAGAGGAACAAGAGTCATCATCAGAAGAAACAGCTAAAATAGCTGGCCTAGCAACCTTGCTAGGAACAATCCTCTCATTTTAGAAGAATTTGCATCCATGGGTGGCTTTTGTATAGAGCTTATAAGTTGTAAGATATTATGTTCTCAATTCCCTTATGGACTGGTCTTTATATACTATTTTGGATGGACTCCAAAACCATTGACATAAAAAAACCATGTGCTATAAATGTGTGTGCCACTAAACCATTTTGGAATAGGAACCCTAGTACACTGAGCTGACCATTATTGTGCACATACAAGACAGCTTTAGAGTAAATTTGTTGAGTTATAACTTTAATATAAAAATCTAAATTCATAGCTGTTACAAGACAAAGATTCATTGCTTAGTACACTTTTTTGAGGGCAAGGACTTTACAAAATCAACATACTTGAAGTAGCTTCAAAATTCACAAAATGCAAAATCCCCATTAATTGAGCGATATACCATCAACATCCCAATCAAGATCTACCAAGGTCTTTGGCTCTAGTCATTTTTGAATCTTCCTATTGTTCACCTTGAATTGTGCTCTGCTAATATCCTCACCTCCCACGATATTGAGGTGCTCTAATATTTAGGAGGCTCCAATGTCTACTTGCACCTACAACTTCCACTGCACCATTGGGCAACCAAACTCATATATCGAGAGGCAAAACAGCTTGTTCATCTGCTTGCATTGGGACCCAACTATTCTTTTTCATCCACCGCTCATAATAGAAGCATATGTGTAGTGTGGCACGAGCTTCGAGATACCGAAATGAGACACTAGATTCTACTATATTGCACTTGAATGTGTCATCCTTATGTATCCCTTATACAGTCCTCCACTGTAATAAAGTAGAAACTTTATTCAATAGGGTTAATAATGGGACAAGTCCATGTATAAAAGAGGGGACTTGGACCATGGTTGTAACTTTTGATGATCATTTTTAGAAATTGAAACTCATGTTTCTTGGAGCTCATGGCTTCTCTCTTGGCTTGTGGAAGGCTATTTCCATTCTCTTGGTGAGAGACTAAACACACTTAGGCATCATGTTTACATGGTGATTACTCATATTTTCATGCATTACATCCCTTCATTCCAATTGGTATCAGAGCTCTTGATTTTGATCATGGGCATGCATGGGTTGTTGGGAAAATTTGCTTGAAAATTTGAGTTTCTTTTAATTTTTTTCTCATTTTCTTGTAATCCTTGAGTGATTCTTAACAAATCTTCTCTAATCTTGCTTAATCTCATGGAGATGGTGAGCATTTCATGGAAATTGCTTGAATTTTGAGTGATTTTGGCCAATTTTGCCATTTTTGGACCAAATTTTGGGCCTCTGGACCAAAAATTTGGGGCAGTCGGGCCAAAACTTAGGGCAAGTGACTAATTGCAATTAACTTTTCTGCTAATCATGATTAGTAATCATCTTCTTCTTCCTCAAGCTTTCCATAGCCATGGGATGCTCTTCCTTTACCCGTTTTGATGCCAAACCTTAGGGTTTTTGTAGAGCTTTCTGAGATCTTTCATTTGAGCCTCTTCTTGCTAATTTTTTTCTCAAGATTTGGGAGCTTTTGTTCATTTCTCCATGGCTGAAAGTTGAGCTTAACCTACCTTCCATGAACCATATCTCTCAATTGCTAAGCTTGTACATCTTCATAGGCATCATTATTAGCATTATCATCTCATGAAGGGAGGCAAGGAAGCGCAAATGGCGGGCTGCAGCAGGCTGCCGCCTCAAAACGGCGTTGAAATGGTGAGGGAGAGCTAGTTGAAGCCTAGCTCTACTACCTCAAGAGTTGAAAGCTATGCAATAGGGTTCTTAGCCCTTGTTTGGAGCATATTTTCAAGCCTTATTCAAGCACATGGGAGGTGCTATTTGGCTGCAAATTTCAGAGCAAAGAAGGGCTACGTTTTTCTTCAACAAGAGGCTTCTTCAACATTTTCTACCATTGAAGCTTTCCGATTGACATTGGTGAGTGGTTTGATCAATTTCTTGCAAGTTTGAAGCATTTGGTGGAGCTTGGGAATGGATTAGCGTTGGACACATTCAAATTCCCCTAATTTTCAGAAATTAACCATTAAAGCTTGACCATTCACATGCCAATATTGCTTCTCCATGCATTATTGATGGCAATGGTGAAAGGAATTGATTCCACATGAGCTTGGCCAATTCATAGATCACATTTTGAGGGATTTTCTTCATTATGTCTCAATTGGCATGCCATTGATGGAATAGCAAGCTTATGCAATGTTTTTGGAGTCTCTCATGCTCATCTTGATGCCATATGGACACTATGGATGCTATACATAGCCATGCCAATGCTATGTTTTATACATGGGCATAAGAGAGAGCATTTGGAAGCATGCATTTGTCAATATGATGTGAAAGGGATTGTTGGAATGCAATTGCAAATGCCTTGATTGTGGTTAACAAATGCTTATGCAAATGCCATGGTGAGGGCATTGTGAATTGTTGGTTTGTGTTGGAGCTTTTGGATGAAGGATTGAGGCATGAGTCCATGCTTTATTGGTGAGTTCTAAATTGTAAAAGGGCATGAGTCATGCTCAATACTTGTAAGCCAACAAACTTGTTCTATCATTTGATATTATCCACATCATTTTGTACCTACACTCACCATTGCTACCACTTCAAGTTTCTATAGAATCTAGCAATGTGTGAGGGTACCTTGGCATTGGTTGGAGAGGCCAAGGGGAGAATGGCTTGAACTCTTTGTGCCGTGATTGCCTTGGAAAAGCGATACAAAGGGGGATTAGGTACACCGGTGTGAAGACATGGCCTCAACCTTCACCTTGGAGGAAAACTCGGTGAAGGGGTGAGAAGAGCTTGGCCGGGAGATCGGCAAGCTTCAACGCGCGTCCTCAACAATCCTCACCATCGACTTTGTGGATGCATTTGGGCAATGGGGCCCCTTTTTCCGTCATATTGTGTGGATATTGCAAATGCTTTGATGGACAAAGAGTGCATATGATCTTTCATGACATTGTGGGATACAAAGAGTATTGCATGGTGAATTGAGAAGTTGCATTTTCATTTGAGATTTGGTTCCAATTACAAAGGAGACTATGGCGGAATTTTTCCAACAAGGGAGCCAAACAAGCTTATTGATTGGAGATTTACCCCATGGATACACTTGAAGAGTTATTCACAACTACCAAGGGGAGAAACACCAATCATTTGTAGCCGGATTGAGCTTTGGGACCGAATTTTGGGAATTTCTGGGATTTTACAAAACCCTAATTCAGTCCTAGGGTTTTTGGGATTAGGTCCGAGTGATTACACGACTCTATTCTACTCATTGAGAGTTTTCAAATGAGCCATAGAACCCCTTAATCGGATATCACAATCTCGGTCAAAGTAGTCATGTTGACTTTCTGGTCAAAGTCAAACAGAATATACTTCCACTTTGACTGAATCAAAATGCTTTTAGGGGTAGGTTCTATCTTCCGTTAGCTTTCTATAGAGCCGTCAAAATCCTAATTCCGACATATATTTTGCATTTTAGAGCCCAATTACTACTTTCAACTGTCCCGCACAAACCCTAAAACAGAGAGTATTTGCCCACATCGATTTCTTACTGTGTTCATTGGGGAGGATAGTAGACACCATTACCTACCCATAGAACCTTCTTTTGTCCAATTCCGACATCATTTGGGCATTCTACCAACATCTTGCATTTCTTCACTATGCCGAAGGGAAGACCACGCAAGGGTGGGGATGTTGTGCAAGAAATGATCATGGGTGATGAGGACATGGAAGGTAATATGGATGCAAGGGATGCATTCATCAATGAAGACGATGGGGGCAATGTACATAATCAAATTTCTCAAGGGACACAAGCGGCGGTTAACCATGACACCCTCATGCAAATGCTTGTACAACAGTTGGAGACCTTAGACTCCAAGCTTGATTCTCATTTTGAAACATTATCTTCACGGATTGGTGTGATGGAGGACAAGTTTGGGAAGTCTCAACAAGCACAAGAAAAGCATGGGAATTATGGTGACTATGAGCAAAGAAAAGGCAAGGGCATTTTGAATGAGGATTCCATGAAGGCCATACAAGAGGATCCATTGGGAGCATCCACTCGGGGATTCATGGCGGATGCACGGAGACCTCTTGTCAAGGAGATGTTTCCTCCTTCTTTTCATTCGGGTTTGTCTCACCTCAATGCATCAAAGGGTCCTACCTCTTCTAGGGCAATGCATTCAAGGGAAGAGGATGAGGTGTTTGTGAATGATGAGGAGATTGCACTCGATTGGAATCAAATGTCCTTTGCCCAAAGACAAAGGGATGCTCACGAGAAGTGGATGGGATTGTCGAATATCATCAAGAGGGATTACAAAGACTTTGCACAATTTATGGAGTCATACTCAAAGATGCAAAGATTCAAGCACTCTACCCAACATGATAACCCATCCCACATATCTTCCAAGGATGTCAAAGACAAAATCTCACTATCAAAGTTCAAAGGTGACGGGTCATCTCCGCAAGAGTTGGAGGAGTGGGCTACCAAGCTTGACACCTATTTCCAACTTTACCCAAAAAGTGAGCGTGATATGGTACAATTTTCCTCTTTACATCTTGAAGATTATGCTCATCAATGGTGGAGGCACTTGGTCAAACAAGGGAACACGCCATCAACTTGGGAAGGATTGAAGCGGGAGATGAACTTGGCCTTCATTTCACCCTTGGTGCTTGACCGATACCATGAAGAATGGTATGAGCTTTCTCAAAAGGGGATGATGGTGAGAGATTATATCAAGAGATTTTTGAAGCTTTCAATGTACGTGGAAGGCTTGAGTGAAGACATGAAGATGAAAAAGTTTGTGCATGGGCTTGAACACTTCATCAAGGCGGATGTGTCGGCTCAAAGGCCTAGCTCTCTCAAAGAAGCTATGAGATTAGCCGAACTCTATGAGCCAAAGTACAAGAGGTCTCAGCCCATGACCTTCACCAAGGACACACTCAAACCAACCACTACTTCTTACAATTTTGGGAAAGGTCCTACCTCTACATTACCATCCTCTAATCCAAGAACTCCTACATCATTTGGGGGTGGACAGCCAAAGAATGGGATACATCAATTTGATGCCAAAAGGAGTAGTGACTTCATGAAGAAGAAGCCCTTTCAACCCTTCAAGAAGACTCAAAGAATGGATGATCCAAAGATTGAGGAGTTGAGAAGCAAAGGGCTATGTTTCAAGTGCAAAGAGAGGTGGTCACCCGGGCATGTGTGCAAATCAAAGAAGATTGTGGCCACTATGATCCTCATGGATGAGGAAGAGAACAAGGATGACTCTCATGACATTGAGGAATGGGAGGATTGCAATGAAGAAGCACATGAGGAGTCACTTGAAGACCATTCTTTCATCACGGAGGATGGTGAGTTTCCGTTTGATCCGAGAGGTGGAGTTAAGGAAAGCCTTGTGGATGGAGACATGCCTACAAATGCAAAAATTCCAGCTTGCATATGCTCTATCTCACAAGAGTTGTTGGCGGGTTCCAAGAACCCAAGCACATTAAGGTTGGTGGGGACCATCAATGGGAGGGTTGCACATATTCTTGTGGATTCCGGGAGCACTCATAGCTGCATCAACTCTAAATCCATCAACTCTCTCAAACTCAACACAAAGAAGACACCTACAACATTTCAAGTGCAAGTGGCAAATGGGGAAAGTGAGAAGACTAGCTTGGTTTGCCCTTCTACAAAAGTGGTTTTATCCTCTTCATACACTTGGGAAGGTGATTTGGTGGTTTTGGATATGGGTCCCATCGACATTATCATGGGGTGTGATTGGTTGGCTTCACTTGGTGACATTCACATGAACCTTCAACAAGGTTTCATGAGCTTTCTACATCATGGGCAACAAGTGGTACTTGCTGCAAATGCACCTAAGAAGCTCTCTTTGATCACTCCAAGGCGACTCAAGAAAGAGATTAAGGCTTTTGGCACTATCTATGTGTTACATGTTACCCAAGAGGGGATGGAAGGCAATGGACAGCACATAGATGAGGAAATGGCAACTCTTCTTAAGGAGTATGAAGATATTTTGCAAGTGCCAAAGAGTCTACCACCTAAAAGGGAGATTGACCATGCCATAGTACTTTAACCGAATGCAAAGGTTGTCAACAAGCCTCCTTACCGTTTGTCTAAGGTAGAAAGAGAGGAAGTGGCTAAGCAAGTGCAAGATTTGCTTGCTATGGGTCTTATTCAACCTTCACAATCTCCATTTGCATCTCCCGTTCTCTTGGTTAAGAAGAAGGATGGATCCTTTCGCATGTGCATTGATTATCGTGACTTGAACAAGGTCACAATCAAGAATAGGTATCCCATGCCTCGCATTGATGATCTTCTTGATGAGCTCAAAGGGGCAAAGTTCTTCACCAAGATTGATTTGAGATCGGGATATCATCAAATAAGGATGAAGGAAGGTGATGAAGAGAAGACAGCATTTAGGACGGAAAGGGGATTGTTTCACTTCATGGTGATGCCCTTTGGTCTTACAAATGCTCCGGCCACTTTTCAAGCATTGATGAATCGGATATTGGCTCCCCTTCTTTTCAAGTTTGTGCTAGTGTTCTTCGATGACATCTTGATCTATAGCAAGAGCAAAGGGGAACATCTATGTCATGTGAAGCAAGTGTTTGAAGTGTTGAGGAAGCACAAGCTTTATGCAAAGGAGAGCAAATGCACATTCATGGTCAATGAAGTGGAATATCTTGGACACTTGGTGGGTGAGAATGGCATAAGGGCTGATCCTAAGAAAGTGGCATGTGTCAAAGAGTGGCCAACACCAAGCAATACAACTCAATTGAGAGGATTTTTGGGATTATCTTCTTTCTATAGAAGATTCATGCAACATTATGCATCCATTGCGGCACCTCTTACCGACTTGCTCAAGAGGGAGGCTTTCTTTTGGGATTCCATTGCCAACAAGAGCTTCAATGAGCTCAAGGAGTTGCTCACTTCAGCCCCTATACTTGTATGTCCGGATTTTGCAAAGACATTTTATGTGAGGGCGGATGCAAGTGGTAGAGGAATTGGGGCAGTTTTATATCAAGAGCATGGAGTCATTGCATTTGAAAGTAGAAAGCTTACCGAAAAGGAGATGGGGCTTCATGTTTATGAGCAAGAGATGCTAGCCATACTTCATGCCATCAAGAAGTGGCATCACTATCTTTATGGTGCTCATTTCAAGGTGAGAAGTGATCATAGGGTGCTGAAATTTTTCCTCTCCCAACCAAATCTTTCTCCAAAGCAAAAGAGATGGCTGGCCACACTTCAAGGATATGATTTTGAGATATGCTACACACCCGGGAAGGACAATGTAGTGGCGGATGCATTGTCTAGAATGTGGGCATGTGCTACAACTTCAATCATGGAGGTATATAGTGAATGGATCAAGGGGATTCAAGAGGAATACCTCATCAATGAAGGTGCTGCCCATATTTATACCAAATTATAGCAAGGTGATGGTGGAGAGTTTCCTCATTACAAGCTTCAAAATGGTCTCTTGTGGTACAAGGGTAAGGTGTATTTGGTTCCTACCTCATTCTACATACCAAAGGTGCTTCATGAGATGCATTCTTCACCACTTTCGGGCCATCTTGGTGTACTCAAAACCTATGATAAAGTGAGCAAGAGTTTTTATTGGAAAGGCATATGGGGAGATGTGAAGAAGTTTGTGATGGAATGTGCTTCTTGTCAAAAGAATAAGGATAGCCATCAACTCCCAAGTGGTTTACTTCATCCATTACCTATTCCGGATGGTAAATAGACTCACATTTCTATGGACTTCATCACGGGTCTACCAAAGACAAAGCATGGATGGGATCAAATATTTGTGGTGATTGATAGGCTTACAAAATCAGCCCATTTCATTGCTTCAAAGACCACTTATGGAGCATCTCATATTGCCAAGCAATTTTTGGAACATGTATTCAAGATACATGGCTTGCCACTCAACATAGTTTGTGATCGAGATACCAAGTTCATGGGGACTTTTTGGAGGTCATTATTTGAGAGCTTGGGTACTCAAATCACTCCACTACGGCCTATCACCCTCAAACGGATGGGCAAACGGAGTGCACAAACAAATGGCTTGAGGTGTACTTGAGGCACTATTGTCATGACATGCAAACATCTTGGGATGAGTGGCTTTATCTTGCTGAATTTTGCCATAATTCAAGCAAGCATTTGAGTATTGGCATGTCACCATTTGAGGCTCTCTATGGATATCAAGTACATGTGCCATCGATAGCCTTCCATGAAGACAAAGTGGTCAATCCATTGGCAAAAGAAGAGTTGGAAAGAATGAGACAACTTCTTCAACTTTGTAAGGACAATATGAAGAAGGCTCAAGATGTCATGAAGGCTAATGCGGATGTTCATAGAAGGAATGTGGAGTTTGAAGAGGGTGATTATGTGCTATTGAAGCTTCCCAAGAGTCGGAATAACACTCTCAAAGGTGTAACCAACTCAAAATTGGCTCATAGGTATTATGGACCATACTTGATTATCAAGAGGGTTGGTGATTTGGCCTACAAGTTGGATTTGCCTTCTTCGACAAGGATCCATAATGTGTTTCATGTATCTAACCTTAAGAGGTTTATGGGATCTTTGCCTCAAGAGATGGAAGAGCTTCCACCCATGAATGAAGAAGGTGAGATCATTTATGAGCCGGAGAGGGTTATTGGCAAGAGGACAAGAGAGTTGAGGAATCGGAATATTGATGAATACCTTGTCAAATGGAAGCAATTACCCATGGATGAGGCTACTTGGCAATCATTGGAGTATGTCCAACAACATGGCTTACTTGTGGATGACTTTCCGTGACCAAGTGGTATGGTTTACTTGAGCAAATTGGGTAATATGAGGAGAAGTATACATGCTGTAATTTCTGGACAGCTTTGGGAAGGTCTACTATTGGGCCTATTTTTCTACTCCAACAAGCTTCATGGCGTATCCTAATGAAAGATTATGATGTGGGCTACATATGGCTGAGTGTACATATCATTTTCAGCCCAATATATGGAGTCTAAATGAAGGATTTTCAAGGGTCTTCATCGACTAGAAGGGCTGTCATAACAGTCCCACTCATACACTTTGGGCTTGAAGCTTCGTGGACTTGTACACATCCAAATTTTCATTGTATATGTGCTTTGGATGTACTTGAGAACTCTTAACCACTTCCCATTGATTACATTAGAGTCTCATACTTTGAGATTGTACATGTTATTGATTTTGAGGACAAAATCTTTGGGAAGGGATGGTTTGTAATAAAGTAGAAACTTTATTCAATAGGGTTAATAATGGGACAAGTCCATGTATAAAAGAGGGGACTTGGACCATGGTTGTAACTTTTGATGATCATTTTTAGAAATGGAAACTTATGTTTCTTGGAGCTCATGGCTTCTCTCTTGGCTTGTGGAAGGCTATTTCCATTCTCTTGGTGTGAGAGACTAAACACACTTAGGCATCATGTTTACATGGTGATTACTCATATTTTCATGCATTACATCCCTTCATTCCATCCACTAGTCTCCAAGTAAGGCTACCATGTCATATTTTCATGGTGTGAGAGACTAAACACACTTAGGCATCATGTTTACATGGTGATTACTCATATTTTCATGCATTACATCCCTTCATTCCATCCACTAGTCTCCAAGTAAGGCTACCATGTCATCACCTAATACCTTCTTGCACACAAACATGGTAGGTGTTTGTGAGAGAAACAAAATTGATTGAACAACTTGGCAAAAAGATGTATTGGGCATACCCAACTAAGACTCACAGATCGAGAGGGCTTTGCAAACCTCAAAGACCTTTGTATATCACAAAGCATCTTTGATTTCATGACCATTACAGTCCAAGCATTTGGAATTGGCCATTCTATAGAAGATAGGGGTGGAGATGTGATTATCTGTAGCTTACTAAACCCATCGTCGTGCTTTGGCACCAAATAGGAGTGTCGGTAAAAGAAGACCTTTTCCTTAGCACTTGTTTTACAAGAAAACATTGCTTGACCAATGTCTACATGCAATGCTTAAAATGTTCCGGTAAGGCTTTCTAATGGCTGCTCCTCTACCATGTTTAAAGGAAAAATATCTGCAAACAAGAAATAAGTTGACTTATATTGAAACATCTCTGTCAGAAAATCTCACATGCCCCTTTCTACCTGCGATACTTACAATTGTATGAAAATCAAGTTTGTTGGCGAAGATGGATATCTCGTGCTATGTAAACATGTTGTACCATGGCCACTAGTTTTCCATTGCTTGCCTTCTTGAAGCCTTGTAAATGACCTTTCCAATGGTGCTCCAGTACATTTCATCGTCAAACTCGGTGAGGCTCGATTGTAGAGCAGGCTGTAGATAAACCCAAGTGCTCTTACGAAATGCCTCTCCCACCCAAGCACCATCATCGTCCTTCTTGTTGTGCAAGGATATCTCCTCAATCTTGTCTTTTGGTCTTCTTGGTGCAGCCATATCTTCTTGGATGCTAGAGTGGAAAGGTTATGTTTAGAGTAAAAAGGAAAGAGATGTGCAGACTAGGGTTTTACGAGAGCCTTGAAGATGAAAGAGATGGAGCTTCGAGAAGGGAGGGAGATAACGATGGAGGAGAAAGTTTAGGGTTTTGGGCTTTGATGGTTTCATTAGGGTTGGGAAAATGAGATAGACATGGAAGAGAAAGGGAGGAAGAGTTTAATTTGGACGTTCAAGAGAGAAAGCGGACTTGAAAATGAAATTTTTGATTACAATGAAATTTGAGATGGGTTTTTGGGAAGAAATGTGAGTTTTGGGGGGATCTCAAAAATTTTAAAATTTTAAGGATTTTTTGAGCCACGAAAATGGTGGGACCATACCTACCCTAAACCCCCGACTTTTTTAAAGGGACAAGTGTAATTATTAGTACTGAAAGCCTAGTCCCCCTCCTTATAACCTAGTCTCCCTCCCTATATTCAAAGGAGACCAAATGTAAAGGGGAGGTTTCTTTGGAGTAAGAAATCCTACACTTTTTCCTCTATCTATTTGGTGGGTAATTACATTTCACGGTTTTAATGTTGCGGTTTAATTTTAATATTGTGTTGCAAATGACTAGTGCAAGTTAATTGGGACGAGAAACTGGATTGTTTAACAGAGGATAGGCTATACAGCTTGGCATTCAGCTCATTTGCCACATGACCAGAAAGCATAGATTTTAGATATTTTGATTGATGGCAATTTGCAGAGGCTGAAGGATTTACAAATCCATAAAAGTAAGTAATAATTACTTTTCCTTTCTTCTTGATATACAAAGCATTGTATTTTGTTTGAATAATAATTTCAATGGCAACACAACAAATGCAAGTTTATTTAGGGGGATTGGCTTTGAAGAGAAGTCATATGGCATTAGATTGGAGAATAGGGTGTGGCCGCCCTTGTAGAAATATCAAAAAAGTATAAAATAATTTTCCCAGATACATTTTTGGAGGACCTCGCCAATCTTAAGAGTGATAAAAGAGATTCTAATGATATGATAGTACTCGCAAGATCGATGCAACCCCAAAGGCTGAAGAAGTGGGTCATGCAGCAACACAGGCAGGGCACTCTTTTACTTGTGGTTCATTGGTTTTTTGTTACATTGTTTGTAGATGATTAAGTTATGGATCCAGATAAGCTTAGCAAAAGGTGAAGTGCTAAATGTACCATTGCAACATAATAATCTACCTATCCGTGGTGTTCTGACCCCAATCTAAATGAATTTGCCAGGTATGATTTTACTTATTGTGGTAATGATAATGTAATGTATATGTGTGGTGCATGCACTTACAAAATGTATGCTTTATAGGAGTGTCTTGTAGCACAGCCACAATAGTAGTCCTTGGTGTTTTGAGCGAACATCAAAATGATAGTTCCTCAATTGTGACCACATGTGAAAGGATTGTTAAGGTGTGTCTTTTATATCATGTAATGACAATTAATGTGTAACTCTACTCAACATGGTGTGGCAGGACATGGTTCTACAAATATGAGAACATTTGTTGGGAATCCTTTGATGATAGACCATGCAATTCGGAACTAGGAGTGTCCACATGAGCTAGTACGTCTTTGATATGTTGTAGATGGTGAAAGAGGGAGACATGACCTTTTAGTGTTAGTGTCAATACAAGCATAATTTGTGATCGTATTGTAGTGAGGTTGCCCATAGGAGGTTATGTTTATGGCTACCCCGATGACATTGTCCCACCATGGAATCTCTATACATGTGAATGATGAGATGATTTTTCCTTTCATGTTGTTGTGTGTATGTTACGTGTATGTAATTCTTATGCCATGTAGATGGAGAGGAGCCTTTATTGCTTTAGATTTGTGAGACCATCTTAGATGACAATGGCTCCATTATTGTCATCGGTACTATGTATCAAGTGGCAACCATCATAGCACAGGCCAAGCAATCTGGCTCCATTATTGTCATCGGTAATATGTATCAACAAGTGGCAACCATCATAGCACAGGCCAAGCAATCTGGCTTCTCCTTAGACACCCTGGTGAATGTGCGATGTACAATGTAGATTGGAAAGGCATTTAGACAAGAGGTAAGTAACACTAACCATAGAGGTTTCCATTGAACATCATTTTTTGCTGCAAAAAATCATCTCATACTCTTGTGCAAATACATACCCTCGTTGGCTACTTACGAACGAGCATAGTTGGAGTAAACCATACACAACCTTTCTCACCTAATTATATCATTGATCCTTACAACATGATGCATTGGGAAAAATTCCTAGATGGGCCAGCATGGCGAGCTACGGGGAGCAAACATTTTTGTGCTCCAAAATAAGGACATTACATTTTTTTTTATGAAGAGAGATGTTTTCTTTGCAGGTGGATGTCAGCATGGATATGACTTTTGGGATAGCCTATTGAACATCATGTAAAAAAAGGGCAAGTGATAGTAGAGCTTTATGATGGATGTGGAGATTATGCTATGGTAGCACAAAAATTAGGCATAAACATTGTTTGTATTGATCCCAAAGAGGACGTTGTGGACGGTGTATTGATAAAGATTTCATTGTAGTGCAATAAACATATTTGTTTGTGAGTATTCAAGTGACCGTGTTTAGCAATTTTTTATGATTACATCATGATCTTATTTTTCATATTAAAAAAGAGAGAAAAAGGGCAAGAGCAACGCATGTTGGTGTTTTGTAATAAGATATCATTGATAGTTGCAAACGATGTTTATGCACAACATGTCATACAAAGCAATAAAGAATCGACATTTTATGTATGGTGTGGATGAATAAGGTAGTGTTAAGTTTGTAGACTTAAGATTCACCAATGCCTCTCCTTCAACTACCCCTCGAAGGGGTGCCTACTTCTGTGGGCTTTCATTGTGCACCATTTACTTCCATTTTACTTTAATTTTACTGCCTATTGACCATTGCTTTAGGTAATTCCCATTTGAAAACCCCCGAACCTTATTTATATGCAAACCTTTCACATATAAATAATCTTTTCTAGTCTTACCTTTTAGTGTTTCCTGTTAGTCTCATAACATTTCCTCCCCCTTGAAAGAAAAGTTTTCGTCCTTAAAAAAAAAACTCAAGAAACCGTTTCTTTAATGTAGCCACTCTTTCCCAAGTTGATCTTTCTTCTGGTATATCTTTCCACTTTACTAAACATTCTTTAAACATATAATGTCTAGTTTTCTTTTCTCAATATTCGAGAATATTTTCAGGCTCATGTGGAAGAATAAGTGGTTATGTAAAATCAACTATTAGAAGTAACTTGCATATCGATTCTAAACCGATGACCACAATAGATTGTGGCTAACGACAACCCTCCCAGCCATAGGTTCTATTGCAAAGTCACCCCCAAGCCTGAGGTAAAACTGTTGTGAGTCACGCAAGCGCTAACAACAACAACCAGGCCCTAGTGCCCAAACCACTAGTGTGCATGTGCACCTGTAGCTATTCTAGCCTAGAGGGGTCTTGCTCGTCCAAGCAGAGCTCCTCCATTGCGAGGGATCCTCAGCCGGATCATTGTTTCCCATGTTGCGTTTCAATCTACCAACATGAAACATAGGATGTACCCTAGATCCTTTAGGTAAAGCTACCTTGTAAGCCACACTTCCAACTTTTTTAAGTATTGTATAAGGACCACAATACCTTGGACTTAACTTTGAAACTTTTTCACTTTTTAAAGTTTCTGACTTTTGCTTTACATAAACTAAATCACCTTCCTCAAAATTAATTGATCTTCTTTTACCATTCTCATAACTAATTGAACGATCCTATGCTTTTTAATGTTGAAATGTTTAACATGTTTTGCATGTCTTTGAGAAAGTATTTTAAACTCTACAATTTTTCTTTTTGTAACCTAACTGCTATGGTTGAAATCCATACATTAGCATGAATGGACTAAAACTACTAGTAGTAGAATGTTTAGCACTATTATAAGAAAATTTAAATAATGGAAGATACTCAGCCCAGTTGTTTTGCTTATGATTAACATATGCTCAAAGCATATCTCCAAGGACTTGATTAACCCTTTTTGTCTGTCCATCGCTTAGTGGGTGTTCAGACGTACTCATACTAAGTTTAGTGTCCAAATTTTTGAATGATTCTTTCCAAAAATGGCTTGTAAACTTTGTATCTTGATCGCTTACTATATCTGCTAGCAATCCATATAATCTATATAGATGATGGATAACATTCTATCCAATTCTATTGTTTGTACTTCTTTTTTAGTTGGTATAAATTGTACCAACTTGGTTGACCTATCCACTACTACCCACACTGAATCATGCCCTCTACTTGTTCGGGGTAGTCCTTCTATGAAATCCATAGAAATACCCACTTACCCTCAGGTATTTAGGTGCTTAACTTTATTGACTTGATATTTAGGGCATTTTATAACATAATTCTAGACGTCCTTCTTTAAACCTGCCCAATAAAATTGTCTTTTAACAAGTCCATAGGTCTTTGAATTGTCATGACATGCTAGTAAAATATTTGGGTACACAAATGTGAGCTTTATATAGCAAGTACCCATTATCAATAGAATTTTTTTTCCAATGATCTTTTCCACTTATTGACCCTTCTTTAAGTGATTCCTTTGAACCACTATCTTTTTTAAGTGATACCCTTTTATCACTAAAACTAGCAGCTACATTTTCTTTACTCATCTATCCTAGAAATAGAAAATTTATTTTTGTTGGTGATTGCATTTAATCCACAATAATCTTTGCACAAGCACATATATCCATCTTTTTCCTTCACCAATAATATTGGTGAAGTCTAGAGACACTTACTTGGCCTAATAAAGCCTTGTTCTAAATATTCAGTAAACTTCTTGTCTTTAGTCAAACTTACTCTATAAGGTGACTTACTATTTGGCCTTACTATTTGGCCTTACTATTTGGCATTGAATTCTTCAAAACTTCTATGGGATGATTTATCCCTCTATCCAGAAGATTTACCTTATAGCATTATATGGTAGTGATGTGTGTGAACACACTTAGGACCGCCGGGGAGCTTTTTCCCTCACTAGGAGGTTTTTTCCCCCGTGCATATGTACACCCTCTTATCTACTCATTTTGGGGTGTGTACTTATCTTTTGTATCTGGCACACATTTGTTCATTCTAATCTAGTGAGTTTGTGTGCTCTCAAGCTTCTTTATCTTGTGTGTGTGCATTCTTGCAACCCTAACCCTAATTCCAACAATTGGTATCAGAGTTAGCTTCCTTGACACTTGATCTAGTAGTCTGCCTCCCTCCTCACGACCCTATTTTTCTGTCTCCGATTGAGATACCCTCTTAGGAGAAGAAGGTGTATACTGTAGTGTGATGTACATAATGTATACAGCATTTTTGAGGTCTGCAACATGATTCGGGTGCATTTTGGGCACCACAAGGTTTCTGTGGAGAGGCATCATTTTGGATTGGTTCTATTCGATTTTGGGTGTTTGGGCTATGTAGCGGCAAAGTTTTGGTGTGCAGCAGCATCTACAGTGTTTTCAACAACATCGACCATCATACTTTCACCAGCAACACTCTATTCTCTACTCTGTGGTTAATTTTCATACACTTTACAAGTGATTCAGTTAGTGGTTGGCAACCATCCAAAGTTGCATTTAGTGAATACTAAGTACTTGTAGTGTGTTGAAAGATTTTGCATTTGGTAGAAAGTCGTGGTTGGTAGTAGTGATGTATTCAACATGTTGTCTGATGAGAACAAACTTGATGGGACTAACTACCCATTGTGGTCCTATATGATGAGGCATGTATTGGTTGCTAAAGGCCTTTGGAATGTGGTCAGTGGTAGTGAAACTCATCCTGTTTCACAACTACTAATGCAACCAGGTGCTGCAGGTACATCTAAAGTAGAATATGATGCAAATGTGGCTTCTCCACATGCACCAACGAATACCTCCCATTGCTGCTCAAATGAGATGGGATGGAAGAGATGCACAGGCACATGCATTGCTTGCACTTTCTGTGAAGCGAAGCATTATTTCTCATATTCGGTCATGTAAGACTTCAAAACAAACATGGGATGCACTTGTTGTACTATACCAGGTGCACAATGAAGCATGTGTTGCATAACTACACAAACAGTTGGAGTCTGAGCACATGAATGAGGGAGACTCAATGGACAGCTTCTTGACCAAGATCAAAGATTTTAAGGAGTATCTTGCCAGTGTGGATGAGATATATCTTGATAGTACATTAGTTCCCACAGTTCTCAATGCATTGTCGGATTCTTATCAGAGTTTTTCCTTTATCCTTAGACTCATGATGAAGGGAAGTCCAAATGCCCTTACATTTGATGAGCTGATTTCAGTACTCTTGCGCAAGAAGAGCAATCTAGGCAAAACAGATCTAATATATGAGTTAGTGACCAAGATTTTGTTGCCAATCAGAAAGGCAAAGGTAAAGCTTCTTCGCATGGTGGCTATAAGCCAAAATCAGAATCCTCAGGTAAGGATGCAGAGAAAGAAGGTGATAAGCCTAAAAATAAGGGCAAGTGTCACTATTGAAGAAAACCAGGACACTACATACATGAGTGCAAGAAAAGGCTAGAGAAAGAGAAAAAAAAGAATTGAGCATGGCTGTGGCTGATGCATCTGCACCAAGTGTAGAGAAGAAGAAATCTACAAGTTTTTCTCAAGACAATTGGGCATGGATTGTACATGGCAGTTATGACCCTTTTGTTCATGATGTATACATGTTAGTGGCAGAATCGGATGCCTGGTACTTTGACAGTGGTGCTAGTAAGCACATTACTTCACAAAAAGGTTTGTTCTCATCTCTAGAGTCTATCCCAAGTGCAGGAACTGTCACATGTGCAAATGGTTCCTTGTATCCTTTCAAAGGAGTTGGTAGAGTTGTGCTCATTTGCTGCAAATGGGGGCGCATTTACTCTTTTGAAAGTTTTATATGTGCCAGGCATTAAGAAGAACTTGCTGTCAATTTCAGCCTTAGCCTTGTCAGGCTTGACGGTGAAATTTGTGGATGACAGATGTACAGTTCAGGATAGAAATGATGGTTATTCTATCATTGCCTCATGTACCTTGTTTCATGGCCTATACAAGATGGATGTATTTGAGAAGTTTTAGCATGATGCTTGCTCAGTCTCTACGACGTGCTATGAGTGATGCATAATTATGGCATGCACGATTTGGCCATCTGAATTATGGCAGTTTGTTATGCCTCTTCAAAAGCATGATATGGTGTCTGAGTTGCCAACTCTTGAGACCCTTCTAGACATGTATGTGAGGGGTGTATTCTTGGTAAAATGCATCGAGCATCATTTCCAAAGGATGGATCTGTGAGAGCTATTAAGAAATTACAGCTTATACATAGTGATGTATGTGGTCCTATGAGGACACCATCTATTGGGGGATATCTTTACTTTGTCACTTTTATTGATAATTACTCTAGATATAGATGGGTGTATCCATTAAAGCAGAAGTCAGAGGTTTTTATGTGCTTTAGGCACTTCGTATCCATGGCTGAAAATGCAAGTGAATGTAAAGTTGGCACCCTTCGTTCAAATCAAGGGGGGGAGTATATGTCCAAGGAATTTCATGCATATATGGCTGAAAAAGGCATAATGCATCAATGTACAGTGCCATACACACCTCAGTAAAAAGAAAGAACATGTCTCTCATGGTGGAGATGGCACGATGTATGGTGAAAGCCCAAGATTTACCTCATGGTTTTTGGTTAGAGGTAACTATGTGTGCAAACTATGTGTTGAACAAATGCCCTACCAAGGCCTTGCAATCTAAAACTCCTTATATGAAGCTTGGCATGGCAGGAAGCCTTCTATGGCTCATTTGTGTATTTTTGGTTGTCTTGCTTATGCTATTGTGCTTGAGCAACAACGTAGTAAGCTTGATGATAAGGGAGTTAAAGGCATATTTGTGGGATACAGTTCAGAAAGCAAGGAATATATACTCTACCATCCGGCCTCAAAGCAAATTTTGGTAAGTAGAGATGTTGTTTTTGTCGAAAACTCAGTTCAGCCCATGCTTTCATGCAAAAAACAGCAGAATCTATGCTCACATGACATGTTTGATTTGCAACTACCTTTGTTTAATGGAGGGCAGTCATATGTAGAGCAATTGAATGCTCAACCAAGTGCTGAAATTCAGCCTTTGTAGGTGCAAAATCAGCCTTTTGATGAGGCAATTATTGAGGATGTAGTGGATGAGGAGAGAGCAGCCATAGAAGAATCTAGGCATATGCCAAAATGGCTTGTGCAGACATTAAGGGATAGCAAGTTGGCAGCTCCTTTACCTAGTAGAACTCATAGGTTCTCATTATGTAGATTATTCTCATGTAGATTATTCTCATGTGGATCATGTTCTCATTTCTACTTTATGTAATGAGGAGGAACCTATTTCCTTTGAGGAAGCACAGGATGATGATCATTGGATGTATGCTATGCAGGATGAGTATAACTCTATACTTAAGAATGACACCTGGTATTTGACAAATCTATCTCATGGCAAGAAGGCCATTGGTACTAAGTGGGATTATAAGTTAAACACAAAGCAGATGATAGCATTGATCGCTACAAGGCCAGACTTGTTGCAAAGGGGTATGCCCGACAAAAGGGCATTGATTATGTGAGACCTTTGCACCCACAACTCATATGACTACCTAAGGTGTCTCATTGCTTTGGGAGCACATCATGGGTGGAATGTACATCAGTTGGACATTAAGACTGCATTCTTGAATGGTGATTTACATGAGGAGGTGTATGTATCGTAGCCTCCTGGTTTTGATGTGAAAGGAGAAGAGTCTAAAGTATGCAAGTTGAAAAAGGCTCTTTATGGCCTTAAGCAGGCTCCTAGAGCATGGTATGAGAAGATTCATGTATACTTGGTTGTTGCAAATGATTTTTGCAATAGTCCAACAGAGAGTACCCTCTATGTGAAGAGGAGCAAGGACACATTTTTGGTCATCGTTCTATATGTTGATGACATGCTGCTCATGGGACCCAATATAGATCAGATTTCAGCCTTTAAGGCTAATTTACAGTCATCTTTTGAGATGTCAGATTTGGGGCCCTTGCATTATTATTTGGGGATTCAATTTATGCAGTGCAATGATGACATTGTTATGCTGTAGTCTAAATATATACAGAAGTTATTGAAGAGGTTTAATCTTGAAGACTGTAAACCTATGGCTACACTTATGGAGATAGGTTCTTGACTTAGTCTTCAAGATGCAAGAGACTCTTTTAATGCTAGTTTGTATATTAGCAGGCTATTGGATCCCTTCTTTTTGTATGCAACACGAGGCCAGATATACAGAATGCAGTCTTATATAGTTGAGAAAATTTATGCATAGCCCAGGTACGAAGCATTGGCAGGCTATCAAGCAGTTTTTTTGATATTTGCAAGGAACTCAGTATTTTGGATTGTTTTATCCAAATGGGGGTGAGTCACAGCTGCATGATTTTAGTGATTTAGATTGGGCTGGATGTTATGACACATGAGTGTCTAGTGGGTTTTGCTTTCACCTTAATGATTCATGTATATCATGGCTCAACAAGAAGCAGCCTACAGTGGCCACTTCCAGCTATGAAGATGAGTACAGGGCAGCTTTTACAGTTACAGTTAAGTGTGTGTGGCTCAGACATCTTATGGGTTGATTTGGGTGTTGGGGACAGTCATCTAGCACTATGATTTTCACACTGACAGCAGAGCCAGAGCGCATTAGTAGTTGCAAGGAACCCAGTGTTTCATGCTTGCCACACTAAACACATTGAGGTGCATTACCACTTTGTCAGGGAAAGACTCTTTACAGTAGAGGTCAGCTTGGTCTATGTGCCTACACATGACAACATGGCAGATTTATTCACAAAGGCTCTTCCTCGTGAAAAGTTCAAAGCTTTTCGTAAAGTTTTAGGCTTATTGCCTTTTCAGGATTGATCGGCCATACCCTGTACATGTTCACATTATCACTCTAGGGGGGATTGGTAGCATTATATGGTAGTGATGTGTGTGAACACACTTAGGACTGCCGGGACACTTTTTCCCTCACTAGGAGGTTTTTTTCCCCATGCTGCGTATGTACACCCTCTTATCTACTCATTTTGGGGTATGTACTTATCTTTTGTATCCGGCACACATTTGTTCATTCTAAACTAGTGAGTTTGTGTGCTCTCAAGCTTTCTATCTTGTGTGTGTGTATTGTTGCAACCCTAACCCTAATTCTAACATACCTCTATTCGGAGGTAAATCTTTTACCAATGTTTCCAAAAAAAATCTTTAAATTATTCTAATAAATTATTCAACGAAGAATTAACTACTTCACAGATTATTGTAGAGAATATGCTTTGTGCATATGTCTCTGGAGCTTTTGGAGCTCAACACTCCCCCTCGAGCTCAACTCCATCTCATGTACACCAAGCAAAGCCCTGAATCTGCAGAGCTTCTCTGTACCCAATGCTTTGGTGAAGATGTCAGCGACCTGATCTTGTGTGGTGCTGACATAAACAAGGTCAATGTCTCCTGCCAAAACCTTCTCTCTGACAAAATGGTAGTGGACCTCTATATGCTTCGTGCGAGCATGAAAAACTGGGTTCCTGGCCAACTATATACTGCTAATGTTGTCATAGAAAATGACAACTTGTCTATCCACCACCACTGATAGACCCAAATCTGCAAGTAGCTTTCTCAACAAGGCTACCTCACATGCTACCATAGCAGCACCTCTGTACTCGGCCTCTGTATACTAGATAGAGCAATCGTAGGCTACTTCTTGCTGCTCCAAGTCACAGCAGCACTCCCCAAAGAAAACATGAAGCCACTAGTAGATCTTTTATCTGAGATACTACCAACCCAATCAGCATCTGTATACCCATGTACACATATCTCTATCCGAGTTTCATAAAATAGTCCACAATGCAAAGTAGACCTCACATACCTCAGTATGAGTCTCAATGCATCCAAATGCAGCTTTCGAGGAACCTGCATAAACTGACTCACCGACCCAACAGCATAGCTCAAATCTGGCCTCTTGGTGATCGTCATGTAGATCAAGCTTCCTACTATGCACCTATACATAGTAGGATCCTCCAAAATCTCTCTTGAATTTGCACTCAACTTGCCATTCTGATCCAATGGCACTGAGATAGGCTTACAGCCTATCATACCATACTTGGACAACATGTCCAAGCCATACTGTCTCTGCAGTAATCCAATACCATGTGGTGACCTAATCACCTCAATGCCCAAGAAATATTTGAGCTCCCCCAGATCCTTCATGTCCAAGCCATACTGTCTCTGCAGTAATCTAATACCATGTGGTGACCTAATCTCTGCAGTAATCTAATACCATGTGGTGACCTAATCATGTCCAAGCCATACTGTCTCTGCAGTAATCTAATACCATGTGGTGACCTAATCACCTCAATGCCCAAGAAATATCTGAGCTCCCCCAGATCCTTCATCTCAAACTTCTGTCTAAGCAAGATCTTTACATCAATGGTCTCTGCATCATGGTCCCTCGTAATGATCAGGTCATCTACATAGATGACAAGAAGCACAACCCCTCTATCACTGTGTCTCACATATAACGAGAAATCTGCATTGGCTACATGAAAGCCAATAGTGACAAGATATTCAGAAATCTTGTCAGACCATACTCTTGGTGGTTGTTTTAAGCCATACAAGGCATTCTTCAACCTGCAAACATGCTCGGGGTGACTCACATCCTCATAACCAGGTGGCTGCAACATATACACCTCTTCCTACAAATCCCCATGCAAGAATGCATTCTTTACATCCATCTGATGTAAAGACCATTTCTTTAACGTAGCCACTGCTATCACAACTCTCACTGTTGCCATCTTGGCAACTGGGCTGAAAGTTTCCTCTCATAATCAATGCCATATGTCTGCACATATCCTTTGGCTACCAATCTAGCCTTGTAACTCCTTATGCTTCCATCACTGTTATGTTTTACTTTTTACACCCACTTGCATCCAATGGCTTTCTTGCCTTCAGGCAATTGCACTAAGTCCCAAGTTTCATTTCCATATAGTGCATCCATCTCCTCATCCATAGCTTTCTCCTAACACACATTTCCAATAGCCTCATCAATGCATGTGGGCTCTACAACCTATACAACTTTTGCCATGTATGCATAGTGATGTGCCACATAACCATCATAGGTAAACCTCTGCATAGGATTCTTCACTCTCCCTGATCTTCACAGCTTTGCATTCATGGCTTCCATAGCCTTCTTTACACCAGGTGTTCTCATAGCTGGTATCCCAAGATCCTCATCAAGGCTCAACTCTGAGAGCCACTAGACTCTCCATCAACATGAGAATGCCCTGCAGAAATGTCAGGCATACTAAGGGGCTCAACCACTTTCTCTTTGCCTTTATGTGATGTACTAATCACATTTGCAGGATTGGTATTATGACGCACTAGCCTACCACTCCATGGTCTATCAACTTAACCACTAGATGAGGACTCTCCTGGTCTACTCAAAGACTGTGATTGCTGACTTGCATTTTGTGCAACCACATTTCCACTCACATCAGCCCCAACAGCTTCTTTTTCAGCAGCATACTAGTTGCTCATCTCATCAAAAACAACATCCCTACTTACCCTCAACTCACGTGTAGCAGGGTTATAACACATGTATCCCTTTTGCTCAAGGGAATACCCAATAAACACACATTTTTCAGCTTTTGGATCCAGCTTAGTTCTCAGCTCATCTGGCACATGCACATATGCAATCATCCAAAGACTTTCAGATGAGACAAATTAGGTTTTCTACTAGTAAACCTCTCCTCTGGAGTTGCATCATGTATGGCTACAATTGGAGTCATGTTCATGATGTAAACTGCTATAGAAACAGCCTCAGCCCAATAGTTATGCAGCATATTCTTCTCTCCCATCAATGCTTGCGCAATTTTAGTAATGCTTGCGCAATTTTAGTAATGTGCCTGTTTTTCTGCTCAATAACTCCATTTTGCTGCGGAGTGTATCTGCATGTAAACTGTCTCCAAATACCATTCTTCTTCAAAAATTCAGAGAACTCATTAGAGAAGTACTCTCTCCCTCCATCTGACCTTAGGCACTTTACATATTTCCCTGTTTGCTTTTCAACTAAAATTTCAAAAATGAGTGAACACCTCACCCTTCTCCTTCATGAAGTATACCCACACTTTCCTTGTGTGGTCATTAATAAATGTCACATAATACCTGCAGCCTCCCATAGACATGGTCTTTGTAGGACCCCATACATCTGAATGTACAACATCTAGTGCATTTTTGCTCACATTTCTGTCACATGGAAATACATGCTTTGTTTGCTTTCCAAATTGGCATGCTTCACATATTTTTTGCATACCTTCAACTTTAAACTTTGGCAGTCCTATCATAATTCCTTTAGTCTGCATAGACTTCATTATCTGTACATTCACATGTCCAATTCTTTCATGCCAAATTTGTGTGTCTGCAACAATTCCTGAACCATTTGCAAACATCGCAGCACTCACTTCAGGCATGTTTATATTCAATGTAAACATTCTACCCACTCTATTGCCTTTTGCAACCAACCTACACTTGTCTTTAAAGTCTTTAACATAACAACTATCAGGGTTAAACCGAACCTGCAAACCCTACTCAATCATATAGCCAACTGAAACCAGATTCTTTGTTATGTTCGAAACATGAAGTACATCTGCAAGGTACTTCACTTTGCCATCCTGCATAGATAATGGCACATCTCCAACATGGGCAATTGGATGAGCAGTGTCATCCCCTGTTTCCACAAAACCTGGTAGACGTCTTGAATGCCTTGTATTGTGGCCCGAGACCACGTAGACAGACTTCCACCTTATC
This sequence comes from Cibotium barometz, assembly GCF_041138505.1. NCBI lineage: Eukaryota > Viridiplantae > Streptophyta > Polypodiopsida > Cyatheales > Cibotiaceae > Cibotium > Cibotium barometz. Next base: position 34,623,459 of record NC_141079.1, on the reverse strand, counting down.
ATCATCATCTACTGAAATGCCAATAGATGCAAGGGATTCCACAATACCCTTGATCTTCATCAATGCATAGTCATTCATCACAGACATACTCTTTTTCTCCACAGTATGAAGTTCATTCTTCAACTGTATCTTTCGTGCCTTCATATTCGTTTTATAGAGTTTTACCAAGGTGTCCCATGCCTCCTTGGGGGACTTGGCATCCTGTATGTGCCCAATCATGGTGTCGTGAATACTGATAGAGAGCCAATATATAACTTTTCTAGCTTCTTGGTTCCAATCCTTGAACTCTTTCACATCTGCAGCAGTCGGATTGATCTACGATATCTCCGCCGGTGCCTCTTCATGCTCACCTTCTATGTAGTCCCAGTAGCAGTAACCTTTTTCCATCAGGAAATTTGTCAACCTGAACCTCTAAGCATGGAAGTTGTTCTTATCAAGCTACTCAGCAACAATCTGGTTTATGCCATCATTTGACATCTTATCAGACATACAAATTTACCAAAAACAGCACTTTGGTTTTTCTGCACAAACTACTTTATTTTCTCTGTAGTGGTACTGTACTACACTCAAATGTCACAACCAGTGACCTCAATGTTGTGCATACATACACCCAATGGACAACTGTTGACCTCTTTGCAGTGCACACAATGTCTGCACAACCAATCTATCTTCCTGCAGTTCTTAAAACAGAGTTCTGCAGAGAATCGATGACTTACCCTCGCAGTGCTCGAAATCGCCTGCTTTCTGAAAAACGGAGATCCTAACGTGCCCGAAACGCGTTTTCGGCCCGAAAAATTTCATCCGATAAGATAGTATAGTTGCCTTATAGCTTTGCTCCCGCGAAGAAAGCTCCTGAATCAGAGATCATTTGCCGGTGCCTCCCGTAGAGCTCCCGACAAGGGTGTAGTCACCAACACAAATAGGAAAGAGTAGATGAAGCTCTTACCCTCGTACCGCTTCTTGTGCTTCTCTTGCTTGCAGCTTAGCCCTTAGCATGAACTAGGCTCTGACCATGAAAAGATGCAGGGGAGAAGAGAGCTTGAGCTCTTGCAAGCACACACACACTCACAAAACCCTAAAAGAGAACACACAAGGTGAGAGGCTGAAAATCTTCTTCTTCACACAACACTCAACACACCATATACAAAGATAAGAGTACACACAATATGAAAAGGTACTCAACAAAATACATACTAGGGTCCTCTATAGTGTGAACCCAACTAAATGAGCTGGCACTATAACTATGCCAGTCTCTAGAATGGCTGTCACACAGCCTGTCATCCCACTGGCCGCATATCACCCATGATCTCACCAACCATGCTAGTGGTGTAAGTGTGGGGCCTATCCCCCAGAGTCATCAGTGTCCACCGCCTCACTAGATGAGCTCGATATCTCAACAGGTTTTTCCCTTCTCACCAATTTCATCCTTCCCACCTTGAGAAGCCATTTACTCTAATAATAAGCAAACTGAAATTTTTTTACAAAGTTAAAAAAAAAATGCAACAGAATGACCTTAATCGGTTGGGTTATTATGAATTGCCTCTAATGATGTGAAGAACAATTTCGTTGATTCATCCTTTTTTATATTTTCTTCAATGATTCTTCAAGGTTATCGTATACTCCACTTACTCCAGGTAGAATCTCCAAAGTATATTCAATTTATTAGGCAAGAGGTATGCCCAACTTATTAGGCAAGAGGTATGCCCAATTTATTAGGCAAGAGGTATTTTGTATGGAGGAGATTTGAGAAATATAGATATTAGCTTATGGAAATGAATAGAAAAAAGATTAAGGAGTGGATATTAGAGTTAGCAACAATGAGTAGCTCAATGGAAACATGAAAGAGAAAGAATTTGGCTCTAATACCAATAAAATGCTCCTTGCATTATAAGCTTGAGGACTTGCAAGACTAGAACTTTGATTCTCCACCCAACCACCTCCCAAATGGACCTTAAACTCATGGTTATACAGGCCTAAGTGACAATGACCTTCCAACTTTAGCCCCTTGATCTTTCGTTTGCTAGGCATGGCAATTTCATTCACCAATGCCCCTTCAACTACCCCTAGAAGGGGGCGCCTACTTTGGTGGCCCTTGGGCTTCCATTGCGCACCATTTACTTCCCTTTTACTTTAACATTAATGCTTATTATTAACCATTGCTTTAGGTATTTTTCCCATTTAAAATCCCCTGAACCTTATTTATATGCAAACCTTTTACATCATATAAATAATCTTTTCTAGTCTTACCTTTTAGTGTTTTTCCTGATAGTCTCATAACAAAATATGTTTCCATGGTTACCTTAGTTTGCAAGTGTGTACGTCATTTTACATATAAAGAATCTTTTCTAGTCTTACCTTTTAGTGTTTCCTGTCAGTATCATAACAAAATGTGTTTCCTTGGTTACCTTAGTTTGCAAGTGTGTATGTGTCATTCCACTCTCACTCTTGCAAATGTGTTTCCATGGTTACCATAGTTTACAAGTGTGTACATGTAAACTCCACTCTCACTCTTGCAAAGTTTGGTACACCATTTAAGCTCATTTGGTTATAATGTGCGAGCTAAAGGCCCAATATTGAAAGGGATCTTCATAGACATGGACACAACACATTGAAAAGCAAGAATTTGGCTCACACATTTTAACCAAATGTGCTCCAATGGTGACCAAACTTTTTGTGTACACGTAAATCCCACCCTTGCTCTTTTAAATTTTGGTTAACAATGAAGCTCATTTGGTTAAAATGTCGAGTTAAGGTCCCAATTTCGAGGGGGCTCTCTAAGGCCACAACACATTGAGAAGCATGCATTTGGATGAAAATTCCAACCAAATGAGTGTCAACGAGATGACCAAAGTTTACAAGTGTGTATATGTGGATCCCAGCCTCACTCTTACAAAGTGTGTACATGTGAACCCCACCCCCACTCTTGTAAAGTGTGTACATGTGGACAAGTGTGTACATGTGGACCCAACCTCACTCTTACAAATTTTGTAATGTACATGTGGACCCCATCCTCACTCTTGTAAAGTTTGGTTACCATTCAATCTCACTTGGTTGTAATGTATGGGCCAAAGGCCCAATTTTGAGGCTACTCTCTGAGGCCAGGGCGAGCAGGCATGTGACCATCACATTCCAACCAAATTTTCTTATATGGTGAATGACCGAAATTTTCAAGTATATGGTGAATGACCAAACCCACCCTCTGTGTGAGGCTACAATGACACATTGAAAAGTAGGCATGTGACCATCACATTGAAAAGCAGGTGTGTGACCATCACATTCCAACCAAATTTTCTTTGACATAGTGACCAAACTTTGCAAGTATATATATGTGAAACCACCCTCACTTTTACAATATTTGGTCACCACCTGAGCTCATATTTGGTCACCACCTGAGCTCATATTTGGTTTCAATGTGTGAACCAAAAGCCTAATTTTGATGGGGCTCTCTAAGGCTAGGCAACACGTTGAGAAGCACATGTCTGGCCCACACATTCTAACAAAATGTGCTTCAATGGTGATAAAACTTTATGAGTGTGTACATGTGGACACCATGGTCACTCTTACAAAGTTTGGACACCTTCCCAGCTCATTTGGTTGCAATGTGTAGGACAAAGGCCCAATTTCAAGCGAGCTCTCTAAGGCCATGACACATTGAGAAGAAGCATGCATCATCGCACCCACACATTCAAACTAAATTTAATCGAACTTGATAAGTGTGTACATATGGACCCCACCCTTACTCTTGCAAAGTTTGGTTACCATCAGAGCTCATTTGGTTGCAAAATAATATACAAGACAAAGGCTCAATTTCAACAAGAAGGCTCTCTATGGCTACACTATATTGCAAAGCAGGCCTCTGGCCCACAAATTCCAATTAAATATACTATGATGGTGACTAAATTTTGTAAGTGTGTACATGTGGACCTGAGCTATACTCTTAAAAAGTTTAGACACCATTGAAGCTCATTTTCTTACAATCTATGGGCCAAAGGCCTAATTTAAAGGGGACTCTCTAAGGACACGACATAATGAAAAACGGACTTCTAGCCTGCACATTTCAACCAAATGTACTTGGATGGTGTTTAAAGTTGTGTGTTATACATGTTTATCCCACTCTCGCTCTTGTAAAGTTTAGTCACCATTCGAGCTCATTTGGTTACAATGTGCGGCCTCAAGGAGGCACTCTCTAAGGCCACAAGACATTCAGAAGCAAGCTTTTGGTTTGCACATTTCAACCAAATGTGCTCGGATGGTGACCAAACTTTGCAAAGCATGTACATGTAGACCCCACCCCCTCATTCTTACAAAATTTTGACACCATATGAGCTCATTTGGTTGTAATTTGTAGGCCAAAGGCCCAATCTTGATGGGGTTCTATAAGGACACTCTGTAAGGTCATGACACATTGAAAAGCATGCATCTGAATAAGCATATTTAAAGTAAATGTGCTTATCCTCTTGATGTTCTCAATGTGCTCATGGAAAATATGGAACACAAGGATTTTGATAGTATGTACTGTGAATGCGGTAGATGAGATAAGTTTTCTTTTGTACCCTCATGGCCCCACCCATAAAGGTAGATAAGGGATGCCTAATCCTGGGATCATCCACATTATGATATTATATGGAGGAGGGGGTTTGAGTAGGAGGAAGGTTTCATCCTCATTAAACTTTATGGAGTTGGTGATTAAGAAGCACCAACTGATGTGTTTAAGGATAATGGAGTGGGGTGGGAGGGAGTAGAGGCTGGTGTAGTTAATGGGAGAGAGGGTCTAAGCACAAAAGAAGAGAGTATCTAAGGTAGGGTGTGTGGTGGTGTCAATATAAGAGAGGAGGGCTAAAAAGGTGGTAGTGTTAAGAGGGTCATAGATAAATATGTCAAAGTGGAGAATATAGACGGTAAGTTTTTTAAAAATAAAGTCAAGGATTTTGATAACTTTCCAATTTGTCATCCTAGTTTGCCACTAGGAGATAGTCAAGGTTCATTTCCATGGTCATGTGAGGACATCAAGTTTATGTTGTTTTGGGTTTTGAAGATCGTGAGGTTGCTCCATCCTTTAGTGTTGCTCGGATCTCTTTATATATTCTTTGACATGTTGGTTTTCTTACTCTAAGATAGCGTCGTTAGCTTCTTTCTTGTGTTGGCACTTATTGTAAATCTTTTGGAAAGAAGTAAGGATGGTTGTGGTCTTTTTGACCATCTTTGACATTTTTTTATTTTGATTAGTGTTGGTAGATAAACTAACATAGATATTACATGTTAAATATTAAATATATTTGCATCATGTTAAATATATTTGCATAGATAAACTAACATAGATATTACATGTTAAATATTAAATATATTTGCATCATGCTAAATATTAAATATTTTCATCATAAACCATCATTTAGATATTCAAGATTATGCGATATACAGATTATTAAACATTACAACACTTACAAATATAAGACCACATAATTACAAAGATACAAGCACACATGATTGTATTTTTATATGCTCCTTCCTTCTCTGCTTCTTCTTCTCTTGTGTTTGTCAATGCTTAATGCATTACATAATAGCCTAAATTAAGGAACAAAGCATCACCTTTGATTTGACATGACTATTCAACTAATTCCTAAGCTACCCCTAAGCTAATTTATAAGTGATTAAGGTGTATATGAATAGTAATAAGACTAAGGGTTATTTTCTAAGCTAACACTTGGCACACCCGGGTAGTTCGTCTCACAGACAAAAGTCAAACCCACTTGATAATGAGGATTATTTGAATATCTAATAATAAATATAGATTATGTAACTTCTTGATGTAAACTTGAAACTTTATCATATCCAACTCTAGATTTATTGAATGAGTTCTTAAAATTGTATCTATTATATAAGTAGAAGGATAAACTTTCCTATAAGAATCTTGTTGAGAAGATAAATATTTTGAAAATAAATACACTTCCAAATTTTCAAATTCTATAGAATCTACATTTTGTACTATGCTATCTAGAATGCTACAATAAATATATAGTTAAGTAATTCCACCATACTGTTCATGATTGCAAGAAGTAACACCAGTGTAGGTACACTCCGAGAGCCGGAGGGACCATCAAGAGGAGGTTGGAAAGTAGGTTGATGTAGCTATCTTTTTAAGTGGAGTATTCCTTTCTATATCTTTTGTCTTTCTGATCTTGAAACTCAACATTCTTTCTCTCCATCTCCTAATTAGCCATTTTCAAAGACATCATTTGATCTTAACATTGTTGTATCGTAGCTTTGGCCTACTTGTTTTATAAATGATACTTTTCCTTTGAGTGTGAGCTAGTTGCTCATCCTACTATAAGGTAATTTTCTTGCCTTTGTCTTACTGGCTTGAACCCTACTTCTAGTTATGCATATTCAATTCCAGTGTGCTACGGAGATGGGGTCTCTATGATTTTTAATGACACATCTCTATATCTGCTGCCCCTCTGGATCCACCTACTCTGATGAATCATAAGGCTTCCTAAGAACAAGGTCTTTGGTTCAACATCATGATTTAATACCTAGCATTCCCTTTCCATCGACGAGGGATACCACTAGCATCCTAGAGACACACACCTCTGTATGGATTTTGGAGGCTTTGGTATGCTAAGACATGTCCTCACTCTAACTAAGGCAACTCCTCACTTTGCCTACCCATTCCTCTAGTCTTCTACCAAAGATAAGCTTGGGGGAGATGAAGAGAGGAGATCTCTTTAGACTATATATATACTCGTTCATCTTCCACAAAGTGCCTTTGCATGTGGGATTACTTGGCATCCATTTTTCCATCTTACAATCTCCACTAACCAAATAGTGCCTTTACATGTGGGATTACTTGGCATCCCTTTTCCCATCTTACAATCTCCACTAACCATGTGAGATTAAGATCAGATAGTGGTGGTGGTAATCACTAAGACCAATGAAGAACTTGTACGACGATACATCAGTGTTTCCTCTAAAGTACAATAGTTTGGTTACCTCACTAAACATGTAGAGGTACACAAGATGCCTCTTACTTTTGAGTTTAGTACAATGCTAGTGGAGGAGGAGATGCATTTCAAAGCAAGAGATGGTAGTGATGCTGCATGTTGGAAAAGAGCATTTTCTCAATGCTCCATCTTTTTATTTTTAATTCTCCACCCTTTTATTGTTAATGTGAGAGATAGATGTGCTCTTTTTTGTAAGTCCCCCTATATAAGAAGTAGCCATTATGGTGGTGAGCACATGGGCACCTGCTCGCAGTTCCTAGTTTAGTCACTAGATGGTGTGGCTAAATGTTGCCAGATGGTTAGGAGACGACTTATGTAAACTTGGCACTCTACCAAAGTAGGATGCATGCTTATATGGAATATGTGACCACATTAGTGAGTGCTGGGACAAAAAAACAAGGATATATTGTTCTTGGGTTACAAGGTGCATTAAAGGGTCTAGATAGACTAAGATGGACCGTGGGAGCTATGCTATTGAACACTTCATAGGTTAACATGGTTTCACCCACCCAACCTACTATAAGAAGGCACTTTGCCATATTACCTGTTTAAACGTACACTTATCTTTTGTAAGAAGGCACTGGAATATATAAAGTAGCCTTACCCATTATTAAATAGGGAAAGTCTATAGAATCCATGTGCACATAGTTGCTTAAGACTAGTAATAGAGGCTGAACCATTTTTAAGTTTGTTGGCCAGTCTAGTGTAAAAACTAGTCATTCTTGTATATAAGTTATTTTTAACCAATAAGCAACAATAGTTTACTTGTGAACTCCCCTTATTCCCTCTTCTTGCTTGCGTGCATGCTATTGGATTCCTACATGCTAGATGGATGCTCATGCTATTCGATTCTTACATGCTAGAAGAATGCTTGCTTAAATAGTCTTGATTAGGTTCTCTAGATTCTTCTTCCCTTGCCTTTGAGAAAGACCCATCACAAAGGACCATCTCGTGTTCCCTCCATTTAGGCATAGAGAGCTATATCTTCATCCCTTTGGCAAAGGAGCATTTTGGTGTGACAATGGAGTGAGAACATGACGAATGAGCTAACATACCCATATAGGGAAGTTGCAAATATTGTAGCTCTAAGGCAAGACCTAATCACATATGCTTTAACAAGGTTAAGGTAAGCTCTTGACTTAAACATATTTGGCATCATTACCAAGGTTGATTTATTTTTATATATATTAGATTATCTACTTTCATCTATTGGAAGGAAAAACCATAGTTCATTTGGTGATTCGCATAAATTTGGAGACTAAGAGGCTTGGATTTTGTTGCTTTTTTAGTAATTGGATTAGAAGTGGAATCCTTTCCAGAAGCACTGAGCTCCATTAGGGTAAATTAGAGTGGGATAGTCCAATGTAGTGAAAATTGGTAGCTTAGAAGCATGCAGATCCATCAATAAAAAGTATTTAATTACTTATATAACAACTATCTCATAGTACAGACATACCTATCATGTCCTTGAAAGGATTTCATGTCATATAATCTGTATCGGCTATAAATTCCAAGGAAATCTATATAATATTAGGAAATTAAAGAACGATAATTACCCAATAAGTGTACACCAACCCTGTTCATTGGCCTAGTTCCTAGATTTATTTATCCCAAGTAGACTTATTTTATAAAGGGGAAGTACATGAGTAGAGTTTATACTAAAAGGACATAGACCAACCTTGTCATAGGCCTAGTTTCTAAATTTATTTGCCCCAAGTAGACTTATTTCATGAAATGGAAGTGTATGAGTAGAGTTCATACTAAAAGGATGTGAACTTATAGACTTGAGCCTATAGACGTGAACCTATAGATATGAGTCTAAAGGCATGAACTTGGACACATGAACCTACATATATGAGCCTAGAGATGTGAACTTAGACACATAAGTCTAGAAGCATGAACCTAGACATGCAAGCCTAGATGCGTGAACCTAGACACATGAGCCTAGAGACATGGATGTTAGAATTAGGGTTGTAAGAAAGCACACAAAGCTTGGAGAAGAAGAAGCAAGAATGCACACAATACAAAGTGTATTAGATTGTGTCAATGTACAAAAGATAAGTTAGCCCTAGAATGATGGGCGTATATACAAGCCGGGGGAAAAAAACCTATGTACAAAAGATAAGTTAGCCCTAGAATGATAGGCGTAAAGAGGGAAAAAGTGCCCCGATGGTCCTAAGTGTGTTCACACACATCATTGCCTATGTATATGGCAACAAATCCCCCCTGGGAGTGATGGTGTGAACGAGAGCTGGCACTCATGTATAGGGGAGTGCCATGCCCGAAGTAGATCAATCCACAAAGGGGAGCAAGCCCAAAGCTTTGCGGAAAGCTTCGAACTTCTCACGAGGAAGCGCCTTTGTGAAAAGATCGGCGAGGTTGTCCTGTGTTGGCACAAAAGCCAAGCTGATCTCTCCTGCTGAGAGTCTCTCCCTGACATAGTGATAATGCACCTCAATGTGCTTTGTGCGAGCATGAAAAACTAGGTTTCTCGCAACTGCCAATGCGCTCTGACTGTCAGTGTATATAGAGGTGGCAGACTCCTGTCCAACCAAATCAGCCATAAGCCGTCTGAGCCACACACACTCAACCGTAGCTGTGAAAGCTGCCCTGTACTCAGCTTCACAAAACTAGAAGTGGCCACCTCAGGTTGCTTCTTGCTCAACCAAGATATGCATGAGCTACTGAGCATGAAACAAAAACCACTTGTGGACACTCTTGTGTCATAGCAACCAGCCCAATCTGAGTTCGAAAAGGCATGTAAATCTGGCGGCAACGATCCCCCCTTGGGATAAAACAACCCAAGATGTATGGTGCCGAGAAAGATGCATTTAACTACCTTCCAATGCTGAGACCCTGGGCTATGCATAAACCTGCTCACCTGTGAGACTGTAAACTGAATGTCCGGCCTCGTAATGCATACATAAATGAGGCAACCAATAGCTGTCTGATAGAGTGTGACATCAAAGTGATCTCCAACATCATGAAGACTCAACTTCAAATCTGTCTCCATTGGAGTAGCAATAGGCTTGCAGTCTTCAAGGCCGAATCTCCGCAACAATGTCTCAATATACTTTGTCTGACACAAAGCAATACCTCCATCACAGTGCTTAATTGTATCCCCAAATAATGATGCAAATGCCCCAATTCTGATATCTTAAAAGAGGCATTCAAATCAGCCTTAAAATCAGCAATATGACTTTCATTTGGTCCTGTGAGCAGCATGTCATCGACATAGAGAGCAATGATTAGATGTACATCATCCACACATTTAACATATAAAGTGCTTTCTGTTGGACTATTCTGAAAACCATGTGCAGTCAAATATGCATGTATCTTTTTATACCAAGCTCGTGGAGCTTGCTTTAAACCATATAAAGCCTTTTTCAACCTGCACACTTTGTTTTCTTGCCCTTTTTGAACAAAACCACGAGGTTGCGATACATACACCTCCTCATGCAAATCTCCATTCAAGAACGCAGTCTTTATGTCCAATTGATGTACATTCCAACCATTATGAGGAGCTACCAATGCACAAATGCTACGAATGGTAGTCATACGACAAGTGGGAGCAAAGGTCTCATCAAAATCAATGCCCTTTTCTTGAGCATAACCCTTTGCAACAAGCCTAGCCTTATAGCGATCTCAACACTGCCATCTGGCTTTCGTTTCAACTTAAAAACCCACTTACATCCAATGGCCTTTTTACCAATAGGCAAATCACACAAAGACCATGTACCATTCTTCATTATAGCATCATATTCACTTTGCATTGCAGCAAACCAATTTTTTGATTTTTGTGCCTCATCAAATGAAAGAGGTTCTTCCTCTTCACACATACTAGACACAGCCAAAGCATAAAAATCTGATGCATAAGAGGCATGCTGAAAACCTGAACGAGTACGACTAGATATAGGTGCATCAATTTTACTATCACGCAAGGTTTGCACCAGCCATTTAGCCTCTAGCCTGCTCATTTTCAACCCTATCCTCATGAATTATATCCTGTAAATCTGCATCAGAAATAGGCTGATCTAAGATGTCGTTTTTGAAATCTGTATAGGCTGAATATTTGCCTCATTAGGACTTACATTTGAATTCCCACTTGTAAAGAGAGGCAACAACGTATCAAATACATCCCGTGAGCTCACACCTGTCTCTTTGGTACATGATAACAAAGACTGCACAGCATCTTCCACAAAAACAACATCTCGACTAATCAAGATATACTTTGACTGCGGATGATACAATCTGTAACCCTTGCTTTCAGCACTGTAGCCAACAAAAATGCATTTGACAGCCTTATCATCCAATTTCCTGCGTTGTTGCACAGGCACTAAAGCATAGGCCAAGCAACCAAAGACACGCAAGTGACCAATAGAAGGCTTCCTGCCATGCCAAGCTTCATATGGAGTAATAGACTGCAAGGCCTTAGTGGGACACCTATTGAGTACATATGCAGCACACATGACAGCCTCAAGCCAAAACGCATGTGGCAAAGCTTAGCTCTTGACCATACATCGTGCCATCTCCATAAGTGACCTATTTTTTCTCTCAGCAACACCATTTTACTGAGGGGTATACGGCACTGTACATTGGTGTTTTATCCCACGACTAGCCAAAAATGCATCAAACTCTTTAGACATGTACTCCCCCCCTCGATCAGAGGGTGCCCACAGTACAATTGGATACATTTTCAACCATAAGAAAAAATTGTTTGAAGCACAAAAACACTTCAGACTTTGCCTTCAGTGCATATACCCATACATGCCTTGAGTAATCATCAATGAAAGTCACGAAGTACAAGTGTTTACCAAATGACGGAGTTTGCATAGGCCCACATACATCACTATGTACAAGTTGCAATTTGCGAGTGGCCCGCACAGAACCATCCTTTGGAAACGCAGAACGCTGCATTTTGCCCAAAATACAGCCTTCACAAACATGTTTCAATGGTGCCTCAAGAGGGGGCAATGAAGCAACCATATCAAATTTCTGCAAACGCAGCAAACTAGCAAAGTTCAGATGACCAAAACGAGCATGCCATAGTTTTGCATCTGAAACTGCCTTTTCATCAGAAACTGCATTTGATGAATCTTCCACACACTTGTCATAAGAATTGAGCCTATACAGCCCACGAAACAAGGTGCCAGATGCAATAATCATATCACCAGAAGTGAAATCATAAACAGTACATCTGTCATCCATAAATTTGACTACAAGTCCAAGTCTAGCAAGCACAGAGATAGACAATAGATTCTTCTTTATCCCTGGCACATACAAAGCATCTAAAAGTGTGAAAGCGCTGCCATTTGCAGCAGTAAGCATAATTTTACTAATGCCCTTCACTGGATAAGAAGCATTATTGGCACATGTGACAGTATTCCCATTAGGGACAGCCTCAAGAGAAGTGAACATATCACGATGCGAGGTAATGTGCTTTGTAGCACCACTGTCAAAATACCAAACATGAGAGTCAATAGAAACTGGCAAACATGCATCATGTACAGATGGGTCATACTGGCAATACACGCTAAACGCCCATTCTGTATCTTGCACAACATTGCAGAATCTGCATTTGTAGAAGCATCCGCTATTGTGGCTGCATTTGACTCTTTCTTCTTTGCCTCTTTAGCCTTTAGCTTAGGGCAATTCTTAATGACATGATCATTTGCCTTACAATAGTTGCACTTGGTCTTTTTCTTGCCTTTATCAAGAGCCTTCTCAGACTTATTGTTGCTACCTGTGGAAGGAGAAGAAGTTGCAAACCTACTAACAGGAGAAGAAACAGTGGAAGGGGCTGCCTTACCACTTCTTCTCTGCTGCTGGTGGGCAGCAATAAATGCTTGATCAACTGCATGCTGTACCTAGCCCTGTTTTGCCTGGACTGCGCTTCTTGTAAGAGCTTGTTGACTAAAGTATCATACTTGACAGCATCAGGTCTGTCCTCTGTAAGAAGTCTCCACGTGGAAGCAAAAGTCTGATATGTCTCAGGTAAAGCATCAAGAACAAACTGCACAAGAGAATGATCAGGAATAATCTCACCTGCAAAAATCAACTGTTCTTTGAGATCTTTAATCTCAGCAAGAAAAACATTCATGTCATCATCTTCCTGCATAATCTTCAATTCTAGCTCTTTATGCAGGTAAGCGATTTTTGCCTCGTTACGACCTGCATACAAACCTGCTAGAATATCCCAAGCCTGTTTTGCTGTTTTAGCTGAACGAATATGTGGGGTGATGTTACGTTTGACAAAAAGTGCAATTAAGGCATGAGCCTGCGCATCTTTACCATCCCAACGAGCTTGTTCAGCAGTGGGTAAAACAGCAACAATAGTAGAGCTACTAGAACCTGCAACATCCTCAATAGATCCTACATCCAAAGAACCTGGACGTACATCCATACCCTGCACAATGTTCCACACTCCTTTTGCAACCAAAACATGCTGCATCATGTATGCCCAAAGTGGGTAGTTACTGTCTCCATCCAGTTTGTCTTCAGCAGACAACATGCGAAATACATCATTGCTGTTATCAGCCATGGCCACTGACTGAAACTGATGCAAAAGCTACCTGTAATGAAGCAAAGACTGAACAGAAAACAACTTGTGCTATGTAGCACGGTCCACAATAGAGTACGTATGCCTGTTTTGCAGAAAACTGCACTGTCAAAATTTCTGCAGAAAATGACGAAAACACCTGTGCAGAACTTGAAATGCAAAAACGGAGCCCGAAACGACCTCAGATGTGATTTTTGAGAACCCAAAACCCTACGGGCCTATTTGCGGAGTATAGGGACCTGCGCTCGTGAAAGCTCACCTCAATCGGAGAACGTGAGTCGGAGGGTGTTGGCGGTGTAGCCCTGAGAGCCGATGCCTGCTCTGATACCAATTGTTGGAATTAGGGTTGCAGAAAAGCACACAAAGCTGGGAGAAGAAGAAGCAAGAATGCACACAATACAAAGTGTATTAGATTGTGTCAATGTACAAAAGATAAGTTAGCCCTAGAATGATGGGCGTATATATAAGCCGGGGGAAAAAACCTCCTAAAGAGGGAAAAAGTGCCCCGACGGTCCTAAGTGTGTTCACACACATCACTGCCTATGTATATGGCAACAATGGACCAAGAAACATGAGCCTAGAGGTGTGAACCTAGATATGACATGAGCCTAGAGATATGAACCTAGGTATGTGAGCTTACATGAATGAAGACGTGAGCCGCAACACACACACACAACAATAAAAAAGTGTTTAAAACTATTTTTAAATGTGCAAAAGCACTAAGGACCGTAAAGACTAATTGTTGGAAACAACAATACAATCGGCTATAGTACATCAAACCACACTTCTTCAAACCCACCAAGCCTTCAATCCTTGTAAAAAACCAACAGTCAATAGAGTGATCCCTTATTAAGAAGGCCAAACTCCTTCAGATCCACCTCAAGCAAGGAGCCTTGGGAAGAAATGAGCCAATGAAACACAGACATGAGGGGGGAGGAATAGTGGATCCCCTAGAAACAAGAGCTCTCCGAGTTTTGGATTCACCAACTGGCTCTCTAAAATAATTCTTTGAAATTTATGAATAAGGCATTCAACCCCCTTTTTATGGGCGTAGTCCACTGAAGGAATTCAACCCTCTTTTTCTAGGTGTATCTCCATTGAAGGAGAGAGAAAGGGATCATGAACATCAAGGTTTTCTCCCACAGGAAGTTAGATGCCACATTTGGTGTTGATTCTGAGCTGGGTTTATCCCAAGAAGACCATGACCAAGTAGCCTAATAACTGAGCTCCATGGTAATTGTTATACAACCATGGATAAATGTCTATACCTAATAACACAACCCAAGCAGGAGCCATCTCACTCTCCACAAGAGTTCATTATAGAAGTACCTTCACCACATAACCAAGTTCATGTATGTGTCATGGAATACCTCAACACAAAGGAATCTAAAAGAGAATTCTCATAATATGTCCTCAAATGTAGCGAGCTTGTAGCCTTAAAGCCAGGCCGACATAGGTAGGTGCCATTGATCTCCTTCTACTTCAATTTTCTAATCTCATCTTTAGACAATGACAATCTTATGTGCTCGAGCTTCTTGCTCAATGATTATGTGATTTGAACCTAGCAAATCATACAACCACAAACATCGACAAAGATTTGAAGCATGCAACAAAGACGAAAACCATGCAATTGGTAAATGAAGGCATCATAGCAACAACTCACATTGTACACAAGCTTTCAAAGATATCTATGAGTGAGAGGGTACCATGGCTTGGCACCCTTAGTGTATTTCCTTCTAATCTAAGCTATTAACTTCCTATGTCTCTCAAGTAGATCCTCTAAGTAGTCCTCAGAATTTGCAGCACAAATGTATGTACAATTCACTACCTCATGCAATGTTGTCCCAACCAAAGCATGTGTATTCAAACTCAAACAAAATAAATAGTCTCATTGAAAACCAAGACCAAATAATAAAAACTTTGCCATAGTCTTTTATTTTCTCATCCATATTTGGACACATTATATATTTAAGGAGACACAAGAAAATGGCCCATAAATATATTCAAAGAGATCCATTTTATATTCAAAGAGTTAACTTCTCAATATTTGGACAGTAAAGTCCATAAATACATAAATAAACAAAGATAAAGATATACTCACTAGTTCATCCGCCCACTACAAGCTCAATAGAAGTGCAATCTCACTGACTCTTGTCAGATCTATGATGGTACACAAAACACGATGATGCTTTACCCTTGTATTTGAAAACCTCTCTTTTATTATAACTTTCCAAGCCATTGTATGGTTCCCTTCCCAAATGTAAAACATCCTGCTTGTAATAAGCATGTGCAATTTAGGGATTCTCCGAATGACCTCCTCAAACTCCTTGTTGATTTCTTGCCAAATAGGATCCCAGTTTGCCATTATCTCTTCACTAATAATTATGATCTCTCTATCACATGTTCACATCATGGACACTATGAAGGCACCTTTTTCTAGCACATATCCCTCCTTACCAAAAGCTATCTTCAAACTTGACACATCCTCTCTTAATCCCCTCACCTTTGCATATGGAATAAGCCTGCATAGTGGAGCCATTAGACATTGAAAACAACTGAACAGCCTAGTTTTTTGTGTTACATCTTCTCCCCTATCTATATAAATCTTATTCTCATCTTTGTTATCATCTGGATAGGAATCTTAGATCTCATAACATATGGAACAATTGCATGTTAGCTTCTTTTAGTGCCAGCTCACTGGCTGTTGAGATATCGAGCTCATCTAGTAAGGCGGTGGACACTGAGATGACCCGCCTGGGGGATAGGCCCCACACTTACACCACTGGCATGGTTGGTGAGATCATGGGTGATATGCGGCCAGTGGGATGACAAGCTGTGTGACAGCCATTCTAGAGACTACCAAAGTTATAGCGCTAGCTCATTTAGTTGGGTTCACACTATGGAGATCCCTAGTATGTATTTGGTTGAGTACCTTTTTCATATAGTGTGTACTCTTATCTTTGTATATGGTGTGTTGAGTGTTGTGTGAAGAAGAAGATTTTCAGCCTCTTACCTTGTGTGTTCTCTTTTAGGGTTTTGTGAGTGTGTGTGTGCTTGCAAGAGCTCAAGCTCTCTTCTCCCCTGCATCTCTTCATGGTATCAGAGCCTAGTTCATGCTAAGGGCTGAGAGCTGTAAGCAAGAGAATCACAGGAAGCGGTATGAGGGTAAGAGCTTTATCTACTCTTCCCTATTTGTGTTGGACTACACCCTTGTCGCCGGAGCTCTACGGGAGGCACCGGAACGATCTCTGATTGAGGAGATTTCTTCACGGGAGTAAAGCTATAGGGCAACTATAGGGTCCTATTGGATAAAATTTTTTGTACCAAAAACACGTTTCGGGTGCGTTAGGACCTCCGGTGGGTAAGGCATCGTTTCTATGCAGAACTCTGTTTTGGGAACCGCAGGAAGACAAATTGGTTGTGCAGACATTGTGTGTGCTGCAAGGAGGTTAACAGTTGCCATTGGGTGTATGTATGCACATTGAGGTCACTGGTTGTGACATTTGAGTGTAGTACAGTACCGCTGTAGAAAATACAGCAGTTTGTGCGCAGGACAAACCAGAGTGTTGTTTTTGGCAAATTTGTGTGTCTGGCAAGATGTCAAATGATGGCATAAACCAGACTGTTTCTAAGAAGCTTGATAAGAACAACTTCCATGCTTGATGGTTCAGGTTGACAAATTTCCTGATGGGAAAGGGTTACTGGGACTACATAGAAGGTGAGCATGAAGAGGCATCGAAGATACCAGAGGTCAATCCGACTGCTGCAGATGTGAAAGACTTCAAGGATTAAAACCAAGGAGCCAGAAAAGTTATGTATTAGCTCTCTATCAGTATACAGGACACCATGATTGGGCACATACAGGATGCCAAGTCCCCCAACAAGGAGGCATGGGACACCTTGGTAAAACTCCATGAAACGAATACCAAGGCACGAAAGATACAATTGAAGAATGAACTTCATACTGTGGAGAAAAAGAGTATGTCTATGAATGACTATGCATTGAAGATCAAGGGTATTGTGGAATCCCTTGCATCTATTGGTGTTTCAGTAGATGATGATGATACGGTGGAAGTCTGTCTACGTGGTCTCAGGCCACAATACAAGGCATTCAAGACGTCTATTCAGACTCGAAAAAACATTCCCAATTTCATAGATTTGGTGTCTATGTTGATTATAGAAGAGAAGAGCTTGGGTGAAGACCAACAGTCTTCACAAAACAAAAACAGTTTAGAGCAACAGGCCTTCTACACAAGTTCAGGGGAAGTAGACGAGGTAGAGGAGGCCATGGACACGGTGAAGGAGGTGGCCGAATAGGTAATCAGAATTATGGCCAATAGCAACAACAACAACAGTCCCAGAATTCACAACAACAACAACACGCAAGTGGAAGAGGCCAATTCAGAGGCACGGGGAGTCAAAGAGGTCGTGGAAATCGGCAAAGATAGTATAATGATACACGTGGATGCTTTTATTGTGGTAAGCCTAGACATGTGCAAGCAGACTGTTATAAGAAGCAAGCTGACATGCAAAATGAAAAATTGTAGCAAAACAACTGTGCATCTTCGAGCAGAAACAATGAGGATAATAAAAGGTTGTTTGTTATGCAGCATGTCATTAATGCCATGTTGTCTGAAAATGTTGAAGCAGCACATAAAGATGATGTATGGTACGTTCATTCAGGTGCTTTGAACCACATGACAAGTCATGGGGAGTGGTTCAAGGAGATGAAAAACCTTGAAAGACCAGGTTTTGTGGAAACAGGGGATGACACTGCTCATCCAATTGCCCATGTTGGAGATGTGCCATTGTCTATGCAGGATGGCAAAGTGAAGTACCTTGCAGATGTACTTCATGTTTCGAACATAACAAAGTGAAGTACCTTGCAGATGTACTTCTTCATGTTTCGAACATAACAAAGAATTTGGTTTCAGTTGGCCAGATGATTGAGCAAGGTTTGCAGGTTCGGTTTAACCCTGATGGTTGTTATGTTGAAGACTTTAAAGACAAGTACAGGTTGGTTGTAAAAGGCAATAGAGTGGGCAGAATGTTTACATTGAATGTAAACATGCCTGAAGTGAGTGCTGCGATGTTTGCAAATGGTTCAGAAATTGTTGCAGACATAGACATTTGGCATAAAAGAATTGGACATGTGAATGTGTAGAGAATGAAGTCTATGCAGACTAAAGGAATTGTGACAGGGCTGCCAAAGTTTGAAGTTGAAGGTATGCAGAAAATATGTGAAGCATGCCAATTTGGAAAGCAAACAAAGCATGTATTTCCACGTGACACAAATGTGAGCAGAAATACACTAGATGTTATGCATTCAGATGTATGGGGTCCTACGAAGACCATGTCTATGGGAGGCTGCAGGTATTATGTGACATTTATTGATGACCACACAAGGAAAGTGTGGGTATACTTCATGAAGGAGAAGAGTGAGGTGTTCACTCATTTTCAAAATTTCAGAGTTATGCTTGAAAAGCAAACAGGGAAACATGTAAAGTGCGTAAGGTCAGACGGAGGGGGAGAGTACTTCTCCAACGAGTTCTCTGAATTTTTGCAGAAGAATGGTATTCAGAGACAGTTTACATGCAGATACACTCCGCAGCAAAATGGAGTTGCTGAGTGGAAAAACAGGCACATTGCTGAGATTGCGTGAGCATTGATGGGAGAGAAGAATATGCCGCATAGCTATTGGGATGAGGCTATTTTTACAGTAGTTTACATCATGAACAAGACTCCAACTGCAGCCATACATGAGGTAACTCCAAAGGAGAGGTTTACTGGTAGAAAACCTGATTTGTCTCATCTGAAAGTCTTTGCATGCATTGCAAAAGTGCATGTGCTAGATGAGCTGAGAACTAAGCTGGATCCAAAAGCCAAAAAATGTGTGTTTATTGGGTATTCCCTTGAGCAAAAGGGATACATGTGTTATAACCCTGCTACACGTGAGTTGAGGGTAAGCAGGGATGTTGCTTTTGATGAGATGAGCAGCTGGTATGCTGCTGAAAAAGAAGCTGTTGGGGCTGATGTGAGTGGAAATGTGGTTGCACAGAATGCAAGTTAGCAATCACACAGTCTTTGAGTGGACCACGAGAGTCCTCATCTAGTGGTTCAGTTGAGAGACCATGGAGTGGCAGGCTACATCATAATACCAGTCCTGTAAATGTGATTAGTACATCACATAAAGGCAAAGAGAAAGTGGTTGAGCCCCTTAGTATGCCTGACGTTTCTGCAGGGCATTCTCATGTTGATGGAGAGTCTAGTGGCTCAGAGATGAGCCTTGATGAGGATCTTGGGATACCAGTTACTATGAGAACACTTGGTGTAAAGAAGGCTATGGAAGCCATGAATGCAAAGCTGCAAAGATCTGAGAGAGTGAAGAATCCTGTACAGAGGTTTACCTATGATGGTTATGTGGCACATCACTATGCATACATGGTAAAAGTTGTACAGGTTGTAGAGCCCACATGCATTGATGAGGTTGTTGGAAATGTGTGTTGAGAGAAAGCTATGGATGAGGAGATGGATGCACTATATGAAAATGAGACTTGGGATTTAGTGAAATTACCTGAAGGCAAGAAAGCCATTGGATGCAAGTGGGTGTACAAAGTAAAACATAATAGTGATGGAAGCATAAGCAGGTACAAGGCTAGGTTGGTAGCCAAAGGATATGCGCAGACATATGGCATTGATTATGAGAAAACTTTCAGCCCAGTTGCCAAGATGGCAACTGGGCTGCGCGTCAAAGCAATGGTCTTTACATCAGATGGATGTAAAGAATGCATTCTTGCATGGGGATTTGCAGGAAGAGGTGTATATGTTGCAGCCACCTGGTTGTTATGAGCATGTTAGTCACCCCGAGCATGTTTGCAGGTTGAACAAAGCCTTGTATGGCTTAAAACAAGCACCAAGAGCATGGTTTGACAAGATTTTTGAATATCTTGTCACTATTGGCTTTCATGTAGCCAATGCATTGGCTTTCATGTAGCCAATGCAGATTTCTCGCTATATGTGAGAAAGAGTGATAGAGGGGTTGTGCTTGTTGTCATCTATGTAGATGACCTGATCATTACGGGGGACCATGATGCAGAGATCTTTGATGTAAAGATCTTCCTTAGACAGAGGTTTGAGATGAAAGATCTGGGGGAGCTCATATATTTCTTGGGCATTGAGGTGATTAGGTCACCACATGGTATTGGATTTACTGCACAGACAGTATGGCTTGGACATGTTGTCCAAGTATGGTATGACAGGCTGTAAGCCTATCTCAGTGCCATTGGATCAGAATGGCAAGTTGAGTGTAGATTCAGGAGGATCCTACTATGTATAGATGCATAGTAGGAAGCTTGATCTACATGACGATCACCAAGCCAGATTTGAGCTATGTTGTTGGGTTAGTGAGTCAGTTTATGCAGGTTCCTCGGAAGCCGCGTTTGGATGCATTGAGATGCATACTAAGGTATGTGAGGTCTACTTTGCATTATGGACTATTTTATGACACTGGGACAGAGATATGTGTACATGGGTACACAGATGCTGATTGGGCTGGTAGTATCTCAGATAGAAGATCTACTAGTGGCTTCATGTTTTCTTTGGGGAGTGCTACTCTGTGACTTGGAGCAGCAAGAAGCAGCCTACGGTTGCTCTATCTAGTACAGAGGCCGAGTACAGAGGTGCTGCTATGGCAGCATGTGAGGTAACTTGGTTGAGAAAGCTACTTGCAGATTTGGGTCTATCAATGGTGGATACACAAGTTGTCATTTTCTATGACAACATTAGCAGTATACAGCTGGCCAGAAACCCAGTTTTTCATGCTCGCATGAAGCATATAGAGGTCCATTATCATTTTGTCAGAGAGAAGGTTTTGGCAGGAGACGTTGACCTTGTTTATGTCAGCACACAGGATCAGGTCGCTGACATCTTCACCAAAGCATTGGGTACAGAGAAGCTCCGCAGATTCAGGGCTTCGCTTGGAGATGGAGTTGAGCTCGAGGGGGAGTGTTGAAATATCGAGCTCATCTAGTGAGGCGGTGGACATTGATGACTTGCCTGGGGGATAGGCCCCACACTTACACCACTGGCATGGTTGGTGAGATCATGGGTGATACGATAAACTGGAGAAATGATGTTGAGTTAGTGCTGACTTACTCGAAATAATTTGAGAAAGTACAGTGTCAGTGTTGAGGATCATATATCCTCAATTGAAGGTCATCTGAGGATCAGATATGATCAGCTGAAGGTTTAGAGGGATTGGTTTAGCTTGTTTGGGGATCGATAGAAGTGATTGTCGGTCTGATATGACTATTAGAAGTCTATCAGCTCTGCTGTCAGCAGTAGTAGGTAGCAGTCAGTAGTCAAACAGGATAGTGGTCAGAATGATGATCCAAAGTCAGCAAGACTGTGGATTACTGAATTCATCTATGTCAACTGAGTTAAGTGATTATAGTGTTGGATCCTTTGCGAGGATAGAGAGTTTTGAGGCGCTTGAAGTGTCAATGGTGGACACAAAGGAGAGGTAGTCTAAATCAGCTGAGTCAGCAAACAACTGGAATCAGCTTCGTCTGAATCAGCTGAGTCAGCAGAGTCAACTGAGTCAGAATCAGCTTCGTCAGATTAGTCAGATTGGAGTCAGTTGGAGTTAGCTATTATCAATAGTAGAGAGCCTATAGGGTGATATCTCATTGAGATTAGTGGAGCCTGAGGGTTAGAGAGTGTCAAGGGACACGTGGGAGAAACTTCTTGAGTCAGTTGAATCAGTCAGGTCTGTTTTCAACTGTTGAGTCAGTTTTTAGTTAGGTTCAGTCACGCAGGTGTCAGAGCAAAAGGTCAGAAGAGGGTCAACCAAGCGTTCAACATGATGTTGGGGTTGTGGATTGAAAGTTATCTGATGGTGAAGGAGAATAGAGGAGCTTGGAGGTCAGAGGTGGTCAACTAAGGCATATAGGTGGAAGATCAAAGGCATTAGAGGTTAGAGTTGACCTAGGAGGACAGTTGACGTAGTTAGTTGAGTCAGTTTGGAGTGTGTATAGGTGTCCAAAGGTGTCAGCTGGTGGAGGTCTGAGGATAGAAGCAGAGCTGATCGGTGCCCTTGGATCTGGGATCTTGGTGTCTCCTAGTTATGGTCCATTTATGTAGAGATCTCCTGATCTCCAGCTGGCACAAGCGAAAACCCAGCCACCCCACAACGTCAACATTGTCATGAAATTTTACTTCCCTCTACCAGTAACATTTTTACACTCTACATTACTCTACCACTTTGATGTCATCATGTTTATCAAATTTTGCATCGTTATTTTAGTAACATTTCTACACTCTAAACTACTCTACCACTTTTCATACACTTTGCTGGTTTCTACAGCTGCCACCAAGACAGCCATCTCAGTTACATTCAATGGGCATTGATAGCGTCGTTGCTGGGATATTTATATTTTGTGTCAGAGATTTACTGCTAAAATGATAAATAAGTATGTATTTGGGATGCTTTTGCTGAGGATAAGCTTGACGGGACCAACTACCCATTGTGGTCTTATATGATGCATTGATGTGTGTCGGGGAGACCTACCTCTATAGCCTGTCCTCCAAACACACCACCAACTAAAAGCACCAAAAATAAGAACTAGTCCACTTAGCTGATATCTCCTGATCTCTAGCTAGCACAAGCGAAAACCAGAGCCCTCTCCAAGCTCTTCAAACAACCCTAGATGACTACTCCAATGGTCCTCCTAGGTCAGCTTAGACTTCCCACAAATTAGATCTTCTCTTCTGAGCCTTCAGCTGCTCAATCACTAGCTGACCTTAAGCCCTCTCAACAGCTAACACAAGCTGATCAACTTATGACTGTTGACTAAGTTAGATCCCGACACTGCTAATGACTCTCGATAGAAAAAATCATCTACTCGTCCTCCAGAATTCTCTCTATAATCCTAAAAGGTCCTCTATCTTCAAAATATTGCCTTTGAACTTCAAAGATCCTATCAGCACCCCTTGCTGACCTTGGAACCCTTTTCTCCTCAATTCTACACGTCTGACTACTATTGACTAATTGAACTTTTGACCATCATACCAAGCTCGACAAACACTTCCCTTCAGCCTAAAGAGTGCTAAGCTACCCTTGAACACTCAAAGCTAACTCCTCCTGGTCTTAGGTGATCTTGGCTAACTCTCTGCTGACCTCACACAATCCTCAGACATCTAGTCACCACCACTAGAAAAGCCCAACCTATCTGACTGGTTTTTGACTATAAGCCTAAACCCCACAAGTGTTCAACATAACCAAATCTATGCCTTAGCAACATCAGCTGACCTATCCAGACATTTAGCTCACTCCAGTTGATCAACTTTTGACACTGTCAAATTCTACTAACTCGTAAAAAAAGCTATCTGTCTCACCACCTTGATTCAATACAGTTCAACTCTTCACATAAAATTGATTCTTCTTGATAAATTCCAACTAAACAACACAGCTAAAAACCCTCAGCATAAGAGATTTATCACTCCAACATAGCCATACCTTCTGTGTATATATTAAACCGTACCAGTCTCAACAAATCCTAAGATTTGGGAATTAAACAGATGAGAGAAAACAACAAGAAAACAAGGGACTTCCACACAATTAACCCCAATAGAAACCATGTATCTTCAACTCTACCAAGACCCACAACAATGATAAGAACTACAAAAACAACTTGCAGGCTTCTGAAAAGATGCAGGGGGGAAGAGAGCTTGAGCTCTTGCAAGCACGCACACACACTCACAAAACCCTAATAGAGAACACACAAGGTGAGAGGCTGAAAATCTTCTTCTTCTCTACTCAACACTCAACACACCATATACAAGAATAAGAGTACACACAATATGAAAGGTACTCAACCAATACATACACGGGTTCTCTATAGTGTGAACTCGACTAAATGAGCTGGCGCTATAACTATGCCAGTCTCTAGAGTGGCTGTCACACAGCCTGTCATCCCACTGGCCGCATATCACCCAAGATCTCACCAACCATGCCAGTGGTGTAAGTGCGGGGCCTATCCCCCAGGCGGGTCATCAGTGTCCACCGCCTCACTAGAGCTCGATATCTCAACACTCCCCCTCGAGCTCAACTCCATCTCATGTACACCAAGCGAAGCCCTGAATCTGCGGAGCTTCTCTGTACCCAATGCTTTGGTGAAGATGTCAGCTACCTGATCCTCTGTGCTGACATAAACAAGGTCAAGGTCTCCTGCCAAGACCTTCTCTCTGACGAAGTGGTAGTGGACCTCTATGTGCTTCGTACGAGCATGAAAGACTGGGTTCCTGGCCAACTGTATACTGCTAATGTTGTCACAGAAAATGACAACTTGTCTATCCACTGATAGACCCAAATCTGCAAGTAGCTTTCTCAACCAAGCTACCTCACATGCTGCCATAGCAGCTCCTCTGTACTCGGCCTCTGTACTCAATAGAGCAACCGTAGGCTGCTTCTTGCTGCTCCAAGTCACAGCAGCACTCCCCAAAGAAAACATGAATCCACTGGTAGATCTTCTGTCTGAGATACTACCAGCCCAATCAGCATCTGTGTACCCATGTACACATATCTCTGTCCCAGTCTCATAGAATAGTCCACAATGCAAAGTAGACCTCACATACCTCAGTATGCGTCTCACAGCATCCAAATGCGGTTTCCGTGGAACCTGCATAAACTGACTCACCAACCCAACAGCATAGCTCAAATCTAGTCTGGTGATCGTCATGTAGATCAAACTTCCTACAATGCTCCTGTACATAGTAGGATCCTCCAAGATCTCTCCTGAATCTGCACTCAACTTGCCATTCTGATCCAATGGCACAGAAATAGGCTTACAGCCTGTCATACCATACTTGGACAACATGTTCAAGCCATACTGTCTCTGCAGTAATCCAATACCATGTGGTGACCTAATCACCTCAATGCCCAAGAAATATCTGAGCTCCCCCAGATCCTTCATCTCAAACTTCTGTCTAAGCAAGATCTTTACATCAAAGATCTCTGCATCATGGTCCCCCGTAATGATCAAGTCATCTACATAGATGACAACAAGCACAACCCCTCTATCACCATGTCTCACATACAATGAGAAATCTGCATTGGCTACATGAAAGCCAATAGTGACAAGATATTCAGAAATCTTGTCAGACCATGCTCTTGGTGCTTGCTTTAAGCCATACAAGGCTTTCTTCAACCTGCAAACATGTTCGGGGTAACCCTCATCCTCATATCCAGGTGGCTGCAACACATACACCTCTTCTTGCAAATCCCCATGCAAGAATGCATTCTTTACATCCATCTGATGTAAAGACCATTTCTTTGACGCAGCCACTGCTATCACAACTCTCACCGTTGCCATCTTGGCAACTGGGCTGAAAGTTTCCTCATAATCAATCCCATATGTCTGCGCATATCCTTTGGCTACCAATCTAGCCTTGTACCTGTTTATGCTTCCATCACTGTTATGTTTAACTTTGTACACCCACTTGCATCCAATGGCTTTCTTGCCTTCAGGCAATTGCACTAAATCCCAAGTTTCATTTCCATATAGTGCATCCATCTCCTCATCCATAGCTTTCTCCCAACACACATTTCCAACAGCCTCATCAATGCATGTGGGCTCTACAACCTGCACAACTTTTGCCATATATGCATAGTGATGTGCCACATAACCATCATATGTAAATCTCTGCACAGGGTTCTTCACTCTCCCTGATCTTCGTAGCTTTTCATTCATGGCTTCCATAGCCTTCTTTACACCAGGTGTTCTCATAGCTGGGATCCCAAGCTCCTCATCAAGGCTCATATCTGAGCCACTAGACTCTCTATCAACATGAGAATGCCCTGCAGAAATGTCAGGCATACCAAGGGGCTCAACCACTTTCTCTTTTCCTTTACGTGATGTACTAATCACATTTGCAGGGCTGGTATTATGACGCAGCCTGCCACTCCATGGTCTATCAACAGACCCACTAGATGAGGACTCTCCTGGTCCACTCAAAGACTGTGATTGCTGACCTGCATTCTGTGCAACCACACTTCCACTCACATCAGCCCCAACAGCTTCTTTTTCAGCAGCATACCAGCTGCTCATCTCATCAAAGACAACATCCCTGCTTACCCTCAACTCACGTGTAGCAGGGTTATAACACCTGTATCCCTTTTGCTCCAGGGAATATCCAATAAACACACATTTTTCAGCTTTCGGATCCAGCTTAGTTCTCAGCTCATCTGGCACATGCACATATGCAATGCATCCAAAGACTTTCAGATGAGACAAATCTGGTTTTCTGCCAGTAAACCTCTCCTCTGGAGTTACATCATGTATGGCTGCAGTTGGAGTCCTGTTCATGATGTATACTGCTGTAGAAACAGCCTCAGCCCAATAGCAATGCGGCATATTCTTCTCTTCCATCAATGCTCGCGCAATCTCAGCAATGTGCCTGTTTTTCCGCTCAGCAACTCCATTTTGCTGCGGAGTGTATCTGCATGTGAACTGTCTCCGAATACCATTCTTCTTCAAAAATTCAGAGAACTCATTGGAGAAGTATTCTCCCCCTCCATCTGACCTTAGGCACTTAACATATTTCCCTGTTTGCTTTTCAACCAAAAACCTGAAATTCTGAAAGTGAGTGAACACCTCACTCTTCTCCTTCATGAAATATACCCACACTTTTCTTGTGTGGTCATCAATGAAAGTGACATAGTACCTGCAGCCTCCCATAGACACGGTCTTCGTAGGACCCCATACATCTGAATGCACAACATCTAGTGCATTTCTGCTCACATATCTGTTACGTGGAAACACATGCTTTGTTTGCTTCCCAAATTGGCATGCTTCACATATTTTCTGCATACCTTCCACTTTAAATTTTGGCAGCCCTGTCACAATTCCTTTTGTCTGCATAGACTTCAATCTCTGCACATTTACATGTCCAATTCTTTTATGCCATATGTCTGTGTCTGCAACAACTCCTGAACCATTTGCAAACATCGCAGCACTCATTTCAGGCATGTCTACATCCAACGTAAACATTCTGCCCACTCTGTTGCCTTTTGCAACCAACCTGCACTTGTCTTTGAAATCTTCAACATAACACCCATCAGGGTTAAACCGAACCTGCAACCCCTGCTCAATCATCTGGCCAACTGAAACGAGATTCTTTGTTATGTTCGGTACATGAAGTACATCTGCAAGGTACTTCACTTTGCCATCCTGCATAGACAATGGCACATCTCCAATGTGGGCAATTGGATGAGCAGTGTCATCCCATGTTTCCACAAAACCTGGTCTTTCCGGGTTCTTCATCTCCTTGAACCACTCCCCATGACTCGTCATGTGGTTCGAAGCGCCTGAATCCACATACCATACATTATCTTTTTGTGCTGCATCAACATTTTCAGACATGGCATTTACAACATGCTGCATAACAAACAACCTTTCATTGTCCTTATTATTTCTGCTTGAGGATGCAGTTGTTTTGCTGCACTTTCCCATTTTGCATGTCAGCCTGTTTCTTATAACATTCTGACTGCACATGTCCTGGCTTACCACAATAGTAGCATTCACGTGCATCATTATATTGCCTTTGCCAATTTCCACGGCCTCTTTGACTCCCCCTGCCTCTGAATTTGCCTCTTCCACCTGCGTGTTGTTGTTGTTGATTCTGGGACTGTTGTTGTTGCTGCTGCTGCTGTCCAAAATTCTGATTACCTGTTCGGCCACCTCCTTGACCGCGTCCACGGCCTCCTCTACCTCGTCCTCTTCCTGAACTCGTGTAGAAGGCCTGTTGCTCTGAACTGTTTTTGCTTTGTGAAGACTGTTGGTCTTCACCCAAGCTCTTCTCTTCGATAATCAGCATAGACACCAAATCTGTAAAGTTGGGAATGTTTTCCCGAGTCTGAATGGACGTCTTGAACGCCTTGTATTGTGGCCCGAGACCACGTAGACAGACTTCCACCTTGTCATCATCATCTACTGACACACCAATAGATGCAAGGGATTCCACAATACCCTTTATCTTCAGCGCATAGTCATTCACAGACATGCTCTTTTTCTCCACAGTATGAAGTTCATTCTTCAACTGTATCTTACGAGCCTTGGTATTTGTTTCATAAAGCTTTACCAAGGTGTCCCACGCCTCCTTGGGGGACTTGGCATCCTGAATGTGCCCAATCATGGTGTCCTGTATACTAATGGAAAGCCAATACATTACTTTCCTAGCTCCTTGGTTCCAGTCTTTAAACTCTTTCACATCTGCAGCAGTCGGATTTATATCCGGTATCTCCGGTGCCTCTTCATGCTCACCTTCTATGTAGTCCCAATAACCTTTTCCCATCAGGAAATTCGTCAACCTGAACCTCCAAGCATGGAAGTTATTCTTATCCAGCTTCTCAGCCACAATCTGAGTTATCCCATCATTCGACATCTTGCCAAACACACAACTCTAGCAAAAACTGCACTCTGGTTATTCTGCACAAATGCTGTATTTTCTGCACAACAGCGGTACTGCAGTACTCTCAAATGTCACAACCAGTGACTTCAATGCACATACATACACCCAATGGCAACTGTAGACCTCTTTGCAGCACCCACAGTGTCTGCACAGTCAATCTGTCTTCCTGCAGTTCTTAAAACAGAGTTCTGCAGAGAATCAATGACTTACCCGCAGTGCTCGAAATCGCCTGCTTTCTGAAAAACGGAGGTCCAGACGCGCCCGAAACGCGTTTTCGGCCCGAAAATATCAGTCCGTAGGACTATAATAGTCCGTAGGACTATAATAGTCCGTAGGACTGTATAGTTGCCCTATAGCTTCACTCCCGCGAAGAAAGCTCCTCAATCGGAGATCGTTTGCCGGTGCCTCCCGTAGAGCTCCCGACAAGGGTGTAGTCACCAACACAATAGGGAAGAGTAGTTGCAGCTCTTACCCTCGTACCGCTTCTTGTGGTTCTCTTGCTTGCAGCTCAGCCCTTAGCACGAACCAGGCTCTGATACCATGAAAAGATGCAGGGGGGAAGAGAGCTTGAGCTCTTGCAAGCACGCACACACACTCACAAAACCCTAATAGAGAACACACAAGGTGAGAGGCTGAAAATCTTCTTCTTCTCTACTCAACACTCAACACACCATATACAAGAATAAGAGTACACACAATATGAAAGGTACTCAACCAATACATACACGGGTTCTCTATAGTGTGAACCCGACTAAATGAGCTGGCGCTATAACTATGCCAGTCTCTAGAGTGGCTGTCACACAGCCTGTCATCCCACTGGCCGCATATCACCCAAGATCTCACCAACCATGCCAGTGGTGTAAGTGCGGGGCCTATCCCCCAGGCGGGTCATCAGTGTCCACCGCCTCACTAGAGCTCGATATCTCAACAGCTTCCACCATCAAACATAATTGGAAATTGTGTGAGCAATCCTTGATCTGGTCCAAGTTCCAACAGTGATGCAGCTTCAGAGATCCTAGGGCACCAACTTCCTACATAACCCTCTATCACCTCTGCAACCTTTGCTCTGGATAGATCCAAACCTCCTCAATCCAGTCCCATGTCGCCTCCTCAAAACCAAACAGTTGATTAACAACAAGCTACACAGAACAGCTTCACTAGAACAAATCCCTTGATTCTCCCACAACTCTCTTTTTTGCAACAAAGCTCTCCTCATAGTCCAATCTCCCTTAGCTTCTCGCCACGAAGTGCTCTTCCACTCCCATTTGCTTCTCCACTATTTTCCCCTTCTTACTCAGTTGTTCTCTATGCAACAGTCCTACCTCCACTTAATAGTAGTTGATAATGATGAGTATGCAGCAATAATCATTTTTCTAAGGTTCCTACCTAGAGCGTCCACAAAGCACATAAACTATAGGTAGTCATGCACAACGTCCATAATGTATAACCTTGGCATAACTATCACATCTATGCCTAATCACTCTTAGCTGCCACACCCGGTCTCGAGCATCCACAAAGCACATAAACTGCAGGTAGGCATGCACATCCATACCATCAAATAGATCAAGATAAAAGAACCAAGCATCCTCAAACCTCAGCTAAAAGTCAGCAACCGTCTCTCCATCACGATGCCGGATATTTGTCAAATTTGTCCAAGCCTCTCTTCTACCTCCATCCATTGAAAACCTATGAATCAAATCCTTAGATAAAAGCTTCCAACTATTCTACACATGGTCCGTCAAGGTACAACACCAAAGAGTCTCCTATCCTCCACCCAATGAGTCAAAGCCTTGGTTCGTCAAGGAAGAACACCAAAGAGCCTTCTATCCTCTACCCAATGGCCAAACACTCTGACTCCTCCACCCAATGAATCAAAGCCTTGGGTGGGTGGGTGGACGGATGGTGGGCCCCTGTCAACCTCAGTGCAAGGAAGGTTCCTCGGGCCACATCATCTCTAATCCCCGCATGTTTGCACTCCCTCTTAACATGATGAACAAATGCTTGAACATCTTCATACCCATGCCCTCTAAAAACATGTGGCTCCTCCATCAGCACAACCTTCCTAGTATAAGTAAAACACTAACTAAAGGGTAGTTCAGAGCCCTCCTCAATGGGGGCACCAAAACAATGATGTGTCGACTGGGGAGACCTGCCTCTACAGCCCATCTAAACACACCACCAACTAAAAGCACCAAAAATAAGCACTACTCCACTCAGTCGATATCTCCCGATCTCCAAACACAAGTGAAAACCAGAGCACTCTCCAAGCTCTTCAAACAACCCTAGTTGACTACTCCGATGGTCCTCCTAGGTCATCTTAGATTCCCACATCTTAGATCTTCTCTTCTAAGCCTTCAGCTAACTTGAGTTGATCGCTAGCTAAACTTAAGCCCTCTTAGCTGACACAAGCTGATCAACTTCTGATTGTTGACTGAGTCAGATCTCAACTGCTGACTCTAGACAGAAGAATCGTTTGCCCGTTCTCCAGAATGTCCTCTAGAATCCTAAAAGGTACTCTATCTTCAAAATATTGACTCTAAACTTCAAAGATCCTATCATCACCCCTCTACTGATTCCCTGCTGACCTTGGAGCCCTTTCCTCCTCAATTTTACAGGTCTAACTGCTGGTGACTAACTGAACTTTTGACTGTCAGACCAAGCTTGACAAACAATTCCCTTCAGCCTAAAGAGGCCTAATCTACCCTTGAACACTCAAACCTAACTCCTCTTGAGTCTCAGTTAATCCTGGCTGACCCTGGAGCCCTTTCCTCCTCAATTTTACAGGCCTAACTACTGGTGGACTAACTGAACTTTTGACTGTCAGACCAAGCTTGACAAACAGTTCCCTTCAGTCTAAAGAGGCCTAATCTACCCTTGAACACTCAAACCTAACTCCTCTTGAGTCTCAGTTAATCCTGGCTGACTCTCTACTAACCTAAAGAGGCCTAATCTACCCTTGAACACTCAAACCTAACTCCTCTTGAGTCTCAGTTAATCCTGGCTGACTCTCTACTGACCTCACACAATCCTAAGTCACTAGCAAAGCCCAACCTATTAGACTAACTTCTGACTGGTTTCTAACTGTCAACCCAAACCCCACAAGTGTTCAACACAACCAAATCTATGCCTTAGCAACATTAGATAACCTATCCAGACATTTAGCTGACTCCAGCTGATCAGCTTCTGACATTGTTAGACTCTGCTGGCTCGCAAGCAAAGCTATCTGACACCACCTTGATTCAATATAGTTCAGCTCTTCACATAAAACCGATTCTTCTTCACAAATTCCAACTAAAAAACACAACTAAAAAACACAACTAAAAAACCTAAGCATAAGAGATTTATCACTCTAATACAGCCAGACCTTTTGTGTATACATCGTACCAGTCTCAACAAATCCTAAGATTGGGAAATTGAATAGATGAGAGAAAACAGCAAGAAAACAAGGGACTTCCACATAATTAACCCCAACAAAAACCATGTATCTTGAACTCTACCAAGACCCACAACAACGATAAGAACTGCAGAAATAACTTGCAGGAAAACACAACTGGGAATTGTGTGAGCAATCCTTGATCTGGTCCAAGTTCCTACAATGATACATCATGAAAGGTCCTAGGGCACCAATTTCCTACAGAACCCTCTATCACCTCTGCAACCTCTGCTCTGGATAGATCCAAGTCTCCTCAGTCCAATCATGTGTCGTCTTCTCAAAACAAAATAGTTGATTAACAACAAGCTACATAGAATAGCCTCACCAGAACAAATCCCTTGATTCTCCCACAACTCTCTTTTGCAACAAAGCTCTCCACACAGACCAATCTCCCTCAGCTTCTCGCCACAAAGTTCTCTTCCACTCCCATCCACTTGTCCACTATTCTCCCCTTCTTAGTCGGCTATTCTCCATGCAACAGTCATTCCTCCACTTAACAGTAGTTGATTAAATGACGAGTTCACTCTAGCACTTTCAAAAAAAACCTTTGAAAAAAAAAATAGCTACCACATGAGAGTTATCATCACTCACAAAAAGAAGGAAAGTGACTATTTTGGTTGTGTGTGTGTGTGTGTGTGTGTGTGTGTGTGTGTGTGTTGAAGGTTATATTAAGAATAAACATGCAAGTGATTTGAGTGAGTTGGTTATGACCTTCTCTTATTCTAGCATATGGTGGTAGTGGAAGGGAATGAGGGAGAGAAGAAAGGGAGGGCGAGGGGGTGTTGTATTCAATAGTTGTAGCAAAATTATTTGGCCAAAATAGATAACTTTATATGAATGAACAAGTCAAACATTCAATTAATGCCATATTCTTACCTTCACTAAGATAATTTATTGATTTATGTTTGAATATGTGTAATACTACTTCATTTTCCTCTTCTATTTGGAACTTTTTTCTTGAGGCATTTCCCACTTTATTTTTTTAAGAAATAATTACAAAGGTGATCATAAAGTATGAGTTTTTATAAGATATTGAATTAATGAAATAATTTGCTTCCAAATCTAGTATCATGTCTTTTGGTGTATGATATGTCAAATATTTATCATCAAACACAACACACTATGCACACACAAAAAAATATCATTAAACACAACGCACTATGCACACACAATTTTTATCATCAAACACTATGCACACACAATGATAATTACTAGATTTTGCATATAGCAGAGACTTAATATACATAAATTTGTTAGAGGAAGGGAAAAAGCAAAGGATTACAGAAGTTCGGGTGCATAAATTAAAACAAACAAAAGATAAGAATATTGAGTTTGTTATAAAATGTTTAGGAGAAAACTGGTGATTGGTAATTGAAAGGAGTCTATTCACTATACTCTAAAAATTAAACAATATTGTCTTCCATCAAGGGTAGTGGAGTAATAATGTATATTATCACCTAAAGTTGAAATCTATATGTAAGTATCATGTTCACTATTATACTCCAAAAGTGAACTACGTTGTGAAGAAGTTGTTGTCAAAAGACAACGGAACCGTATGCCTTACTAATCTCTTTTTTCCCCCAAATGTTTATAACATAATTTCACATACATGTAAGAAACCCCTTCCTTCATGATATTGAGAGAGATCCAGTACTAGCTCTCTTAAGTCGTAATTGAATAGATTCTTTAATGAATACAAGCCTCCCATAATTTTTAGAGGTCACAATTTTAGCCCAATGTTGAATTTCCAAGTGCATTGGGTTCTAGCAAATAGCGCCATAGAGATTATGCCACTCATGCGTAGAAAGGAGTGTTATTCATATATATTGGTTCTAGAAATTGTTTGGCCCTTTGTCCTTACCCTCATGAAAGGTTATGTGCATTAGAAGGCATATCGCTCATGCACAAAAATGAGTGTTATCCATATATATATTAGCACGAGAAATTGTTTGGTCCTTTGTCCTTACCCTCAAGAAAGGTTATGTGCATTAGAAGGCATGCCATAAGTAAAGTATGTATACATATATATATATCTCTCTCTCTCTCACACACACACACACATTGGTGTTAGAAAATGTTTAGTCCTTTGTCCTTACCCTCAAGAAAGGTTATGTGTATTAGAAAGCATGCCATAAGTACGCTCTCTCTCTCTCTCTCTCTCTCTCTCTCTCTCTCTCTCAAACACACACACACACACAAGCACACGCACTCACACGTGACACAAGTAGCTTAGTTTTTTTCCCAAGATTACATATCTTTTGTAAGTTGAATTTTCAAATACCCTTATTTTAAGGGTACAATGCTTCAACAAGAAGGCTTACAAATGCTTCAAATCTAAGGGCTAGTCTCAATCTTCACCTCCAACTCCAACTTGTGTCTCATATCATGACACAACCTATAATATAATTCAATGTAGTATACCCACTGATGTAGTAGAGGATACATTGCCAAATATATCAAATTTGTAATAATATTTAATATAACATATAGTTTATATAATTCTAAATACCCTTTATTGAAGGGTACAATGCTTCATCAAGAAGGCTTACAAATGCTTCAAATCTAAGGGTTAGTCACAATCTTCACCTCCAACTCCAATGACATCTCCTATAATATAATTCAATGTAGTGTAGCCATTAATGCAGTAGAGTATACATTGCCAAATATATCAAATTCTTAATTATAATCAATATAACAATATATAGTTTGTATTACTCTATTCAATTTAATATAATCATTTAAACTTTAACATAAGGAATGTTTAAGTCACTACTCATATCCATTTTAATGTCAAGCCCAACATACACATGCACGTATGTGCATGCCTGTACACACACACACATGCATGCATGCGCATACACATACACAAAGAGCAGAGCAGTGAGAGTCTCTTCTTTTTAACTAATTATGTCTAGAATTGTGCGAGTAATCACATTTGAGAAAAAAATATGAGCATGTGGTAAACAACTTCAACTATTTTGAACTTTCATTTTGGGGAGGTTCTTGATTTTGAGTACATTCTTTGCTTTTTCCAATTGTCATTGTGTGGATTTCACACTACTTGATAACCTTAAAGACTCAAAATTCCACAATCTCATGTTTACTTTGCCAAATTTGGGAGTTGCAAATACGAATATCTCTTTATTGATATAAAATAGGCATGATGATATCTACACTTCAAGGTATATGTATGCTTTGGTGGTAAACAT